>NC_136280.1:10984493-11577763 GCF_964198595.1 Lampetra fluviatilis
TAGTAGTAACTACTAACTCTATAGTAGTATCTGCTGACTCTATAGCAGTATCTCCTCACTCTATAGTAGTATCAGTCAACTTTATAGTAGTATCAACCAACTCTATAGAAGTGAATACTGACTCCGTGCCACTCATTGACATGCTAATTTCTCTACCCCCCCCCCCCTCTCTCTTCGGCCCCCCCCCCTCTCTCTATTTAAGGCCTGGACACAGAGGCGTGGTTTCTCTGTGTGCCTATGTATGTGTCACTCTCTATGTATCTCTGTGTTATATCTCTCTGCTTATATGTATGTCTATATGTCTCCGGTTCTATGTTTTATCTCTCTCTCAAATTTAGCATTCTCTGGAAGAACGTAATCAACCAGGTAGGGTGTTGACTGTTATGTTAGCCGACTCTCTGTGTTGTATTGCATTATATTTCTAAGTATACTAGGTTTGTTTTCTATTTCACTTATACCTGATGACGATTGCTTGTGTTGCAATCGAAACGTCGTATGCAATTATTTAATTTATTATTTTCTCTTTATATGTGACTTTTCCGAAAGAACCAAAGAGTAATTCCTGAAGTCACGAAAGCTCCAAATTAAGCTATACTAACTCTTTAGCATAGTGTACTGGCCGTAGTAGTAGCTATACTTACTCTATAGCAGTGTGTACTGGCCGTAGTAGTTGCTATACTAACTCTATAGCAGTGTGTCCTGGTTGTAGTAGTAGCTATACTAACTCTATAGCAGTGTGTACTGGCTGTAATAGTAGCTATACTAACTCTATAATGTAGACTGCCAGTACACTTACCCAGCTTAATAACCATTGCTACATTCTACATTATAGACTGCCAGTACACTCACCAACTTAATAACCAGGTTATAATGTAGACTGCAAGTACACTCACCGAGTTTAATAACCATTGCTACAGTCTACATTATAGACTGCCAGTACACTCGCCAAACTTAATAACCAGGCTAAGTCTGCATTATAGACTGCCAGTACACTTACTCCAATTAAGAACCAGGCTACAGTCTACATTAGTTTTATTATTTTTCTATTATTTTTACTATATTTATTGTTATTCACTTTATTTTTATTATTATTTCATTATCTACGTGACTTTACCGAAAGAAACAAAAATATAGTACTTAACAGTGCCGTGGTGAGGCTTAGTCCCGTGCAGAGCCCCCGGCCTCGCCTAGATTGCCCAGCCGGCCGAGGTGGCACCTTGGCAGGCTGGGCCGCTAACCCGCTCTCCCCCCCCACCGCCCGCTCTACAGTAGTTATCTACGGACTATAGTAGTAGCATCTACCAACTCTATAGTAGTAACTGCACACATTGGGGTGGGGGGGGGGGGAAGAGGACATGACACTGTGAAGAATTTACCTCAGTCTTGTGTGTATTTATTTTGTGTTTTTAACGTGAATGATAATTTTTCCCGGCCCCCACCGATCGCATGTGCATTTATAGGAGCAACCATGGCTCGGCTTTGTCACGCATGCTCAGATGCATTCTTTGGCGCGCGCTCAGCAGAGTAATATAATTAAAGGGAATAATTACTTTAAAGTCGACAGATGCAAAATTCGAATAGCGCTGGCTCACCATGGGGCTTATCGCGTGGTACCTGTGAACTTTTTAAAACATAAACCCCACGGTTCGCGAGTCAAATCCTTTACAAGTTTCGTCCACACACAGACAGCCAGAGAGACAGACACACAGACAGACAAAAAATACTTTCATAGGTAAGATTTAAAATGTGTTCTGTAATCACGTTCTTATTATGTACTATTGGGTATAAGGATTCAATGAGAACGTGCTTGATGCGTTTTACATGGGCAAAGAATGTCTAATAAGTTGGCAGTCATCAAGAAATTAAAGTCCTTGTAAAAATAGTTTCTATCAGGAATGAGATGTCAACAATGATCGAGAGTTGATTTTTAAATAGACAATAATAGGTAGTTATTAATGGCAGCCCTACTGATTGCAGTAAGATGATTAGTGACAGTCTTAATGGATAATTACAATATGCAAAGCATTTATTCCTATTTATAATTTAATGACAGATGAGGTACAACCCTTTCTTGTTGTCTTCTGCCTGGCAATCTAAACTGTTGGGTAATGATAGAGAAAACTGAAGTGGAATGTCATTAAAACTGGGATTTGATGGTGATTGACCAAAGCTATGCATATTTAAAATTGTTCGAGAAGATTATTGGATCAAGCAGGGGTTAGGAAATGTGTATCTGTAATCGACCACATGTGCACACTATCAATCAAATTCTGGAAAATAAGTGATTCTCAAGTGTCTCGGTTTGATAGACAACTAGCGGGAAGTACCCGGCGTTTCCCGGGCGAAAAATACACACACACACATCGACTTACACACACACACACATCGACTCACACACACATCGACCACCCCACACACACACATGGACTTACACACACAAACATATCGACTAAGACACACACATACATGGACTTACACACACACATCGACCTACACACACACGTACATGGACTTACACACATATCGACGCACACACACAAATGAAAACACACACACATATAGACTTACACACATATGGACAAACACACACAACAATAACAACCACCATTCACCACTAAGTGGCGGTGACATCACCACGACGCTTGTGCCAGGCCATGTGCACCTTGAAGCCATGTGAAGTGTCGAACGCCTGCTGGCAGGAGGTCACGGGGCAGACCCAGGTGCCACGGGTCGACTGACTAAGATGACTGGCTGATGCTCCACCTGTGCCCCCTACTGTCCCAACTTGCTGTGCTTTAGCCACATGGCGTTCCGCTCGTTGTTGTGAGCATCGCTCCTCCGCCCTCCGGTGTTGTTGGAGGGCGACTGCCTCCAACTGCCCAGTAAGCATCCTTCATGAGCCTCCTCCACAGAGGCCGATCTTGACACCGCTGGTACCAGTTATCGGCAAGTTCACTCAGCTCCACATCCTCCTCTACCACATCACTCCATCTCTTCTCTAGCCCGTGCCGCACCCATTTAGCCCCCTCGATCCGGCCGAACAAAAGCTTTTAGACATACGGTGGCTGGGCATGCGGGCTACATGACCCAGCCAACGCAGCCTTGCCTGCCATAGGAGCTCACCGATGGGACTTTGTCCAGATCTTTCAAGGATTTGTGAGCTCACACAATCCAGCCTGGTTAAACCCAGAATGGATCGTAGGCAGGCCAGCCTAAATGTTTCTAACTGGTTAAGATGTTCCATTCGGGGGGTCCACGTTTCGCAAGCATAGAGAAGGGAGGGAATGACCATGGCCGAGAAGACCTGAAGCTTCATGCGGAGCGAGAGACCAGCTAACTTCCACACAGCGTTATGCAACCGATGAAAAGATAATGCCGCTCGACTGATTCTAAGTGAGACCTCTGCTGTTTAACTGGAGCCGGTCATGAGAACACTGCGCAGGTATGGGAAACTCTCCACTCTCTCCACAACTGCCCCATCACCAATTGAGAGTTGTGGGGGTGGACTGTCCGGTGGTACAAAATACCCAGGCAGGTGCTTAGTTTTGGTGGGGCTGATGGTAAGGCCCCACCTCTTAGTGGCAAGCTCCAGGTTCAGCAGCAGCGCCTACAACTCCTCCTCTGAGTGAGCAGCTATCACCAGATCATCGGCATACATAACATGGTCTTAAATTTGGAGCTTTCGTGACTGCAGGAATTATTCTTTGGTTTTTTCGGTAAAGTCACGTATAAAGATAAAATAATAAATTAAATAATAGCATACGACGTTTCGATTGCAACACAAGCAATCATCATCAGGTATAAATGAAATAGCAACAAAAATCTAACCAGAAAACTATAGACAGACATATAAGCAGACAGATATCACCAAGATACATAGAGAGAGAGAGAGAGTAACACATAGGCACAGAGAGGGAGATCGTCTCTGTGGCGAGACCTTAAATAGACAGAGGGGCGGGGGCGGAGAGAGGGAGGGGTTAGAGAAAACATTAACATGTCAATGAGTACGGCGACGCGTGGTCAAGTATGCAAGCTTCAACATTAGGAAAGAGGGAGAAAGAACACACTAAATTAAATAACCTAGCAAAGAGTCGGTCAACACATACTTAATGCATAGCCTGGCTATCCGTTAATTGTGTGTTGACCGACTCTCTGTGTTGTATTACATAACATTTCGATATTTTGCTAGGTTATTTAATTTAGTGTGTTCTTTCTCCCTCTTTCCTAATGTTGAAGCTTGCGTACTTGACCACGCGTCGCCGTACTCATTGACATGTTAATTTTTTCTCTAACCCCTCCCTCTCTCCGCCCCCGCCCCTCTGTCTATTTAAGGCCTCGCCACAGAGACGATCTCCCTCTCTGTGCCTATGTGTTACTCTCTCTCTATGTATCTTGGTGATATCTGTCTGCTTATATGTCTGTCTGTAGTTTTCTGGTTAGATTTTTGTTGCTATTTCATTTATACCTGATGATGATTGCTTGTGTTGCAATCGAAACGTCGTATGCTATTATTTAATGTATTATTTTATTTTTATACGTGACTTTACCGAAAGAACGAAAGAGTAATTCCTGCAGTCACGAAAGCTCCAAATTTAAGATCGAACCACTTCTACGGGGAAGTTTCAAGTTTATCTTTTTCTCTCTCTCTGGGTTTTTTGTTTTCTCTCTCTGTCTGTGTATTTAGTGTACTTTTTCTGTCTCCACTCGTTTTTGTCGTTCTTATGTTCTGCTCTGTCTGTGTGTCTCCATTCCTCTTGTTTTCATGTATTGTCTCTCTTTGGAATTTTCACACTTAAATTCTAACTTAGCAATCTTTGAAATACATAATCGACCAGGCTATGCGTTAATTGTGTGTTGACCGACTCTGTGTTGTATTACATAACATTTCGATATTTTGCTAGGTTATTTAATTTAGTGTGTTCTTTCTCCCTCTTTCCTAATGTTGAAGCTTGCGTACTTGACCACGCGTCGCCGTACTCATTGACATGTTAATTTTTTCTCTAACCCCTCCCTCTCTCTGCCCCCGCCTTTCTGTCTATTTAAGGCCTCGCCACAGAGACGATCTCCCTCTCTGTGCCTATGTGTTACTCTCTCTCTATGTATCTTGGTGATATCTGTCTGCATATATATCTGTCTATAGTTGTCTGGTTAGCTTTTTGTTGCTATTTCATTTATACCTGATGATGATTGCTTGTGTTGCAATCGAAACGTCGTATGCTATTATTTAATTTATTATTTTATCTTTATACGTGACTTTACCGAAAGAACCAAAGAGTAATACATAACATGGTTGAGCAAAAGCGATCCATCCCTTGACCGCACCCGGGCATCGTTTAGCCTCCCATTGTATCTGTTACAGATGGAAATTCCTCTGGTACAGCCATTGAAGGCTTCACGAACTACGTGGTCAAAATATATGTTAAATAATGTGGGAGCCAGAGGACATATCTGTCACACCCCAAGGTGTACAGGGAATGGCTCTGACTCCCTGCCACATAGTTTTACCCGGGCCCGCTCACCATCATGAATGTCCTTAATGTTCATGAGCAAAAAGGTCAGGGACTCCGAAAGCATGAAGAACAACCCGGAGCCCAGGCCACCTGATGGTATCATAGGCCATGACCAGGTAAATAAAGCAGAGATGTAGGTCTTGTTGGAATTCCCTACACCTCTGCTGTAGCAGACGGACAGAAAATATGGCATCTGTGCAGGACCGCCCTTTCCTGAAACCGCATTGGGGCTCCGCAAGCCTCTCCTCAGTGTTCCTAGCAAGGCGATGTTGAATAATCCATGCCAGGACCTTTTGCGGCACACTGAGGAGTGAGATGCCCCTGTAGTTGTTACAGTCTGTGCGGTCCCCCTTCTTAAAGAGGGGGACCACTAGGGCATCCTTCCAATCCTGTGGAGCCCGTCCAGTCGTCCAGATTGTTGTTATGTAGGGCAGTCTGTGCACATACGCCACCGTCTCTCAACATTTCACTTTGGAGATCATCTCTGCCTGGTGCCTTTCCTGGTCTGAGACTCTGGATCGCCTTCAGTATTTCCTCAACAGATGGCACCTCAGCCAGCCACTTACAGGGGGTGACTTCTTCCTCTAATATTTGAGGCACCGCAGCCTTGGCAGGGTCATCCACACTTTATCCCATGTTCTTTTCCTGGGTGAGGATTTCCCCTCCCCAGCACCTCACAGAAATGGTCAAAAAAAATCTGCAAACCTGTTTCTGGGAGTTGGAGATTGGATCACCGTTCTTTCCCCTAATGATGGTAATAGGTGCGGCACTGCAGGTTACTTTTTTGATGGAATTACAGAGGGATTTGTGATCGCGGGCCACTGAGGCAGACTCCATCTACTCAGCAATCCGCGACCACTACCCATCCTTGCAGCGCCTCATGGCTCTCCGAACCTCCAAGCGAAGGCTGCAGTAGGCCTCTTCATTCTCCGACGTGGGATGCTGTAGCCGATGAGAGTGGACCTGTTGCTTTTTCTCAGCCAGCTTGAACACCTCCTCTGTCAGCCAGGGTCTCTGGGGAGGTCTGGACCATGTACCCAAAGCAGCCATTGCAGCTGCATGAGCCACAGTCTTAAACCCTTGCCCATTTCTCCTCGACATCAGTAGGAGTGGGGGACGATGTGAACCCCATCCGCAAGCGATGATGAAATTATCGCTTGCAACTTTCACCAGCTCACTGAGACCAGGCCACTATGGGTTTGAATGGGGTCCTAGCTGGACACCCACCACCGGAGTGGAAGAATGGCAAGCGCATCTTACAGATGACAAGTCGATGGTCAGTGGGCAGATCAGCTCCATGGTAGGTCCTGGTGTCAAGGACATGGGCTCACATCCGCTGTTCCGTCACTATGTAGTCCAGCAGATGTTCTTGCCGGAACAGCGTGTTGATAATTACAAGCACATGGGCTGCACAAAAATCTAGCAGCCTCCTGCCGTTGTTATTGAGCTGATCTGGCCCATGCCTTCCAATTACTCCAGACCAGATGCCAGCATCATGACCAACTCGGGCATTGAAGTCACCCAACAAGATTACTCTATCCTGAGGGTTCACTTTAGCTAGCACCTATGACAGGAGGTCATAGAAGGCATCTGACTCATCAGCCTTGCCTGCATCCCTCCACAGATGTTCATCTTGAGTGGGGGCATAAGTAACCACTACCACCACTCCTCGCCTCTGGTTGATGGGAAGGCGAGCCCAGAGTAGCCTGGGGCTTCCAGCTTCCCACACCTCACCACCACGCTCCCATGCCCCCTTAATTATTTTATTCAGAAGAAGAGCCACACCCTGTTGTTTGGCAGTCTCCTGCCCCGAGTAGAGGATTGTCCACCCCTCATAGTGGCAGGAACCAGAGCCAGTCCACCGGACCTCCTGAATACCACAGAGATCCAGGCGGTACCGGTGCAGCTCCCGACAAAGGAGTGACAGCCTCTCCTCCACAGTGAGCGTTCAAACATTCCACGTGGCCACACATAGTGGTTTTCTGTTGTTTCTGGAGGAGCCCCGAGGGTAAGGATTCAATCTCCGGGCTCTGCCAAATGGGGTTTGGCCAGGAGACGTCATAGACGCCTGTTCCCTGGGGCCTCCGGCACAAGCTTATTCATTAGATATTTTAAACGTGGTTTAGTGGTAATTAATTGAAGGTCGAGGGGTTACTAGCCCCTTGCACAAGTCCAGAGCCCCCATTTAGCCGCTGTGGTGGTTACAAACACCATGGGACGAAAAGCCAATGGGAATTCGCCAGAGGTGGGACAAAGTCATTGTTATGCAAGTCCAAGTCGAGTCGCAAGTCATCAAATTCATGACTCGAGTCTGACTCGAGTCCAAGTCACATGACTCGAGTCCACATCTCATAGGTGGGACAAAGTCATTGTTATGCAAGTCCAAGTCGAGTCGCAAGTCATCAAATTCATGACTCGAGTCTGACTCGAGTCCAAGTCACATGACTCGAGTCCACACCTCTGGAATTCGCCCTCCCCCCACGGTACTGCCCTCGACATATGGACTTACACACACACACACATCAATGCACACACACACACATATGGACTTACACACACATATGGACTAACACGAACACATGTGTAGTGGCTTCGGTGGATGCCACTCCATGTCATGTGAAGCCGGCGTTGCACTCCATGTTCAGTGTCAGCCCCTGAGGACTAGGGGGCGAGAGCGCCTGGAGCGGTGAAGGGGTTCGCAGGGGGCCATGGCACTCTGGATGAATCCAGAGGCTAGTGGCCAGAGGTACCGGTCATGGGGCTCCGAAAGAGGGGGCTGGGGGACCACAGGACCAGTACCAGGTACTTCTCGAAGGATCGAGAAGGGAGGCGTGGCTCGGGGCGGAGGAAGCCCCGGGAATGATTAGACAAGCCGGACCCCTGAATGGGTCCGGGGCTGTTGTTCACCTGAAGGCATGAAGCCATCACCCTGAAGAGAAGCCCCGAAGACAAGACCTGGACCCGAGCCGGGGTCCAGTCCAGACAGCCTCCCTCAGTTGTGTTAGGGCTAGTTAGCCCGGAGGGACTACCTCCCTAGGTTACCTGGAGGAAGGGGCAGATACCCCTTTGTGTTAGGTTGTTGTTCTTATAATAAACGTGTTGCCTCCAGAGAAGCCTCTCTCTCCATTTGTACCCACTACATTTGGTGTTAGAAGTGGTCCGATTTGTAAAAACTTTTGAACTAAATATAGCATATATGGAAACGAGGCGGACAACACGTATCCGCTCTCCGGAGAAGGATGAAGACGACGCAACAGCCCCGGGGTTGGCAGCCCGAGAGGAGGGAGGAGACACGCTGCCGGTTGAGCAGCACGCCGGCTGGCTGACTGATGGCTCACCGCCGTCGGGGAGGGTGCTCCGAGCGGCGCACTCACGCCTGGTTGAGCTCCTCCACACGGCCGCGACCATCCTGGACGAAATCCACCGCGGGGAGGCTGCTGCTGAGAAGGAGAGGACGGAGCCACGTGGGGCTGCAGCTCCCGCCGCTGCTTCTGGAGTTCCCGCCGAAAATCTCCGGCAACAGGAGGTCTTCACGGCTCCCGTCCAAAGTTCCCGCCAACCGGGAACCACCGCATCACCAGCGGCGTGACCGGCACAAGGGGCCGCCATCTTGGTAGGGGGGAGCGGCGGAGTTCCCACCAAGAGAGACGGACAACAGCCCCTGCAGGTGCTGAAAAAATTCTGCGCCGCTGGTGGAGATTGGGCCGTCTTCCAGCGGCGCTTCCTCACCAATTGCGAGATGACGGGGTGGACGGAGGCGGAGTCGCTAAGGATGCTTCCAGCAGCCCTTGACGACGACACCCTGGCTGCACTAGTGACCATCCTGCCAGCGGAGCACTCCACGCTGCACCAAGCGATGCAGCGGATGGCGGTGATTCATGGGCCACCATCCAATGCCTGACATCGCTTCGCCTCACGGAGGTGCGGGGACTCTGAGTCACCCCTCTCCTTCCGTAGCGTGCTGTAGCACCTACTAAAACTGCATCCAAAATTTCTGATTCGAGTTCGCTTTAACATCCAGAAGCACGGGAAGTTTCCAGGGTACATTCTAATTCACGCCAATTGGCTAATGAACGTCTACAAGGTCTGCGTACTTCTCGCCATGTGTGGAGTGCGGGTGACGAGGCGTGGTTCCACTGCCCTCATGTTCCGGTGGGAACGTCACCGAAATAATTCAAGCCTTGGCGAGGGCCTGTCGTGATTGTCCGCGTCGTCCGGCCCCAATGCGTACAAATTCAGTGGGGCCGCTGGTGCCAGTTCGTCCACCCGTCACGCCTCAAGCCCTTTGTTGTGTTGCGCTATTCCATCTCACCTCCACAATGCCGGGTCCGAGTGTGTAACGTGTCCGACGAGCCGGGGTGTGCTCCTGCTGGGGTGGACCCTCAGCAGAAGTCTGTGCCTCCACCCTTCGATGCCGCGCAACTACTAACACCGCTCCAAACGCCGTCGTCTTCTGCTTCCCCGGCTCCAGCCGCCGGGAGCTCCTCTGCCCTGCTGGATGCTCCCTCTGCAGAACCGGCTGATCTGCCGCACGTGCAAGTCCCCCTCACTCCTCCGGGGCGAGCAGGCCCGCTTCCACCGGGGGCCCGGCCACGAGAATCACCGTAATTTTATTACGCTATTCCTCGGTAGAGCTATGCAGACTGACAGAAATGGCTGAAAAGGTTTGCGCACTAAATAATATAGATATTGATTTAAATGTTTTTTTCTTTACTGTCCAAAAGTATTTTACAAATTGAAGTAGCTCCAGGAGTAGTAAAATATAGTAATCCTAACAGTGAAAGATTTAATTTGCTCAAGGCATCTTTACACTTAAATTTACAGTGGTTATTAATCCAGGCAGTTTTGCACAAGGGACCTAGGTATCTACATAGCTTATGTCAGGACATTGCCATGGCATTTATCTCAGCATGCTTCTACAGCTCACTGTGACCCACTGATAGTAGATGTGACTTTGTAACATGGAGTTTAGCGTTTTTTGTCTCGTAAATACTATAGAAATGTAAAAATATTTAAACTGGTATGTTTGAATACTATACAAATTATTTTTTATTGTGTTGCTTCTGATTAAATGCAAGACGTATTTTGTATTTTCTGTAAGATGTATTTTTATAATGAATAGTGAGTGGTCTATTTGGACATCAAGTCATACCTTAGTTATCTTTGCAGGTCCAAGACATGCATATGTGAATAACTATAATTAATTTTTTAATCATATCAGAGAGATCTGTCAATGTCCCTTCAGTGCAGTATAATGAAGAAATGTGTTGAGTTCTTGTCTTTGTGCTTGTGCACCACTACAAACAAGACAAATATCCCACATATAGCCTTAACAGACTGTTGGGGAAAGTGCTGTTAGCAAGCACCTATGAAGGCTGACACCGCACATGAGGTGGTGAATGGCCAGCACCACGTCTGGCAACCTTTGTCTTCCTAGTGGCGACGTATACACACTGCCCCAGGTACTAATGTGAGGCTGAGTCGACCTAGGGGAGGCACAGAACCGATTCAGATAATCGTCACTGTTGTTGGCCATGAGCGGGAATCGCACAGAGCTAACCGTTGCTCTACCGCTCCCCACACTACCGCTGCCAACACAGTATCACAGTATCACAAACGTTGTTATATTGTTATATTTCCTTTTACCTTACTTGCAATTGGTTATGTAGTTCACGGTTGGGTTAGCAAACATGTTAGCTCTTTGTTTTACACCACTTTTCATTTAAAATGTAACAATCAGGAGTTCAATATATGGATAGTTTTATTTTGGATATCTCTGTTGAATAAATATTTGCATGTATATATGCATTGCAATGATTCCTTGTCGAATATCATGTTTATTTAACTAATTTACTAATTATTTTAATTGAAATAATTCACAAAACATTACGTGAATGAATATTCAGCATTGTTGAGGAAGATAGTAAAATATCTGGGTGATTTGTCTCCATCATTTGTGTACAATCACTAGGTGTCTTCGTGTTTATATTGATATATCTAGTTCCTTCATTGATAGATATATATATATTTTAAAACAATTAATTTATTATAAGTATGTTTTACCTACGTGACTTTACCGAAAAAACCTAAGAATATGCTATATGTGGTTTGGGCCATTTGACTAATACATTGCCTGAAGGCTCATTTATGGTAAGTATATTAATTTCAATACCATACGTCCCTGAGGTTTCTGAACATTTCAATGTGCCTAATTTAAATTCTATGGTGAAGTTACAGTGTACTTTTATATTAACTTCACTTATTTATATATTTTACTCAATGAGAAAACACCTTTTAAGGATTAATTCAACTGGGCTTAAACTCCAACTTTCATTCTGAAAGTTTGTTATAGCTCCTGTGAGAATTAAAATACAGTCTTCACACAATATAATATATGGAACCAATGTTGTTATGCTAATTTCCCATGCTATGCCAGTTAGACATTCTGCCAGTTTGAAGTCAAGGAGAAACAAATGTGCCTCCCAAACATAATTTGCAAACCAACCATGGTCGTCTCATTTAGGAGTAATTTTCACCGTTTATTCTTTTGGAATTGCAGACTGGAGTGCAATTTAATGGCTGGCATTGCGACTATATTTCGGAACGACTTAGTGGTTTCTGACATTTTTGTAAAGTTGCCCATCCAGGTGTGTAGCTAAGAGAGGACATTGGCGAGTGGCTATGAAATACTGTGCATGTAATAATACAAAAATACTTCCACATTTATGGGTCCATTAGTCACACCAAGGCTGGGTTTGGAGGCATTTTTTAAATTCTGATTACCGGGCCTTTTTGTCAAAGACTGCTTCGTCTCAATGGGACCACGGAGCCACATTACTAATGAGAGTGTTATTTCATGCTTTGCTTTTTTACTGTGGTGAGCAGCATAGCAAAGAAGAGCGAGATAGCACAACTGGTGTTCGAGATGGAGAACATCACCAGTCAGACGGTAACGCGCCGCATCCTCTGGCACGTGGGCTCCTCTGCGCCGGGGCTGCCCCTGGAGGCCCAGCCAGGCCAGGTCACGACGGAGATCACCATCACACAGCTTAACCTCACCACTATTATCCCCTTCCCGAAGGTAATGTTTAACTCGAGATGATGAGTCTCATGCTTAGTTTCCACGACCAATGGGCATTGAGCTGTTTCTGGCCCTGGAAGGCCCAGGAATAGTCTAGGAGTAGCCCAGTAGTTGAAGCTTGGGGTGCCCTCCATGCTTTTGAGAAAATTAGGCTCTGTGGGCTCGGCCCCTGCCTCTTCTTCCTCTTCACCCCATTTCACCCTGTACTCCCTATGGCTGAGATTCGTGGGTGTGCTTCGCAGCCCTGTGGTCTGACCTTAGTTTAAAGGGACTATTTTCTAATACTGCGTTGGCAGTGTTGCAAAAGCACAACACATAACTCAACACATTCATCGATAACACTGCCTAAGCAAGGGAAAAATATATATATGCAATTTGTTTCGGTTTAGACAGTGTTACTGAAAAAGATGATAGGTGTTAAATTTAAAGGACAGGGCATACAACAATTCAGCAAGGAGATTCAATCCCTTCCACCACCACCTCCCTCTCCCCTGATTTAAACTATTTTTTCATCCGTCACTTAGTTTCAACACTAATAAAGGTGGGACGTTAAACATAGCAAGTGATGCTGCAGCACGCACAATTTGCTTCTACATTGACTCCGTGACTTTATGACTAGAATCAGTCAGAGCATGTGGTCCAGGGCAAGATGAGAGCATGAAGAGAGCCTAGGGGGACAGTGTTAACTGAGCCAGCACAGTTAAAACCGGCTGTGGAAACAATGCATAAGTGAGTACCATGCTTAAAATTTACCGTGCGAAAACGTATTACCTTTTCCTGGTAAAGAGATTTAATAAAATATTATTGCTTCAGATTCAAATTCTTAATATACGAAATATATTTAGCAAGGTAACTTAAATTTCAGCTACATATAGAAAAGCATATAGTAGCATGTTTTGTGGGTGGAGCGGTGGTGGAATAGTCAACACACTGTGCTGCAAAGCAAGTGACTTGGGCCCATTACAAGCCATGTATATCATTGTTTGTAAGTGGTACCAACCTTAAAATGAGTAGCTGGTTGCAATATCTAATCGTCAGCAATGGGGAGTCAGTAATTTAGGAATGGTGTTGACCTCACCTACCCCTTGTATGCTTTGTCGACTTTAATAGGATTTCATTAAAACCATCTGCCCGAATATGATCTTTGTCTTCACATATTGGTTAGACTATTTCACAAATGTAATAAGCAAATAAATATATATAAATAGTCCTTTAATACACTTTTGATACCATTTTCCATCAGTGGAAGGGATATTCTGTGTCAGTGGTGCATGTGTATACTGTTTTTTTGCAGATACTTTAAGCAAACACCAGCACGAATCACTCATCATATGCCAGCTTTCGTAGATAACAGACTACAGGTTAATTATAACTTTACAACCTCTATAAGTAACGGGGGTGTGGTGGATTTGCGGCGCAGTGGTTATCGTACTGCACTATGAACTCAGCCGCTGCGCCACCGAGCCACTGAGTCCACAGCCATAGCTAACATAAGTGGCAATTTATATTTTGGTCCTCTCTTCACACATCCACACTGACCAACATGGTTAAATCATGGTCAAACAAGCTGAAAATACAGGAGAAGCCTTCATCCAATGGTAGATTATTGAAGCAATGTACACTATTCTCATGTATAAAAAAATTAAACAATATAATTCGACACATGTTTTAACCATATAAATGCAAAGCTTATGTCAACTTCGCAAGGATGTAAATAGTGGAATATGCAGCAGCACAAAAAGGACCCGGTATTGAGTGACTTGATTGGCTGTTGGGGCGAAGTTCTTCAGGATAATTCAAGTTGCTTGGCCTTTTTACACAGGGTAGTGGGTTTGCAACCAGTATCACACTCGGTTGCCTTTCATCTCCTGCATGGCATGCAACACTCTGGATACTTATTTGTAGTAAAGTTGGCCAGGGCATTTAGCCAGCAGTCACATAGAGTCACATATGTAAGATGCCATTCATAATGTAGTGTGGCACCACCGTAGCTCGTGAGAACACTGCCATAATGCAGCTCAAGTGCAGGCCATATCACGAAGCATGATGAAGCGTACAGAGCAAAGGCTTGCCCACCCTTCTTGAACTATTAAGTGTTTGCATTAGATGTGGGTGGAAAGCTTTACATATTTGAAAAACAGTTAAACTTGGGTGCACTCAATTATTTTAGTTCAAAACTGGCCAACTCAGACACTAAACTCACAACCATTATTACAAGCAAGCCCTACTTAAGATATATATTCCAACCTATTACAGAGAGGTATTTAAGCAGTCGAGTTGTCTACTGTGCTGTTGAAATATTAGCACATAATACGTGAGAATTTTAAACATTCGGTCATTGTGTGTCAGACTGTCAGACATGATGGAAAATACTTAATTACTAAAAGCTCTCATCATCATCGTCAGCCATGTTCTATCCATTGTTGGAAGAAGGCCTCTCACACCTTGGCTACCCCACCGGGGTTGTTTACTGCTTTGTCTGCCATTCCATATGTCAAGTATAACCACTTATTCTGCAATATATAGCTCAACTCTCAATCTACGAGAGCAGTGATGTCTGACTGACCGTGTTTATCTAAAAAAAATAACAACCAGTATTTCACTTACGAATTAAATTCTAGTACAATACATCAATCGTTGAAAGTATCGCGTGATTTGTATTCATTTAATTGCAAGATGCACAGATTTTTTTCAGCAGTGTGCATAACATGTAAAATAATCCTAATGTCGAAATTCCCCCTGTAGGCATATTTGAGGATCAGACATTTTCCTTTCCGTTTTCTGCCTGTAACCTTTGTGCTAACGTTCTACCAATTTATTTTTGCCTCCTACCTGATGCCACAATGATCCCACTGGTTCTAAGTGATCGCACCGTGCCATTGAGAGTTTGAATATTTACGTTGAATAATTATGAAACGAATATACATGACTCAAAGCCCTTTGTTCAGATCACTGCTGAATGAAGGCCTTCCGGTGCCATATCAGTCATGAATGCTGTTTAACCATACTTCACTACTCTAGTTACTGTTAAGGAGAGGCCTAAACTGATTCAGATATCACTCTCCGCGAATGTGAGTCGTGGCCAGGAACACAATTTGAGTCACCAGGTGCATTCCAGCAGTGCGCTAACCATCTTGCCACTGTTTCTCTCCAAATTGATCGTCAATTCATGACAATCACATGCTGGACATGCTAAAGATTATTAAAATATTGCCTATTCGCCTCTGATGTTAGCCTCGACCAAGAAATTAACTCTGGTCGCCAGGTTAATTATGTAGCGCACTAACTACTTCACACATGTTTCATGCCAAAACAACTTATGTTGTGCAAATGTTTATGTTTCATTGCAATCAACCCCTTTACTGTTGCCACGGTGTTTCTTTAAATGTTAACTGCTGTGTAGAATTCGAGGCATACTGATTCTGTGCACATTCGTTTACTTTTTTAAATGTAATTCTCCAGATATGGCTGCACTTGCTGACTGATAATTCGTTAATAGATATAACTATACCAAACATTCCTTTGCATGAGCTGCGCTAAAATGTTCACATAACAATGCTATATGTTGCCATTTATTTAACATGCACATGAACCAAAAAAATACGGTTTATTATTTTTTACATTACCATATTTAGGTTTTGTTGAAGTATTTCTATGCATTTATAGATCGCATGTGTATTTACATTATTTTCACCTGGTGTTATTGTCAATAAGGAGGCCCTTTCTCACCATCTAGTGGCCAATTTGAGCAATCATGGATGTTTTTGCGTTCAGACCTCGTCATGATATCAGTGCAACGTGGCTCAGGGAGCAATGCAGTGAGATTTCTTCATGGAAACACGTGGGATATTCTCCTTGCTCAAATGGTGTTACCGATTGTAGTGTCGAGTGCTTGGATTTAACAAGTGTCAATTATCGGTTTAGTGTCACTATGTATGGGGAGCATATGATTAAACTCACATTGGCTTTTGGCTAGGTATCAAAAAGCAGATGGCCACTGCATCGCGCGGTTTCAGATGTGCTTCTGCGGCCGTCTGGAACACTCTTCCTTCCGATATTAGGAAGCCACTGAAGATATGCATTTTTTTTATCTAGATGTAAAATTCATTTCTTTAGAACAATTTTTTGTGTTTCATTTGTTGTCCTTTCCCGCAAATGATTAGTACGGGTAGCTACGTACGATATGAAAGAAGTTCAACATAGATACATTAGTAAATACGACATAACACACTTCTCTCGAGATAGCACTTAATTGACGACACGTTCACTTGACACAAGCAGAGACGCCACTGCAACAGCCCCCAGTCTCCCGCACATCTCCCTTATATACGGACCGAGGCCATGCCCACCTTCCCGAACCTTCTCGCTGACTCTGGATGCTCGCTCCACCAGCAGATTCTACCGTCCTCTTCCGTCACCTGACCGGGCTCCCTTCTCGATCATTCCCGTAGCCACCGGTTTCTTCACACTCACAGATAACACCCCTGTCATTATCTCCCGTGGCCACTAGTGCATTCACACTGTAGGCTAACTCCCCTGTCATAACTTCTCGTGGCCACTAGTCCACTCACACCGCATGCAGACTCGACTGTGATTATACCTTCATATTAAAGAACAGACTGGATCATGCAATAACCTGTGGCTGCACTCTTTGATACACAGTGCCCATGTAGATATGGACTTCACCGTGAAACCGTAATATTGTTTGACAAAACTCACACATTATTGGCATTTGTTAATGTTTTAAATTAAAATATACGTAAATAAGATATTAATCCAATCAGGTGGTGCAGCATGACAGTAATAACAATAAACTATAGCACAATTGGCCCAAGCCCCAAAGGGCTTTACATGAAGCCCAAGTTATGGAAAATGCATGCTGTAAAAAAGGTGAGTTTTAAGATGCGATTTTAAAAAGTGTAACAGACTCAGATTCCTTAATAGACCGAGGAAGGGAATTTCTCAATCACAGAGCCTGGCTGCAAAAATGATCTGTTTCCCATAGAACAAATTCTGGTCTTTAGATTAATGAGTTTCTACCAGAATGAGAAAAACTAAGTTTTCACAGTGGAATATATAAATGTATCAAATTGGTGAGATAATTAGAAAAGCGTGTGTCTTGCAAGCATAATGTTAAGACTTCAAATATACAGTGAGGGAAAAAAGTATTTGATCCCCTGCTGATTTTGTACGTTTGCCCACTGACAAAGAAATTATCAGTCTATAATTTTAATGGTAGGTTTATTTGAACAGTGAGAGACAGAATAACAACAAAAAAATCCAGAAAAACGCATGTCAAAAATTGTATAAATTGATTTGCATTTTAATGAGGGAATTAAGTATTTGACCCCCTCTCAATCAGAAAGATTTCTGGCTCCCAGGTGTCTTTTATACAGACAACGAGCTGAGATTAGGAGCACACTCTTAAAGGGAGTGCTCCTAATCTCAGCTTGATTCCTGTATAAAAGACACCTGTTCACAGAAGAAATCAATCAATCAGATTCCAAACTCTCCACCATGGACAAGACCAAAGAGCTCTCCAAGGATGTCAGGGACAAGATTGTAGACCTACACAAGGCTGGAATAGACTACAAGACCATCGCCAAGCAGCTTGGTGAGAAGGTGATAACAGTTGGTGCAATTATTCGCTAATGGAAGAAACACAAAAGAACTGTCAATCTCCCTCGGCCTGGGGCTCCATGCAAGATCTCACCTCGTGGAGTTGCAATGATCATGAGAACGGTGAGGAATCAGCCCAGAACTACACGGGAGGATCTTGTCAATGATCTCAAGGTAGCTGGGACCATAGTCACCAACAAAACAGTTGGTAACACACTATGCCATGAAGGACTGAAATCCTGCAGCGCCCGCAAGGTCCCCCTGCTCAAGAAAGCACATATACATGCCCATCTGAAGTTTGCCAATGAACATCTGAATGATTCAGAGGACAACTGGGTGAAAGTGTTGTGGTCAGATGAGACCAAAATGGAGCTCTTTGGTATCAAATCAACTCGCCGTGTTTGGAGGAGGAGGAATGCTGCCTATGACCCCAAGAACACCATCCCCAGCGTCCAACATGGAGGTGGAAACATTATGCTTTGGGGGTGTTTTTCTGCTAATGGGACAGGACAACTTCACCGCATCAAAGGGACGATGGACGGGACCATGTACCGTCAAATCTTGGGTGAGAACCTCCTTCCCTCAGCCAGGGCATTGAAAATGGGTCGTGGATGGGTATTCCAGCATGACAATGACCCAAAACACACGGCCAAGGCAACAAAGGAGTGGCTCAAAAAGAAACACATTAAGGTCCTGGAGTGGCCTAGCCAGTCTCCAGACCATAATCCCATAGAAAATCTGTGGAGGGAGCTGAAGGTTCGAGTTGCCAAACGTCAGCCTCGAAACCTTAATGACTTGGAGAAGATCTGCAAAGAGGAGTGGGACAAACTCCCTCCTGAGATGTGTGCAAACCTGGTGGCCAACTACAAGAAACGTCTGACCTCTGTGATTGCCAACAAGGGTTTTGCCACCAAGTACTAAGTCATGTTTTGCAGTGGGGTCAAATACTTACTTCCCTCATTAAAATGCAAATCAATTTATAACATTTTTGACATGCATTTTTCTGGATTTTGTTGTTGTTATTCTGTCTCTCACTGTTCAAATAAACCTACCATTAAAATTACAGGCTGATCATTTCTTTGTCAGTGGGCAAACGTACAAATATCAGCAGGGGATCAAATTCTTTGTTCCCTCACTGTACGTGAGGGTTAAACTCAGACGTGTGTGCCTATGATCAATAAGATAAGTACCACTTTGTGGAGAAATCAACAGTGGTTGTCCAATGGAAAATCTCACCCTCACCATAGAAATGTGGAACTTCCACTACTTCCTGAGGCCTCTAACGAAGAGATAAGTGCTCTCATGCTCTCAATTGAGCAGGAATTTACAAGTAACACGCTATGTGCACATTTTAAATAGGGTTGCCACCTGCCCTGGTTTTCCCAGGATTGTCTGTAAGTCTACCCAGGACTTATTATTTGTTTCTTTCGGTTAAGTCACGTCTAAAGATAAAATAATAAATTAAATTAAATAATAGAATACGACATTCGATTGCAACACAATCAATCATCATCAGGTATAATGAAATAGCGACATAAAATCTAACCAGAAAACTATAGACAGACATATTAGCAGACAGATATCACCAAGATACATAGCGAGAGCAACACAGGTGACAGAGAGGGGTGATCGTCTCTGTGTGGTGGCCTTAAATAGACAGAGGGGGCGGAGGCAGAGAGAGGGAGGAGGGTTAGAGAAAAAATTAGCATATCAATGAGTGGTCAACAGACGTGGTGCTGCGAATGCGATGGCACGGCAAGCAAGCCTGAAAATCAGGAGAAGGACACACTAAAATTAAATAACCTAGTAAAATATCGAAATGTAATGTAATACAACACAGAGGGTCGGTCAACACACAATTAACGCATAGCCTGGTTGATTACGTATTTCAAAGATTGCTAAGTTAGAATTTAAGTGTGAACAATCTAAAGAGAGGACACAGGCAGAGAAAACAAGTCGCCAGAGAGAGAGCAAAAAGATAAGCTTAAAACTTCCCCGTAGAAGTGGTTCAATCTTAATTTTAGAACTTTCGTGACTGCAGGAATTATTATTTGTTTCTTTCGGTTAAGTCACGTTTAAAGATAAAATAATAAATTAAATTAAATAATAGAATACGACGTTTCGATTGCAACACAAGCAATCATCATCAGGTATAATGAAATAGCGACATAAAATCTAACCAGAAAACTATAGACAGACATATTAGCAGACAGATATCACCAAGATACATAGCGAGAGCAACACAGGTGACAGAGAGGGGTGATCGTCTCTGTGTGGTGGCCTTAAATAGACAGAGGGGGGGCGGAGGCAGAGAGAGGGAGGAGGGTTAGAGAACAAATTAGCATATCAATGAGTGGTCAACAGACGTGGTGCTGCGAATGTGATGGCACGGCAAGCAAGCCTGAAAATCAGGAGAAGGACACACTAAAATTAAATAACCTAGTAAAATATCGATATTTTCAGGCTTGCTTGCCGTGCCATCGCATTCGCAGCACCACGTCTGTTGACCACTCATTGATATGCTAATTTTTTCTCTAACCCTCCTCCCTCTATCTGCCTCCGCCCCCTCTGTCTATGTAAGGCCACCACACAGAGACGATCACCCCTCTCTGTCACCTGTGTTGCTCTCGCTATGTATCTTGGTGATATCTGTCTGCTAATATGTCTGTCTATAGTTTTCTGGTTAGATTTTATGTCGCTATTTCATTATACCTGATGATGATTGCTTGTGTTGCAATCGAAACGTCGTATTCTATTATTTAATTTAATTTATTATTTTATCTTTAGACGTGACTTAACCGAAAGAAACAAATAATAATTCCTGCAGTCACGAAAGTTCTAAAATTAAGATTGAACCACTTCTACGGGGAAGTTTTAAGCTTATCTTTTTTCTCTCTCTCTGGCGACTTGTTTTCTCTGCCTGTGTCCTCTCTTTAGATTGTTCACACTTAAATTCTAACTTAGCAATCTTTGAAATACGTAATCAACCAGGCTATGCGTTAATTGTGTGTTGACCGACCCTCTGTGTTGTATTACATTACATTTCGATATTTTACTAGGTTATTTAATTTTAGTGTGTCCTTCTCCTGATTTTCAGGCTTGCTTGCCGTGCCATCGCATTCGCAGCACCACGTCTGTTGACCACTCATTGATATGCTATTTTTTTCTCTAACCCTCCTCCCTCTCTCTGCCTCCGCCCCCCCTCTGTCTATTTAAGGCCACCACACAGAGACGATCACCCCTCTCTGTCACCTGTGTTGCTCTCGCTATGTATCTTGGTGATATCTGTCTGCTAATATGTCTGTCTATAGTTTTCTGGTTCGATTTTATGTCGCTATTTCATTATACCTGATGATGATTGCTTGTGTTGCAATCGAAACGTCGTATTCTATTATTTAATTTAATTTATTATTTTATCTTTAGACGTGACTTAACCGAAAGAAACAAATAATAATTCCTGCAGTCACGAAAGTTCTAAAATTAAGATTGAACCACTTCTACGGGGAAGTTTTAAGCTTATCTTTTTTCTCTCTCTCTGGCGACTTGTTTTATCTGCCTGTGTCCTCTCTTTAGATTGTTCACACTTAAATTATAACTTAGCAATCTTTGAAATACGTAATCAACCAGGCTATGCGTTAATTGTGTGTTGACCGACCCTCTGTGTTGTATTACATTACATTTCGATATTTTACTAGGTTATTTAATTTTAGTGTGTCCTTCTCCTGATTTTCAGGCTTGCTTGCCGTGCCATCGCATTCGCAGCACCACGTCTGTTGACCACTTATTGATATGCTAATTTTTTCTCTAACCCTCCTCCCTCTCTCTGCCTCCGCCCCCCCCCTCTGTCTATTTAAGGCCACCACACAGAGACGATCACCCCTCTCTGTCACCTGTGTTGCTCTCGCTATGTATCTTGGTGATATCTGTCTGCTAATATGTCTGTCTATAGTTTTCTGGTTCGATTTTATGTCGCTATTTCATTATACCTGATGATGATTGCTTGTGTTGCAATCGAAACGTCGTATTCTATTATTTAATTTAATTTATTTTATCTTTAAACGTGACTTAACCGAAAGAAACAAATAATAGTTCCTGCAGTCACGAAAGTTCTAAAATTATGATTGAACCACTTCTACGGGGAAGTTTTAAGCTTATCTTTTTTCTCTCTCTCTGGCGACTTGTTTTATCTGCCTGTGTCCTCTCTTTAGATTGTTCACACTTAAATTATAACTTAGCAATCTTTGAAATACGTAATCAACCAGGCTATGCGTTAATTGTGTGTTGACCGACCCTCTGTGTTGTATTACATTACATTTCGATATTTTACTAGGTTATTTAATTTTAGTGTGTCCTTCTCCTGATTTTCAGGCTTGCTTGCAGTGCCATCGCATTCGCAGCACCACGTCTGTTGACCACTCATTGATATGCTAATTTTTTCTCTAACCCTCCTCCCTCTCTCTGCCTCCGCCCCTCTGTCTATTTAAGGCCACCACACAGAGACGATCACCCCTCTCTGTCACCTGTCTTGCTCTCGCTATGTATCTTGGTGATATCTGTCTGCTAATATGTCTGTCTATAGTTTTCTGGTTAGATTTTATGTCGCTATTTCATTACACCTGATGATGATTGCTTGTGTTGCAATCGAAACGTCGTATTCTATTATTTAATTTAATTTATTATTTTATCTTTAGACGTGACTTAACCGAAAGAAACAAATAATAATTCCTGCAGTCACGAAAGTTCTAAAATTAAGATCTACCCAGGACATTACATTCCCAGTTTTGTCAGTTGCACAAGAAAACACCATTCGACACAATGCATATATAGGTAGTTCTCCCCTCTAAAAGTATTGTGAGATATTATTTTTTCCATGATACGTCACGTTTTTTTTTACCCCAGGGGTTAAAAACTCTAGTTCTATATGGCCTTGCCCCACGTTATCCTGTTTCTCTTATATCTATGCTGTCCCCTCTCGTCCTCTTCATTCTCATTCTTCTATCTCTCTTTGTCCCTTCTTCTCTCTGTACCCGATCTCATTTTCGATCTTTCTCTTTACACCCCTCCACTGGAATACACTTCCCTTTTACATTAAGCAGTCCTCCTCAACCTTCTTTCATTCCTCTCTCAATGCTCACTTCTTATCCATTGCCCATTATCTTAGTCTTCTACCCCTTCACCTCTCCACTCCATCCCGTCCCTCCCTTGTCATTTTGTGATCCTTATGTGCCTTCTGTTACGGTCACTCATTCCTCATCCCTTGCACACCTCGACCATCTAAGTCACGTGATTTTGTTACTGATTTTTAAAGTACGAAATTTCCCTTGAGCTGAGGTGCTCTGTAAATATAACACGATAAGTGAATGTTAAAAATCAAACATGGTCACTACATGTTGGTATAAGGTGCTTGACTGTTTTTATTGTTTATTTTAATCCCATTTTTAATGCTGTTAGTTTCCAGAGCTGGTGAATACGGCAGTGCTGACAGGCCAGCTGGTGAGAGTGCCCTTACAAGTGGTGGCTATTGACACGAGTGGCATTCTATTGGATGTGTCGCAGCGTGCACACTGCCAGTCAGCAGACGAAGACGTCCTTAAGGTACCACAAAAACGTGTTCTAATCGGATTATAATGCAATACTTATAAGAGCTTCTGCCTGCAAAGGACATTCAGGAGAGTCACTGGGCAATATCCCAAATGCTTCACATTCGGGAAGTACTTTTTTGTCTGACAAAATGTGCATACATCCTTGAGTGCCATTATTTACAGCCACAGGGTATGCAATTGTTTTCCTTTGAAAGATATGGGTGTGAAGTTTTCCCTGCAGTCAACTCTAGGTTGCTGTCGACACTAGGTTCCTGTGTAAAAACCTGGACAGAAGAGTTGTTTGCTGTATGTCATTCTGCAAGTGTAGCATAGCAAAATGAATGCACAGGCATATCTGAAAAGCTCGGAGCACAGACCTCAGACTATCGAAATACAGTACACCCTACTGCAACAAGTTGTGCAAATGTTTGGCCCGCCATTATGTATTACCTCTATATGCTCATCCTGCCTCATTTTACACCAAATGTATAATTATTGTACTGCATCATGGGATTTCTCGCACACACAGGAGGGGTTTAATAAAGCATCAGTAGATGGTGATTGGTTCAAAAATTATATTGTGCTTACTTTTAAGAAGATTCACCAAATCACTGAACAACCAATTGTGTTTTTGTACAGGTATTTGAAATAGTCTTGTTAAAGTGTTAACTGAAAATATAGAAAGCATACTTCAGAACAGTGATACAAATATCAAAATAAGTCCAAGAGTTCTGAATGCATACTTTGTGTTGTGATATGATACAAACACAACGTTTGGAATTAGACATTTTATGAGATGAAAAATATATTTTTTTAAGCATCAAAAGAAAGATATGTTTCCCTCATAATGTTTCAAATGTATTAGGTTGTGCATACAGTTTAAGTGTGAGGGAGTTGTGTAAAGATGATGCATGTCCATCCTGCAACTTTAACAAGGTCGATGCAGGGCACTGCGGTGGAAACATATGTGCCTAACAGCAAGAAGGGCCTGGAATCGATTCCTGACTTGCGTGCCTGTATGTGTGGTATTTGTATGTTCTCCCCTGGCTCTGCATGGGTTTCTTTTGAGTTATTGGGTTTTTCCCACAGCTAAAAAAAACATAGAATGTCACCGGTGTATGACAAACATCCCAATGCTGAAACATTACCTGTCTTGAGACTTGGTGAGGTCTTCCCACGTAAACAAGTGTAATACTAATAATGGAAATACAATTACTGTATTATGGAAGACTGTTGATGAACCATGATAAAGATTCCTGAGACCGTTGGCTGTTTATACAATACAATATTGAAACTATATATTTTTTCACTATTTTTGTTTTACCAGGTAAGACCCATTGAGCTATATAGCTCTTTTTCAGAAGTGACCTGGCCACAAATGGTAGCTCAACGAAGTGGCTTATCATGTGGACGTTTATAGCAGCCAAATACTGGAAACACATGTTTCTACATGTGGAGGGAAAACCCGGAGGATCCGGAGAAAATCCACGAGACCACGGGGAGAACATGCAAACTCCAAATTTGCAGGCGCCAGGGTCGGGATCGAACCCACGACCCCCTACATACCAGGCGAGGTATTTAACATCTCGCCACAATGAACAAAATAGACTGGCAGTTTGGAGATAAACAAATTAGCTGCAAGATGGGTGCTTAGTATGTTGACCAAAAATAAATTAGAGTCAAGAAGTTAGGAGCTCCTGGACCAGTACCAATGATACACTGAAGTTTCTCTCGCCAGATTTGTGATGAAAGATGAAAAATGGGTCCACTGTTTTGATCTAGAAACCAATGCGTAGAGTTTTCATTGGGAATGCTATGGATCACCCGTGCCATAAAAATTTTGAGTTAAATCCTCTGCTGACAAATGGCCTCAGGTTTCTGGGTTACTGATGGAGTCACACTGATTATTTGGAAAATGAAGGGACAATGAAAGTGCATTACTGCGTAGAATTAATCACAAGATTAGATCATGCAATAAAATATGTGAGGTGGCCGGGTGACTCAGAAGTCAGAGCACTCTGCCACCATGACTAAGATCCTAGGTTTGAATCTGGGTTTCATCCCTGTGATTATATATTTTAATTTTCAGGCAGTGTTATTAATACTTGTTGAGTTTTTCTTGCTTATTTGTGCTTGTGCGCAAATAATAAGTAATGTAGCGAGTTTATGCTGAAAGAGAAAACGTACGTGTAAAAGAGGTGATGAAATTTGAGATGTGAAATGCTGTTTCACCAGGACAACATTCCAGTTCACAATCCTCGAGTTTCCATGGCTGCTGTTCACAATGTCAGATTTATAGGAATGTGTTGGCCACCACACCATACTCACCAGATCTGGCAATATGCAATAGCATTGAATTGATTTGTGCTGCGAACTGGTCTAAGATATTGAGATCTTTTGGCTGAGATTTTTTACCTTGGAACATCAAAAAACCACGTGCATTGCATTTCAATGGCACTCTAAAAAATAATACTCTTCCATTAAGGTCATTAATTTCTTCCTTTATTGACGACAGGGCATTGGAATTCTTGCAGCCATAATTGTCCATATTAAGGAAAGCAGGAAACGTATGGTCTGTATTTTCAGTTGTAATCACGTTTTGTTTTGCGAATTAATCATTTGTTGGATTCAACAGAAATGTTTTATTTTATTGGATTAGTATATTGCTACTCTTTGGGGAGTAACAAGGTTCACCTGTTATGTATTTGTAACTGTCATCCATAATGGTCCCCACAACATCGGTATTCCCTTACCCCCTACGCACCGACATCAATCCCTACACCTACTTGAGTAAACCTGCGGTATGACGATCCGTTTGAGTGGTGGTGGGGAGTTGATGAGACATTTTCCGAGGTGTGACGAAACGTGATAGTTGGCTGGAGACAGGGATGAGGGGGACGGGAATGGGAAAAGGGATTGTGGGGATAAGAGGGGACGTCAGAGGAGTGGCGGGAGGAGAGAGCGGTGTATGAAGGAGGGACCTGTGAGTGACGGAGATGGAGGTGAGTCTCTGCTACAGATTAATAAGAGTCATTTGCCAGGAGGTTTCTCTTATCTGCGACCCCTTCCAGTCAACTTTTAACTGTGGAGTGAACACGGATAACAGGGTGAATTGATCTGCGGATGATATAAACTGTCCTTGACCAGCTTTGACCAAGGAGAGACAGGTGTCGTGGATACTAAGATTAATGAACAGAGGAGTTATATTACATACTATTTTATGGAAATCTCATTTATATTCATGACAGAACACGTGCTGTTACATCACAAATATTAATGAGCGTGGGAGGCGCTGTTGTGCACACGTGACACGGCTCTCTCGCAATGCTCTTCCACCTCAGCTTACACAGAGTGGCAGGCATGCGCACATGAATAGTAATGCATACTGCAGGCAGAACCCGACAGCTTTCGTTTAGCACTTTCCTCTGTCTCATGGCAACACCAACCCCCGCCTTCCCGCTCCTTCGCTAACAATGCAAGTGAATGGAATTGTGTGCTCATTGAGCATGCATAATTAATTTCTTTTTGCACCCAAGGCTGTACTTTCTAAGCCTCACCAGATATGAATAGACCCGCCTAAGACGTCATAAACTTTTAAAAGTTATAGATTCCAAGATTAGCATGGTAGGCTCTCTTGCACTTTTGTTCCATAGCCTGTTATAGAGTTATATCGTATAATATTAAACTAGAGGTGTGGAGCACACTACACGAGGAACCCATAAACGTGAGTTTGCTGGCTATGGCTAACATCAATGGCAAGTGACAACCTCCATGATCAACATCTGTGGAGAGGCCTTCATTGGGCAGGAGATTGACATTGAGATGGAACTGATTGTAATTATTAGAATATCTTGACCCTGAAATAGTGGCTTCTCTCTGCAGCAACAACTAAAAACTGTGCAGTAATCCAGAAACAATCACTTCAGTAAGTCCACATTTAACACAGTAAATGCATTCCTGAAAAATTCCAAGTTGAGCGAAAAAAATGTGTGAAGTGAGAACGAATTGCCCATAAATAATAATGTAACGATAACGTATACAATGTACGCACACTCAAGAAGATGGTGGGACAAATAACTGAGGGGCATAGGGCTGTATTACTGTATTAGTCCCCATACTGTGTCATTGCTCAGCCGCGCAGCTCAAGAAAGTAGTACGTCATCGACCGCTCAGAAATCGCGTTATAACGGGCGCGTTCCTCATTTTCATGGGTAGAACTGCATTACAACGAAAACGCCTTGTGTGAACACGTGCTAAGGGAGAACTTACCGTACTTTTACCACGAGCAATGGGAACAAGAGTTTGACAAACGTTATTGATTTTCCACAATTGGACATATTTTGTTAGATGAGTGATTTTGACACAATGTATCATTCAGCGATACATTAATAATCTATAATGCAATGTTAAATGTTTCAGAAACCAAAACTGAAGGCAAAACATGTCTAACTGTCCCAGATGCCCTCCAAACGAACCACAAGCTTACAAACAATCATTTTTAGATTGTCCAGACATTCAACCTTTTTTTATTTGTTACCAAATATGACCTGTTATTGTAACTACTGCCACATACGAGGTTCAAAACTTATTCTCAACCTCTGCCATTTCTTTCTTACGACTCAACCCCTCGTACCTAACCAAACACTCCAATAGTATTTTTTTACTGGCAGGAACGCATGACCCGCCCAGTCATGAGTCAGGCTGCTGGTCAAGCAGGTCCCCTTACAGCATCTTCGTGCCAGACTAACCCGAAGTGGGAAGGACATTTTTGACAAGGTTATGGGAGCCTTACCCTAGGGCCCCCTCCTGTAAGGATTGTACGCCAACTTCCCCGGATCGTTTTTCAGGCACCTTTATCCCCACCTTCACCCGAGGTTAAATTGGTAATGATAAGTAATAAGTTAAATGTAAAAATAGGTTAAATGGATAATGTAATTTTATCAACTTGCACCGTTGTCTTTGCACCGTTTACAGTGGACCTACTCCCCTTACCACACAAAAACCGCACACTCACGTACACGCCACCTCTATTATTGTCTTACATTTACACTTGACTGCATCATTTGTTTGAATGTACGGTGTGTTTTCGTGTTTGTTTCGCGTCTTTCTCTGGGTGAGCCATTCATTGTGCTATACAGTGCATTTGAACGTTTCATTAAATATTGCTTTTGGAAAGAAAAAACCTGAAGACAACATGGTTTGTGTTCAGCAGTAGGAAGTGGTGAATTATGTAGATAAGAGGTCTCTATTTTGTAATTTAACGGCTGAACAAATGTGGTTGATCTTATTTATTTATTCATTTATTTTATAATTTACTCGATTGTATGTGTACAAGAACATGTTTTAAAGTGGCATTCACAAATAGTTATAATATGTTTATATCATTGCATGCTTATATTGGGGATATCCTCCCATGAGCTAAAAGCATGCATTTGAATAAACCACAGATCCAAAGTGTAGCACCGTCGTTGAATTAATGAAGCAGAAAACTGGAAGTATGTTACATTTACATGTGACGACATGGCAGATACGGATATAAAATTAATCTGCTGCACAGTTAACACAAAATGTTAGAATAATTAAGTAATGTAGTACAAGGTGTTTTTTTAGTTTATATAAAAAATTAGGCAAGCTAACAAAACTTGGATTTAAAAAATAGGTGGTGACTATACGGTTTATGATTCAAGAAACTGTAGATTTTCTTTTACAAACCTTTTGTGTGTGTGTGAATAATGGAATGTGGAGGCTTGGCAGCACGAGTATATGAAATGGTAAAAAGGCTGAACACACAGTCTCACAAATCACTGCTTCTGGGATCACATCTTCAAACGATTCCTAGGTGTGTATGGCATTAGTGGGCATGCTTATTTCCACCACCTAAAGCATAACCAAGAAAAGTTTTGAACGAGTTTTGCACTGAGGTTATAGATTAGCTATTGATAGCACAGGTCTGAAACTGAGCAAGGGGGATAATATTTACTGCATGGTTTTATATTAATTATTTAGCAGCAGAAACCAATTTGTTGATTCCTGCTATCACTTGTTAGATGTACCACACGTTTTCCATTCTACTGTATTTTGGCCATTTTTTTTAAAGTAGGGACACACATTTGCACTTTAAGTTCATATTTGCTGAGATGCTGTTAAGTTTTTTGAAATTACATATTTTCAAAGGTTATGATTCTCCCCCCAATTAAGTTTGACCTCTGCTTGGTATGGAACATGGCCAAAGGATTGCATGTGCTACCCTAGTTATTTTCAAAAGGAGAAGCATCCTTTTAATCATTGTTATACAGCTCATTACTGACCAAGACTGTCATTACAAATATCACGGCCAAGATGAAGAAAATTGTAAATGTTTTCGGCACATATTTTGAAGCTGAATGTATTACTGCCGTCTCATTTATACCCCATTTTCTTTCACACAATATAACATCGTCACGAAATTGCATCCACGTGGGGCTTAAAAATGCAACACAATTGTTCCGAATATATACCATTATATATAAAGAACCCCCTTTAACGACTTAATGATGTTGGCGTATATTGAATGTGGTAAACGTTGCTGCTTAACACAGCATGCACACATTTTACACAATAATACTATGATAAAATTGCAGGGGTGGAATGAGAGAAGGATAGCATCATTCCACACTCATCCTTAATTAGATCTGCATGTATTCACGTGTATGTTTTCCAATAGAACAAAAATATATTTCCAAGTGAACAAGAGTCTCTTTTTTTGTAAATGCTCATAAGTACACTGTATTTATTTAGTGAAGATATAAACATAACGTACATACATAGCAACAAAATTCCACATGTTGTTAATGTATCTCTTTCCTGCTGCTTATTAATTGTTATTATTTGCCTTGCGAATGATTATATCATCATTACAAGAGACGTATTCTGGTAATGCTCACGATTACACCATGTCTTCATTTAGTGGTCTAAACACAACACTGGTGTACATATATTAGCTACTTATTTGAACACACAGCATAGATCCATAGGATGACGCACGTTTGTCTGCAATAATCACTCGTATTGATTGCCTTGATGTGTACGTACTTGGCTCCAACACAATGGAGCGTGCCTTCTCTCCTGGGGAATTGATCTACGAAGAGGATTTTTTCAATGAAACATCACTTTTTTTTGTTTCCATCGCATGTATAGTGTATAGTAGTAGTATAAAGGGAACGAAAATAACACAAACATGTACAAAACCCACTTGTGTGTGTAAATATAACATTGAGTGAAATTATGCGAAACACGACCGTGTTGGAGAACACAATTTTCCAAAATAGTTTTTTTGAAAGATATTTAAAATCCACTCACATTTTAATAAATATTCGTATTCATTTCATTTTTAAACTACACAACGAAGCAAGAGCCCACTGTTATATTAGCATGTTAGTGTAACTAATAAACATGTATTAATATGGTCTCGATCAATTGCAAATCATATTTTGCATAACAGTGCTAACATTGATGGATGGAAATAAGTGAGTCGCAAGAAGTCAGCATCTGCTATTGTAAGTATATATGAATCTTTGTTTATCCTGTGCAATCGATTGTCAGTAATGGAAAAGAGATGCGCAACCACATTTTCTGCAGGACATGTCCCATGAAGACTTTTTTAATCCTTCTTGTTCAACAAAACAAGTTACGGATTAGAAGTCATACCATACCACTATAATTGGCATGACAATTATATTAATTTGATCTAAATGGTGTGTTTATTGGTGCGAGTGTGAATAAATATACATAAAATATAACCATATTCTGTGAAATAACAATTAAAAAGATGTAATGATGTAATAGTGAAAGTGAGAGGTTAAGTTATTTATTTAACATATCCGGGATGATGCCGTCATTGTTGTGTATGTTAATGTACTAATTATCTGTCATTATTTATTCAAGTCATACATTATTATAATGATTACTCAATTCATTTAATTTAGTGATAAATTTTAGTAGTTAATACAATTGTATTTACTGAATTATGGCGCAATTATTTATTATTATTAACAATCAATTAATATTTCGATTTAAAGCTTTCGTGACTGCAGGGATTCATCTTCTTGGTTCTTTCGGTAAAGTCACGTAGAAGGGAAGTAATAAAATAATAAAAATAAAACATAATAAAACAATTCTCACGACGTTTCGGCCACAACGCAAGCAGCCGTCCTCAGGCGAAGAATGAGACATTATCAAGCTAGGAGCTTATATAGGTGTAGCGAGGAGGAGCGCCTTAACAAAAGAATGTGCATATGAAGAGGAATTTTAGCATACCAATGGGCAATGCGTAGGAGGGGGGGCGGAGGGGTTTCAAAGTCCCATTATGCCCATGCATTATGCAGGATCAACAGCACCACGGGGGGGGCGCAAGGAACAACGTTAATAAAGGAAAGGAATGTTAATGATATGTAGCTGCATTTACCAAACAACCACGTAGAAAACCAAAGTAAAAACTACATAAAAAAAACTAAAATATAAACTGATACTTACTATACTCTACAATAAGCTGAGTTACTAACAACAAATAATAAATTACAATTCTACGTCGTAAGAAGTATATAATATACTTCCATCTAAACTTTATTCTCTTAGCATATACAGTACTATATACTGCCATAGATAAACCCAACATTAAATTATATACTGTATTGCTGTTAACAACCCTATACTTTATACATTTTAATATAACACTATGTATTATTCAACTCACCCTAATGTGTATCGAAATGGTTTATTACGTCCTTCCAATGATTGCTAAGCCTGAATCCATCTTCTCGGTTAAAATTGTCTCTGTGTTTGTATATGTGGATCGCCTCATGAACGAATCTCTCATGATAGCCAGATGGCTTGCAGAGAACCTCCGTCTTGGAGAAGTCAATGTCATGTGAGCCCACTGAGTTGTAACAGTGGTCTGCCACGGCTGAGGTGTTTGTCCTACCGTGTTTTAGATCAGCTTTATGTTCACGAATGCGGTCTGAGACGTGTCGTTTGGTTTCCCCAATGTAACTGCTACCACAGAGGCAACTTAGTTTGTAGACGCCAGGGTACTGTATGTCTGGAATCACATCTTTTACAGACGGTACCAGATCACGGATTTTATGTACTGTGTTGAATCGGACCTGGATCTTGTGTTTAATCAGGATTTTGGAGATCTTTTTTGTGACCCCAGCAATGTAGGGTAAGGTGATGGTCTTGAAAGGCTCCTCAACAGGATCCTTCTTAATGGTTGGAGTGATGGCTTTGCGGATTGTGTAGTCGGAGTAACCATTAGCCTTAAGAGCTTGGCGTACGTGTTTGAGTTTACTGGAAATGTGTTCATGGTCGGAGATGCATTGGGCTCTATGATATAGAGTCTTGATGAGGGAATTCTTCTGGGATGGATGGTGGTGGGAATCCGGTTTTAGATAAGCATTCGTGTGGGTGGCTTTCCTGTAGACAGAGTGGCTCATTGAACCATCAGGTCTCCTTTTGATTAGGACATCCAAAAAGGGTAGCTTGCCATCATTTTCGACTTCCATGGTGAATCTGATGGCTGGGTGTATGGAATTGATGTGGTCGAGAAATTGGTCTAGAGCAGGCCGGCCATGTGGCCAGATGACAAAAGTGTCGTCTACGTACAATTAATATGCATGTGATAAGGGACAATTATGCATATGATATGGTTCAAGATCAATTATTGATTTCAAAGAATAAATGAATTCTCAACATCAATGGCAGTTTTTTTAATTGTTTTTTTCGTTGTCAAGGTATGTTATTCATAATTATTTATAATAACATTAATTATTCGTTCTTTAACATTTACTGATTCTTGCTAGTCATCAATTATAGGAAATTATACCAGGTCATTTGATTCAGGGGTGCCAGAGTGGCGAGGTGTTAACTACCTCGCCTGGTATACAAGAGTACATGGGTTCGATCCCAACCCTGACGCCTGTTTATTTGGAGTTTAGGCATGTTCTCCCCATGATTGTGTTGATTTTAGTCCGGGTCTTCCAGGTTTTCCCTCCACATGTAGAAACATGTGTTTCCAGTATTTGGTTGCTATACATTTCCACATGATAAGCCACTTTGTTGGGCTATCCGTTGTGGCCAGGTTGCTTCTGAAAAAGAGTTATATAGCTCAGTGGGTTTTACCTGGTAAAATAAAAAAAAGTGATAGTAATAGATCTCATTGCAGGATACAGACTCAGAATTGAGCAATATGATTTGTGGACTAAGAAGGAAGGACCACTCAGACATTACCTAATCTAAGCATTTTATTTATACCAAGCTCTCAATGACACTAACACTATACTTGTTAGACTGATACTACATTCCAAATGCAAATATACTTACCCATCAAAATCCTACTAATTAGTTATGAGGAGATGAATGGCCATATCCCAAGACTATGCGATTAATAAACAAAACTCACGTCTCAAGGTAACTTGAACAACAACAACTGCCATTCGCCACTAAGTGGCGGGGACTTCACCATGACACTTGTGCCAGGCTATGTGCACTTTAAGGCCACATGAAGTGTCGAAGGCTTGCTTACAAGAGGTTCAAGGACAGACCCAGGCACTATAGGTTGACTGACTGAGATGACTGGCAGATGCACCACCTATGCCTCCTACTGTGCCAACTTGCTGTGTGTTAGCTGCTCGGCAATCCACTTGTTCCATTGGAACCTCATTTGCCAGTAAAAATATGATAATTTTTTTTTACCCTTCTATCTGGCAACCAAACTGACACCTTTTGTGCGCCTTTTGGCGTCATCTAGTCCAACCCATGTGAGACTAGGCTCTAAGGACAGCTGTCTCGGGTGTGGACCAATCAACTTCAAGGACAGTGCACATTATCAGAGTTATGTTTTTTTTTGCATTATGACTGCAGGTATTGTGGTCTATGTAAACATGACTCCTTGTAAAAAAAGGTGTCAGTTTTGTTGCCAGATAGAAGGGTAAAAAACCAATTATCAATCCACTTGTTGTTGTGAGGGTCGTTCCTCTTTTGGGTGATTTTCTCCAACTTCCCAGTAGCATCCTTCACGAGCCTTCTCCACAGAGGCCGATCTTGACACTGCTGGTACAAGTCACCAGCAAGTCCACTCAGCTCCATATTCTTTTGCATCACATTAAATCATCTCTTCGCTTGCCCATGTGGTGCCCATTTAGCCCTCTCTATCCGGCCAAACAAAAGTTGTTTGGACATACGGTAGCTGGGCATGATGGCCATATGCCCCAGCCAACGCAGCCTTGCCTGCACGAGGAGCTCAATCCAGCCTGGTTAACCCCAAGATGGATTTTCGCCAGGCCAGCCTGAATGTTTATAACCAGCGAAGATGTCCCTTTAGGGGGGTCCATGTTTCACAAGCATAGAGAAGGGAGGGCATGACTATGGCCGAGAAGACCTGAAGCTTTGTGTGCAGCGACAGACCAGGTCGCTTACACAAGCGTTACGCAGCCAATGAATATGTCGCTTGACTGATTCTGAGTGAGACCTCTGCTGTTAAAAAAGAGCTGGTCATGAGCACACTGCCTTGGTATGGAAACCTCTTCACTCTCTTCATAACTCCCCCATCACCAATGGGCAGTGCTTATTTTTATGGCGCTAATGGTAAGGCGCCACCTTTTAATAGCACGTGCCAGGTTCAGTTGCAGCACCTCAAATTAATTATCTGAGTAAGCAGTAATCACCATATCATCAGCATACGTTACATGGTTGACCAATAGGGAGCCATCCCTCGACCACACCCAGGCATCGATCAGCCTCCCATTGTACCAGATAGAAATTCCTCCGGAACAATTATGGAATGCTTCTCGAACTCCGTGGTCGAAAAATATGTAAAATAATGTAGGAGCCAGAGGACATCCCTTTGCACCCGAAGGTGAACAGGGAATGGCTCTTTGGTTCCTTCTGTGTGCCTATGTGTGTCTCTCTCTCTCTGTTTGTCTCTGTGTGAGTCTGTCTGTCTGTGTGTCTCCATGTCTATGTCTTGTGTTTTGCAATCTTTGGAAGAACGCAATCAACCAGGTGGGGTGTTGACTGTTTTGTTGACCGACTCTCTGTGTTGTATTGCATTATATTTCCAAGTTTACTATATTTGTTTTCTCATTCATTTGTACCTGATGATGGTTGCTTGTGTTGCAATCGAAACGTCGTATTCTATTATTATTTTATTTAATTTCTTGTTACGTGACTTTACCGAAAGAACCAAAGAGTAATTCCTGTAGTCACGAAAGCTTCGAATCTAACAGGGAATGGCTCTAACTACTGGCTACCTACCTTTACCTGGGCCTGCCCACCATCATTAAGGTCCTTAATGATTGTGAGCAGAGAGTCAGGGACTCTAAAATCATGAAGAACAACCCAGAGCCCTGTCCTAGTGATGGTAGGCCTTGACCAGGTCAATACAGCAGAGATGTAGGTCCTGTTGAAATTCCAGGCACTGCTGCTGTAGCAGATATAAATATACAATGGCTTCTGTGCAGGATCACCCTGGTCTAAAATCACATTGGGGCTCTGCAAGCCTCTCCTCAGATGGCCTGGCAAGGCAAAAGTTGAATAATCTAGTAATCTAGTGTAACATATCTTCGCCCGATCCAAGATAGGCCATGAAAATAAAGATGAATGCCAGGGATCATAAAAACACCTTTCCCAAACATCATCCAAGGAACACATGGCCGGGCTTCCATTTTTCTACTCAAGCATGGCGTTATATATTTTTAAAATAAAATATTCGTTTTATTCCACATCCTCACATCATACATTGATGGGTATGTATGAACATTCTGACGTTCTGTTCGGTAGTTCCAGGGGCATCAATGGTATCGGGCACACTGGATTCATCAGAGCAGGCGGGGGGAGGTGTTTAAGACTGGTCTAAGTTTTAGGAATGGACCACATGTTTGTGTGTATTCTTCTATCTTCTCTCTGAGGTTATAGCTCAGATGCTACAGGGCTGAGATTGAGCCTAATGAATACAGCCATTGCATATTGGAAGGGGGGGGGGGGTTGTGATTATTCCATGTGTAAAGTCAACTTCAACCCACTTGTCTTGAGATGGTTTCTTTATTTAAGGAGCCACGTGCTCACACTCGGACAGGCGGAGACCCCACTGCAGTAGTCATGAGTCTCCCATGCATCTCCCTTATATACGGTCCGAGGCCACGCCCCCATTTCTGAAACTTCTCGCTGGTTCTCGACTGCTCGCTCTACCAGCAGACTCCACTGTCCTCTTCCATCACCTGGCCACGCTCCTTTCCCGATAATTCCCATAGCCATCAGTCCATTCGTACTGCAGGCTTACTCCGTAATAGAGGTTTTTTTTGGGTTAGATCGCGTAAATATATAAATGTCGTGAAATCCACCACCACACGACACAGCCAACTAGTAAGGGTTGTCATGTAAACAGAACATGCCAATTCGTCACTATTATAGCACACCAGTGTGTTGGAGAGCCAAGCCACAATATTTACAATGTGAGTACGGCGTTTCGCCAGTAATTACAACTCGCATCATCAGGCGACAGCCAGATTTGTGGGGGAGTCTTACTGTTTCGTTCCTTATATAGAGGCGTAGATGTGGTGACCACGCTTCTGCGCTATTGCGCAAAGTGGAGGGGGGGATACTGAGTCAACGTATATTATGCATGTGCATTATGCGAGCCCTTTAATCTGGTCCTTCCTGTCTATTGTGTGTATTAAAATATCCGTACCAACAGTAATCCCTATTGAAGTATACTGCCCTTTATAGGCATGCGTTTGAATTATTTTATGATTTGCTTCCACGCAGCACTAAGGCGGTAGCTATCCAAACGGTTAAAAATATTTTTCTTTCAATTTCGATAGATTATCTGATTAGTCTTGGCCAGTGGTAGATAGTTTTGCACAGAACTTCAACATTATCAAAATAAATTGAGTGTCCTTGTTGGCACACGTGTTCTGCTACTGCTGATAATTGTATTTGGGATAATTTAATATTGCTTTGATGTTATTTTAGTCTCGTGCTGATCATTCATCCTGTATTTACCTCCCGTGGCCACTAGTCCATTCGCACTGCAGGCTGACTCCCCTGTCATTACCTCCCATGGCCACTAGTCCACTCACCGCAGGTTGACTCTACTGTCAATACACATGTACGTGATGTGGTTTTATCAAGACGTTATTTATTTATTTATTGCCTCTGGCAACGGTTTGTCTGCTACCGGACTCATCTCTCCCTTTTCCACCACATGAGTTGGAATGCCAACTAATGTTTAATTTAACCTATGCTCTTTCGGATTATGTACTTTTACTGTATTATATAATAGCCAGCACATTAATATTAATTTCTGGAGAGGTAAATATCCACTAACCTCAATAGATAGCTTGAAAAGCTCTCTTCACTTCTTATCACACCAAACCATAAAAGTCTATATCCTGTGTTTTTAAGGTTCTCGCCATGGTGGTAAACGACATATGGCCTAGCCTGTTGTTTCAGACAACATGGAATGGCTGTAAATGCACACAGATATATAAGAGAAACATAACATGCAAGTAGACAACATCACATTTAATATTAATTATTGGAAAAGGCATAAATATATTATTAATACCTAAAGGATTCACTATGTTTCTATACACATTCTTAAAGCTGGAATCCTTTATCACAGTAAAGACCAGCACTGCGGAACAAGACAATGCAACCAGTCATCAATATTTTACTTATACACAACATTTTATTTGGGCATCTAATGAGCAGCATTTGTATTTTTTAAGCATATTTATTTTGGGAATGCAAAATAACACGACGCAAAGACCTTGCACAATGGTATGCTTGGTGCAAGCCAATAAGTGTGGTATGCATGAAATATGTTTAACATGTGGGGCCATGCAATTTTGTGCACATATGCACGTTTTTTTTAAGCCACTTATATTTGTGGAAAATTATTTTCTGCAACCACAAAGTGGTGTGTCAATTGACACATTGCAAAAATATGGTCAAGTAGAAATGCACTGCTAATTAGGAAAGAATACAACCTAATGAGCTACAGATAATTCTGTTAAACGTTGCCTCCACTGCTCACTGATGTGAGTAGGGCTTTAGCAAAGTCGCAATTGATCAGAAGTGTTGAAACCACATCAAAATCTTTAGCGTTCTCAGTTATAGAAAATGTGTTATAATGTGGAATTTTAACAAAGCTCCGTATTGTAAAAACTTTTAATTGAAAGCTAAATTACCTGGGTACAACACAATCCAACATATGCTGATTTAATCGATTTGATTTTTCCTCTAATTGACTTCTTTATGCATTGAAAAATCAACAAACTTCTCTGCGACTTGCAGAACGTCACGTCGCCTTAATGGAGAATGATTGGTAACATCTACATTTCTTTCAACGTGCCTTTATTCACTGTTAAATTTGCCCAGTCGATTGAAAAATGTATTAGACTGGGTGGCAAATGTATTGTGCTGTTTACCGACGTATGTGCAACAGTGATCAACACATCCAACAAATTTATTTCCTACATCTTTCTCAAATGCATATGCACAGAATCAAGATCTGATCTCCTTTAACTCTTAGAATATTTATTTAATTGTATTTTATTTTACATATGTATTTAACCTTCCTATTTTATATGATCTTAGGTTCAACGTTGATTTAAATCTGACATCTCCAGTGGCTAATAATCTCATTAGGAAGCAACTGGAGCTATACAATTTTAAATATATATTGAAAACTTTCGTGACTGCAAGGAATCATCTTCTTAGGTTTTTTCGGTAAAGTCACGTCCATCGCCCACCCTTTTGGCCTCACCCCCCCTCCCTCCCGATACGTTCCTTTCATTGGCTACCATAGTCTGATGAGCTCCCCCCTCCCTCTCCCTCCCCCCTCAACTCGCTTTTAAGGGATTACATCTTGAATCATTGCCTCACTTGATACAGCTAATCTGGCTGTGACGGTCCCACCTGATGACGGAGACTTGTGTTGCCTCCGAAACGTCGTGATTTTTGTTTTTATTTTATTTTACTTTCTACGTGACTTTACCGAAAAAACCTGAGAAGATATATTGAAAACTCTCTTTGGAATGGCTTTTTGTGTTTAGTTTGTCGTCCTTACCCCGTACCTCCGATTTGCACAGTTGGCTATGTACGGTCCAAAATAAGTTCAACATATGTCTATATTTCATTGAATGTAGATATTATATGTTATCTTTCATCTCCTATTCCGTGGCCTTTCTCCAATTTAAGCCAAAGTTACAATCAATATATTTGTTTTTATCTACAAGCATTTTAAAGTCGCCCCTGAAATTCAATTCAATACTTACATGTTATGATTGTTTTATGTAATCCGTGACTAATTGTAACATTCACCTGTTTAAATTAAGTCAATTGGTAACAGCCATCAGAAAAGTGCACGGAACATTAATTATTTTGTGTAATTAATTTGCTATATGAATCTGACACCACCTTCACAGAACGCATGCAACATTGTGAATTACAGCTGTGTCACGAAGTGTGGAATGTGACACAGCTCATAATGACCTGCTAACAAAAAGTCAGGATAGAACCGCAAATGGGTCAATGTGTGCGTTCATGATTACATTTTCTTCAGAATACCCATTGTGTAAATACTATCACGTAAATAAAACTTGGGGATTGGAACCTAAGCTACAGAGTAAAAAAAGGGGAATAGTTTGAAATCACATCTCCATTACAGCATCTTCTAAAGCAGCACCATGCTGATGCATTGCTTGAACTGTTGCAGAGAAGTGGAGTTGTTCCTGTTTACTAGGTTGCCAACGATATCACGACTTTTCTTTCAGGTCTCATGCACTGTGGTTTCCTGAACGTTGTGGAAAATAATTTCAGGCAATTTTAAAAGAGACCAGTCTACACTAGTCCTCCTATCGATCCATGAATTATTTCTCACCTGCTTAACTTCAACATCATAATGTTTTCTTCAAATTTCAGGACCTTCCTCTGATACAATTCTCTGATCTCACCTTCCCATTGTCTGCTTCTGTTTCATTCCACTCCAGCAAAGTCTTACAGTTTGTTTTCACCTTCCATTAATCTTTTGCATGAAAAGAAGTAATTATTTCTCCCCTGCCACTTTCATCACTTTGACCATTATTGTTTTGAATGTAAGATGAAACTATTATCCTCTATAGAAAACTCTTCACATGAGGGCATAAGTAATGGTACACATATACAAGTGCAGTCCTACAAGTGCTTGTTAACACCACTGTCGGCAGAAGAGGCGTATACTATTTTTTTGGCCTACTCTTCCATGTTGGCCATCCTTTCTCCCTGGCTCATCCTACTGCTACTCCATGCCCCGCCCCCAGCTACGACCAGGCCTACCACTAACCTCTATCATCACCCTTATCCCTATCACTACCCCGAACCCTACCCCAACCCCTCCTTAACTACTCCAACCTGTGACCATAACTAGACGACCACTTTTAATAACCCCACTCTTTATATTCTTTGGGTCTTTCGGTAAAGCCACGTAGAGAGAAAAATAATACAAATATCACGACGTTTTGATCGCAACACAAGCAATCGTCATCAAGTAAAAAAATTATATATAGCGGGAGAGCTGCTGAAGCAGGATGTTATATAGGTTTGAGATGTGTTTAGCTCAAGGGTAAGTGGGTGGGGCTAGAAATGGAATTTGCATGTAAATGTAAAATCGGAGAGCTGATATACCCCCACGACGCCGCAGCTGTGGAGGTGGCCATTGTATTGTGAGAGACTAGCATGTCAATGTAAGCGAACCACCGCAACGGTGGCTATGCTAGTGAGACATCCAGCTCGTTAAAAAACGAGGGACACCGCCAACTCAAAGACAAGGAGCAACGGTGGCTGTGTTAGTGAGACATTTGGCGTGTATGGAACTCAGAGAGTCGGAAATAACTGCTAACATTGGCAGGTAGGATGGAAACATCACAGCCAGTTGCTCAGTTTGTACTCATCTTCTCGGTTGAAATTGTGTTTGTGTTTATATATCTGGATGGCTTCATGAACGAATATTTGTTGATAGCCAGTGGGTTTGCAAAGTACCTTCGTCTTAGAAAACTCTATTTCGTGTGTGCCCACAGCATTAAAACAATGATCAGCCAATAGGCTGAGGCATTGGTCCAACCATGTTTCAGATCTGCCTTAGGTTCGCGAACACAGTCCGAGACATGTCGCTTCATTTCCCCAATGTAACTACTGCCACAGACACAGCTTAGTTTATAGACACCGGGGTATTGTATGTCAGGGATCACATCCTTCACAAATGGGATCAAGATGTGATCCCTGACATGCACAGCCACCGTTGCGTTGGTTCTCTTACATTGGCATGCTAATCTCTCACAATACAATGGCCACCTCCACAGCTGCGTCGTCGTGGAGGTATATCAGCTCTCCGATCTTACATTTACATGCAAATTCCATCTCTAGTGCCGCCCACTTACCCTTGGGCTAAACCCATTTCAAACCTATATAACATCCTGCTTCAGCACCTCTCCTGCTATATATATTTTCACCTGATGACGATTGCTTGTGTTGCGAACGAAACGTTGTGATATTTTTATTATTTTTATCATTTTTATATCTACGTGGCTTTACTGAAAGACCCAAAGAATATGAATTCCTGCAGTCACGAAAGCTTTAAGTCAAGACCCACTCTTTACGTCAACCAGTATTATCTTACGTACACGTTTATAATTGTTGCCTTGGAATAGGTTGCTAATACATCTATATATAAGATAAGAGGTTGGTGTACCCACACTATAGTCCACTACATATCACTTATCAATGAACTAACTGTGGTGTACCCATTTATGCTGCGAGATGTTTTCAGACTTGGGTGAGGGGGGTTAAGAAACGTGCTGGGAGATTCAACCGGCTATCTCTGGATTGCAAGTGCAACGTGCTAACCATTACACTAAAAAGTCGCCATTAACTCACTTAATACACTGCTATCTGTAAGCGATCCTGTGTGCCAGCAGGATGAGAGTCTCATGCCAATCGAGAAAATGTGTGATCTACAAACATTGCAACCAACGCTTTGCATCACAGCCATGTACCACGCAATGCATTTACATTTTTACCGAACAAATTTTTTGCACAGATATTGCAATGTTTTTTTCATGAAATGAAAACAATTTTCACAATCAATTGATAAATTCACAGATATGTTTTACTGTTAATATGGTTGAGTAGTAGTGGTGGCACTCTTACATTAGTGCATTATCAGTGCTACATTGCCCTTATTCCAAAGTAATTCCTACACTTCTGAGTGCCTATCTGTATAAATACATCTACAAAATATCGTCTATTGATATGTATATTTGAAAATCATTCTTTAATTGTGATTCAACTGCACTGTTAGAATGTTTTCCCAATGTCTATGCATTTGATTAAAACTTCCATGATTTTAATCAGTAGTCAAATTTTATAGCTGACATATTTAAAACATTTGATTTTTCTCCCCATAAAATACTCTATACTTAAACAAAATGATAATAACACTGTATAACAAATTCTTATTTCTTTTTTGTTGCTGGGTATTAAGTGTTATTTCCTAATTGCTTATGCCTCAAAGTACAGAAAATGGCTATTATTCCCCACAAACTTTATTTTGTGATCAGGCTAGTGATATTTTGAAATTTATAAATTTCAATGAGAAAATGGGCGAATTGTGTCTTTTCATTCACGTAAAGTCAGAAAAAACAACATATAAATAAAAATTAACATGTATTTATACTAAAGTAATACAAAAATTACGACAGAAGATTTATAAGTAAGTGGATACATATCTGCATTTTTATGAGATGGCAACAAGAGGCTGCAAGCATCTGGCACACGCATTTTTCTATGTCTGTGGCCAATTTATCAAGACAAGAGCGAAAATGTACTCTGTGGAAGCATCTGCTAAGATGTGTGAGCCTACAAGGCAAATTTCGGCATGCCTGTCGGGGATCAAAACAAAGCCTGGGCACCTCATTTCACCTGCGAGCAATGCAAAATAACTCTGGAAGGTAAGATGCATAATTGTTGCTTGGAATTGAATGTTATAAAATAGGTTAAAAAATTACATTTGTAAAAGTTTTTAATTTTAAAATGTTTTGCAATTTTCAGTGTTATTGAAAAAATATATCGGGTATGAAAAATGTTGCGAGAATCTCTTACACATTAGTCATGGGTGCAAAAAATTTATTTTGGAGGATGGTACAGAAGGAAAAAGAGAGCCATGAAGTTCGCTATCCCAATAATTTGGCAGGAACCCACTGACCACTCAAGCAACTGCTACTTCTGCATGGTGGACCCTTCCAACGTCGGACTGGCAAGAATGCGATGAGCTCCCCTAACCCACTCCTCCGCAGAGAGAGCAGCCGTCTTTAGAAGAGAGTAGCAAGTCAGAGAGTGAGGCAGACGTTGTAGATTCAGATGACAATTTCAGAGATGGAGCTGAGGAGTCCGCTGGAAAGTACTGATACCACCACTGCACATCAAATTGGGCCTCATGAAACAATTTGTCAGAGCTGTAAGATAAGGAGTCGGCACCCTTCAAGTACCTTCAAGACTTCTTCCATGAGGTCAAAACCAGTGTTTTCGTCGGACCACAGATAAATAAGATCCTGGAGTGAAATGAATTCCCCAAGAAGCTCACTTGTAAGGAGAAAGCGGCTTGGGACAGCTTTGTCACAGTGGTTCAGGGCTTCCTGGGCAATCACAAGGTCGAAAACTACGTGGAGCTGGTTGAGACTCTGGTGAAGAATGTCCCTCAAAGTCCATATCCTTGATGCTCATCTTGATAAATTCAAGGAGAACATGGGAGCGTACTTGGAGGAGAAAGGCGAGTGCTTCCAGCAGGATATACTGGACTTTGAACGCCGCTACCAAGGACGGTATAACGAGAACATGATGGGAGACTACATTTGGGGGCTGATTCGTGAAAGTTATTTACAGTATAATCATAAATCTCGAAAAACTACTTAATTCTACATTTTTTTTAGTCATTTTTGTATTAGTTTAGTATAAATATATGTAAATTTTTATTCATGTTTTTTTTCTGACTTTATATGAACGAAAAGACACAAATTCGCCCTTTTTCTCATTGAAAATAGATACATTTCAAAATATCATTATCCTGTCACAAAAGCAAAGATTGTGGGGAATAATAGCCATTTTATATACTTTTTAGGCATAAGCAATTAAGAAATAACACTTTCTACCCAGGAGGAAAAATTATGTTACATAGTGTAATAAAAACATTGAATGTATAATTTTATATTGACAGCTCAAGTCTAAATTTTGTAAGGTTATTTGTAAGGTCAAGTTTCATCTGTTTTGTGAATTTAAATTAAGGTTAAATGCATATACACACAGGGACAATGGCCTAGGAATTTCAATGAAAAAAAACAATCATCTGGACCCATCCAGGCATGTTCAGTGAGCACACACAGCTGATGACATGTCAACATTACATGGTCCACACTGCATTCGTTGGTCCCAATGTCCACTTATCCACGGTACATAGTCATTTCATTTTCACAGCAATATGGTCGTATTAAGTGATAGCACGGTTTGAATGAGCTGCCATGTTAATACGTAGTCTAGCTCACAAAACTCACCATTTCAGAGGTTTCGTTCTTGATCAAGGGTTAAAATTAGGCCAATTTCTTTATCTATGTTTTGTCTCTGTCCAACGGGCACAAATTTAAGTGTACCACAGTAGGTTAATCACTTGAGATGTGATAAACTGTGAGTATGCTCTTCGCTTTCACTGTATCTGGCCATCGTGGAAGGCTAAATGCCCCTCAAGAGAGCGAAGCCATCTGCCTATAGTGGTGAGAGCATTGTGAGCACTGTGTGTAAGGGTGACCTTCACCTGCCATCCATTCGTTAATTCATTGAACCACGCAGCCAGGACGAGTATCCTTAGTGCATACATATTGTAATTCCCAAATCTAAAACATATCCTCAAAATGTGCAATGTCTTACAGCTTTACTTACTTTTTTTGTGTTGGTAAACATTACTGCCTACCTTTATTAAATGAGATGATACATTTTTAAACATATAATTGTCAAATGCCATCATGATGGAAATACATCATTATCGAATTACCATTATAATGTAAACATGTTTTTTACAATAAGTTTTTTAATTGGCTTCACTGCTCTTAAGTAGTACACTACGAAACGAGCTTCTATTGTTAACATGTTAACACCTCCACAACTTCCTCAAACTTATTCCAGCAAATACAATGCTTACGAAACTAATTCCATGATAATTATCAGTTTCTTCACAGGTCCCCGATATGTTCGTGTGCAGTTACTGATGGTAATGCCGTCGATTTACTCATCCATAGAAAACTGTAACTTTATCTCGCACAAACTTATTATGCCAAGCCATGAAGCATTATAAGTATAATAAAACACAGTATAAGCAGAACTTCAATCTGTCTCCCTAGGTATAAATATATATTTGTTTAATCCATCAGCCCTTGGCTTTCCAGACCAATATTACTCAGCAGTATGTGTTCAAGCAAGCACACTCTACATCGGTTTTGACCTCATGTTTTACTTTACAGATGATGTTCCACAGAAAAGTATTATGCATTTGTGTATGGTATTGTTTTTTTTGCATTGAATGGGGGGTTCCATGTTTTCATCAAGTGTGCTTACGAATAACATTTGGTATTTCAGCATCATTTATTTAACAAATCTGACTGCTGATGAGACCCATAATATCGATAACCAATCTAAAAATTTGCTTAAACCATTTTCTGCTTGATAATATTGATCTGGAAAGCCAATTGGCGAATGGACTATAACATTCATATTTTACAAATTTTAGCTGACTATGCTCATTACATACGTTTGCAATTGCACAGAGTGAGCGTTGTTGGTGCGTGCTGTAGGATTTCTGTCTACTTCTAGGCAACATCGCACAGTGCACTCCCAAAAGTGCTTAGAACAGGGTGCCATGCTCTAGCACCTTTGCATCGCAATCGGCATTGCCGAGGCACAAATATGTTAACCTGACGAACAGTGGAAATGCCAGGTAATGCAGAAAGTTGGAATTCGGACTTTAAAAAATATCAAATGCAGTCCATAAGCAACACAAAAATAAACAGTAGGAACACGATGCCAAATTTGCACACTAAAACAATCGCGATGGTATTCCGTTTCAGCTTAGACCTGTGCAAATGGTGAAAAGCTCGATGTCTGATCCTTCTGTAATCTGCTTTCAAACAGTGCACTACTTGGAGCAGCACTGCGTAGAATGTCGAGTTTGTGGCACAACACGCCCTTTCTGTAGCTATTTCCAGAGGCGCTACTTATCACCATCCGCTGCCATCACGTCTAAAGTACGTGCTTGCAATGCAGAGCAAAAGAAGAGCAGGATAACGCTTGCACAAAGCCTCCTAACCCTTTGTCTGCTGGTCACTCACATTGCTGTAATTACTGATGTCAGCCTATTTAGCTCCGGACATTGACGCAAACTGATTAGTTATACAGCGTCGCAAAGGATGTGGTTGATGTGGGATTTAGTTTTTTCCCCCTTCCTGTATATGTGTCCATACACATTGATAACAGTTGATTAAACACAGGTGTGGACTTTGGCAGTGTACAGTTATTGTCTAAATGTAAAATTGCTCAAAATGTAAGCCCTGTTCATGATTTTATAATTACATCTTTCTATGTTTTCCCAAAAAAATAGGAAATGGTGGGAAAATTTGTTCTCATGCATTGGTCATAAGATAACGGTTCACAATGCAAATTTATAAGCAAATACCTTTGGACAAACGTACACATTAACATTACACAATGCGATAGTTTCTCATTCATCAAAAGGCAGCAAAAACAATGCAGATAATCTTAAAATTATACAGTTGAGGCACTATGGTGGAGAGCATCCATTTATCTGTATGCTAACAAGACAATGATGCATTTCCTACTTTTAAAGGCACCATAGCTCACTTTAAAGCATAGGAAGGTGAAGTTGCATTTCCTATATAAACAGAGCCCAACATGTATTAAGGTTTAAACGTATTTAATAATATGTACATTTTATATGATTTGTTGCATGTGTAGTGAGTCCACAAATAGTGGGAGCAATTTATTACACATTAACATGCAACGCAACACGATCTCCACTCGGGTCTCGAATGCCCATCTAACCACGCTACGGCAGAACTTGACACGGTTCGCTATCCCGGTCCGGACCACAAACAGGGTCCCGGGCCGCGTTTTTCTCCCCGAAATGGATCTTCTTAACACCAGCACCCGAAGAACCTCGAGTTCCTCACGGGGCCCTCGTTATATGCCCCCAGGCTGGGGCTGGCACCGCCCTTCACCCCGCCCACCTTCTAGGGCTCTCGAGCTCCTTCTCGAAGGTTCCCGAGAGCTCCTTTGGACCACGTGACCGCCCCACGGCCCCCGTCCACCGGTGGCACCCCTCCAATATCATCCGGTCACATGACAGCAGGTCAACCAGCGTATCATGCCCCAAGTCTAACCCTGGCTGGCTGATGCTCCCTCTCGCTCCCTCACCGGGAGCCCGCACCGCATACTGCTCGCGGTGCCTCCGCGCTAACTAGCGCTCACCCAAGCCCCGCTAAGGCTGGTACTACATCCCGTAACCCGGGCTGCCCGTAATGACAACACATTACCGGCCTTGGCTTCGCAAGCCCCCGGCACCTTACAGTGACAAGCGCAGTCACTACACTTAAATCTAGTGGCACTATTCACAAAACATGCACGTATATAATTTTAATTTATAAATATCAAACCTTTTTAACCATCTCATTTATACAGGTAATCCCAGATTAATACGATAGATGCGTTTTTTAAATCTTGGTGTAAGGTGAAATGGCGTTAAGCGAACACTAATTTCTCATAATAAATAATGTAATAGGGGGGGATTGCGTTCAAAGCCCCCAAGTCGATCGACACATGTATCATTATGACTAATTTATTATGACAATATCTTTGGTTAATGCTTTTTATTGGTGACTTTTTATTAAAGAAAATAATACTGTAGTTTGTGCATGTGAGCTGTGGTGGGTGGAGTGCAAAGGTAAAAGGTAAACATAGAAAACAGATAAGTGCAGAACGGATGTATTTCACCAATGCGAATGCTTACAATTTGAACAAATTCTCACACTTTTGCATGAGATTACCTTTTTCCAAGTAGCGGAGTGGCACTTGCACAATTTGCTTCGATTGTGTCCACATTCTATCAGATGGTCAACAGTGTACATTCATGCAAGCCAGTAGCACGGATAATATCACACGTGCGTTCATTGTTCTCAAACACTTACAGTTTGTTCTCGAATGTTAACACTTGTGAGCACTTCTTGCACGAAGTGAGGGGGGGGGAGGTTTAATGAATGCATATAAATGACTATGGGTATCTATTGCCGATTGGCTTTGTTATATAGTAATCAAAGTACATTATGCATGAACATTATGCAAGCCCATTGTTCTTGTACCTCCTGTCGATTGTGTGTATTGAAGTGTAGTGACTTCATAGATGCCACCATGCTGTGGGTGTAGTACCGGCCCGAGAGGGGCACGGTGTGCGTGTGTTGTAGCTTTGCTAAATGTCACCATGCTGTGGGAGCAGTACCGGCTTTAGAGGGGCACGGTGTGCGTGTGTTGTAGCATTACTAAATGCCACCATGGTGTGGGTGCAGTACCGGCCCTAGAGGGGCACAGCGTGCGTGTAATCACATCAATCGATGTCACCTGGCTGTAAGGACAGTACCGGCCCTAGAGGGCAGGGTGTGTGCCGACCCGAAGGAAAGGTCGGGTAAGGCCATGACAGAAGGGCCCCCGTGGGGGGGTGGGCTGTGAGGGTCACGTGATGGATCCCAGGTTTTTCGTGAAGATTCTGGAAGGGAGGCGTGGCCAGGGGTGGAGCTTGACACGCTGGAGAGAATATAAGCTGAATCCCAGGAGGGCTCTTGGTTGTCCATCCCAGGGAAGAAACCCTTCGTCTATGTTCTACGGTCCGCGAGTCCTCAAGCACGTGGTCCGGGCAGTACGCTGTTAGCCCCGGCCCACGTTAGCAGTTGTCACGTAGTTAGCTAGGGTGGTCACCACCCTAGGTCGTTGTGTCAAGTTGTCCTGCTGTGTTCAAGAATAAAATACGCTGCCTCCGAGTTGAAGAGTACGTCTCAGTTGAACCCACTACAGAAGTATGCTGACCTGTATAGGCATGCATTTAAACAATGTATTAGTTGTGTGCTCACAAGTGATGTCATCACATCTACCCCTCTATTTAAGGAACGAAACAGAAGGATTTCTAGACAAACCTGGCTGTCTGCTGATGAAGCTAGTTATAATTACTGGCGAAACGCACATAGATTGTAAATGTTGTGACTTTGCTCTTCAACACACTGGTGTGCTATACTAGTAACGAATTGGCATATTTTGTTTACGTAACAAATCTTACTAATTGGCTGTGTCGGGTGGTGGCGGGTTTAATGACACAATTATATATTTACGCTATCTAAGCAAAAAATTTCCTGTATTATGAATCAACTACTCAGTGAAACCTTTACTACACATTGAATTGCTAACAGATATAATAAAGGATAGTTTTCATAAAACTCATGGTTTTATAGGTTACATGGTATTGCTGGTTAATTCTCAGCTGTGATGTGGCTGGAGCATTCTCTTCTGGTGATGTTAGACCTGATATTTTATATTTGCCAGTACGTTAATATTCTCCCTGAAAGTCAAGGTGAAGTCCGTCTACTGATGTTGCCTGTGTAGTCTGTGCACATTTAAATATTCTGTCATATGAAAGTCAGTAAAAATAAAGTTTGAAGGGAAAATTCATTATTGTTGATTTTCAATGAAAAACTATTGTCCGTGCTCTATAAGATACATGAACTTGTGTTTAGTTTAAACAATTGGTACGTTTCTTAACTCCCGCCCGGGGCCACTGCACTCGCATCAGAATGAATGGGTACACCCCAGTTAGTAGATCAGCAGGTTGTGCATGGTGAGTTGAAGTCTGGGTACTCCTACCTCTTGCCAGTTATATTATCAGTGTTGCAGAGTGGGAAAAATACTCTTCAAAGGGGAAATTTAGAGCTCACTTGTTTTGTCACACGATTAGCCAATCACAGTTCTGCATCTTTAGATTTTATTCGACTATACGTTGTTTCCTAAATTGATGGAAAATTTCTTAGTAATAGCAATGAATGTATTACATTTGGCAGTGCTCATTAAGTTCAGGTGAAGTGTTAAAATATGTTTTTTTGTTCTTTCCAGATTTGGTTTCTACCATATGTATGGCAGCAATCGTATGTGAGGTCAGAGGAAGTCTATTGAAATCCTCCGCCACCCTTCAACCCTCTGTAATATATGTATATGTGAACTTTAGGCTAGGAAAGAAAAGAGATAACCTAAGTTCACAGTGTTCTCTGTCACGCACTGCTTGCACACAAAATTAAATGTCAACTCCTCTCTGAGCAGTAACTCATGATTAATATTGTCAGTGTCAGATTTACATGAAGGCCAAATGAAAAGATAACTTGTAAAGTTTGTAAAATGCCACTGACTATGATAAACATAAGTGTATTAATATTTCTATTATCTAACATGTAATAGACAATGTTACTTCACATCGTTCTCGTCTGAACTCTCTTTTTTCAGTGAATATTAGCTTTCTAAGCATTGTTTTCCAGGCTTATGAGATGAGGTTTTGGCGTGTGCCAATTGCATATTTTCATTATAAGCAGTTATTTGCATGCATGGAATTCTTCGTGTAAAACATATTCGCTCAGACCGCCCTCTAACCAGCCAATAGGTTATCAATCTAATACATATGTGTACTGCACATACTTTACATTGGCAATGAAAGTATTTGTTTTAATGGGTATCTTTAAATTATATTTTAATGAGCAGCTTTGATTTTTTTTTCCAGAAGAAAATTATGCTTCATCATGTTCTGCGTTCACTCAAGAATATGTCGAGAGTGCTGCATTATTTTCCTCGTTGAAGGGTGATTTTTTTTTATATGGTCTATTGGTGTGACAAACATGCCCGGTAAAATATGCATGCTAAATTACATGGCGTATGCATAACATGAATAATGATATTCAAAAAAGAGGATTTCAATTATATCACGTTGTAAACGAATAATGCAGCTAATGATAAAATTACATTATGTACTTATTTTTATTTCATTGTATTGAAAGTTTATTTTTAAAAAGCAGGAGGTAGAAAAAGGGTTTTTTTTTCTCTGTGAGAGTTAACGTTATTGCTGATGAAGTTTGTGTGTCATTACCTGTGGTAACCATTTGCCAAAAAAAACCATGTACTGCCCTTTATCGAGATTCAGGCCTCCCCATGCCACGACGGTTGTGGGTGTTGTTGACCTCACCATGTTATGTCAGTGGAGGTTAATGAAGGGGCGGTGCAGGACTGGTTCAGATGTAACTCGCCACTGAGAGTTGAACCAGGTTTAGCTCATAGTGCACAAACCACGACATAATTCCAACAAATAACACCATCACAAAATATGAAAAAAATTCAGGTACAAATTATTATCACAATTCAACCGCCTTCTATTTTTTTTTTACAACAAAATACGTGTTTGTTTTTATGTTTGTAGGAATAATCTTCACCTCAGTCGGGCTGTGCATCACAGCCGGGAAGAGCAATTCCATGTCTGAAATCAAATATAATTCCTCATGGTATTGTGCAATGAGAATAATTCTTGAATCTCAGGGGCCCGGTGTGGCTCTCAGGGGCCCAGTGTGGCATTCAGGCAAGAAGGGAAGACTGGAGAGGCCTGGCTGGCATAATGCAATTTTTCCTGAAATATAAATCTCATCAAATGGCGATTTTGGTAGTTGTTTCTTCGTCAGTGCCACCATCCAGGGGACTCTATTTATACTTTTCAACATTAACAATTCCTGGCACGGGCTGGCTTGAATGAAACCAGATATCATCTGGCTTGTATTGATCACAAGAGTGCATTTGAAACATTACAGAGGCATTGCCCTTTTGTTGCAGTGGTGATTCTGGTGATACCAGCCAGCTGGAATCGACCTGAATACCAGCCAGCTGGTATCACTAGAATCGCAATTGAAACATATTACAGAGGTTACTCTTTGGTTCTTTCGGTAACGTCACGTAGAAAGAAAAGAAAATAAATAATATAATACACAATAGAATACATATTACAGAAGTGTCGGCCTTATGTTTCAATGGTAATACCAGTGGATATCTCTCAGAATAAGCATTTAATTATATGGCCATTGACTCGTGTGTGCATTGACTTCATTCCACTGAAATTCTGACATGGCCTTCAGGCAAAATCAGATTCCCCGTGGGCCTGGTTGGCTTGCTGGTGGCCAATCTGTGCACCGTTCTTACCTGAACCAATGTTTGGCCAGACTGCATGGAGTAGTTAGGATGAGGGTTTACAGAGAGCAACTACTGCAGCTAAGTAAAACTAATTTAGATCAGACCTTCACTGTATTACATTGATACGTAATACATAAGCTAAATGTCTGTTGAACTACTTTCACACTGTATGTAGCCGACCGTGCGATTCTGGAAGTTGTATAAAATGATGACTGGAAGAAATTTGATTTGGAGCTTTTGTAACTGCTGGAATTACTCGTTGGTTCTTTCGGTAAAGTCACGTAGAAAGAAACATTAATTAAATAATAGCATACAACGTTTCGATTGCAACACAAGCAATCATCATCAGGTACGAATTAATACAACACAGAGAGTCGGCTAACATAACAGTCAACACCCTACCTAGTTGATTACGTTCTTCCAAAGATTGCTAAATTTGAGAGAGACAAAACACAGAGACATACAGAGAGAGAGAAAACAAACTTAAATTATCCCCGTAGAGGTGGTTCAAACTTGATTTGGAGCTTTCATGAGTGCAGGAATTACTCTTTGTTTCTTTCGGTAAAGTCACGTAGAAAGAAAAATAACTAGAGTAATGACTTGAAGTTGTCTACGTGTCCATATATGTGCAATATATCAATTGTAAATTGACTTGCACATTTGACATTGGGAAATATAGATTTTGAAGACCTTTCAGGAAATGAGTTACTTAATCCTTTAAGCAAATGCATTGTTTTAATTGTGAATAGTAATTATAGTGAACATACATAATTTATTATTATGCTTAAAACCGGATTTTTCGTAACTCACTTTAATATAGCGCCATTCACACAAGGCCTCACAGCGCTTTACACCTCTATTCAAGTAAAATCCCTTGACTTTAAAACGAAGAAGAAAACAACCCTACTCAGATGTATGCAAGAGAAAATAAATGTTTTCAGATGTGCATTAAAATCCTCGACTGACGGAGCACCCTAAATGGGGTGCCTAACTACTGAAAGCTCTTTCACCCATATTAAGAAGAGGACCCATACTTTTCATGTTCCGTGTTGTGTTCAAGGGTAGGCTCAGGACGTTTTTTTCTGCCTATGACTAACCACTCGAATATATAAACGCAAATGTTTACCCAATCTATATATCTCGCTAAAATTGATGGCTTTTCTTGATGTGCATACACTGCTTCTATACAGTATCTTAAGATGCACCTGCACTAAGATGCCATATATGTCAACATTTTATTATATTTTACTCGCATCATTCAGGTGTTCTGCAATTTTTTTTATCGAGTGACCAGTTATTTATTCCTATTGAGCATATCATAGAACTGGTCCAGGTGTGTTGCGTTACATAGTTGTCAATTTGAACATATAGCAACACTTCCAATAGTGAAACGCGAGTGAGCCAGAATTCAGGGTAAGCTGAAAAGACTACCAAAATAAATAATGTCATGAATAAAAAAAATGCTTCAAGTCTCTTCAGCATTCCAACAGAGAACCTCAGCCCTCCACCTGTGCTTCACTGTGATGGTTAAGGGACTTTTATTACACTTGAACAGTAGTAGTTTTTCTCAAGTGGTATTTCATTGTGAATAATATACCGTAATTATTCAGTGGTTATTAAGTAATTACATTATTAAATGGTGTGTTAATTATTGTTAATTTAATTTAAATGATGTACTATTTCATTTTCAGTCTGTCAGACATCTCCCATAACCTGCATGTGTTTATGTTTTTGTAACATAATTTCGTCCTGGAAAACGTCACTGAATGAGGTCTTATCGAGTGGACGTTTTGGCTATACACTGTTCACTGAATGAGGTCTGTTATCCGGAACACAGGGATAATGTTTGTGCTCTCTACAATTTGACGCTGCTAAGATTCTCATCTCCGCGTCGACAAGGAGTGCGCGGTCCGCTTGTTAGACACTGTCGATGAATATCTCGTTACCATCTTCCCTTCCCAACACTCTCATGCCATTTCACCTTTTAATAATGGTCCCTAAGGGCAATCATGATTGTAGTGAGAAAAGTGATAACCTGAGTGCAAAAGTGCAGTTGTTAGATGTCTCGTGTGACACAGTTGTTTTGTGCTGATTTATATATATGCTTCTTTGCTGTGTTTATTTCATTTGTTTTACGAAGTGTCAATTTGGTGACCAAGGTCATTATTGCAAATTAGACTATCTTGAACTCTTGAGCTCTCACCTGGTTAAACAAAATAAACTTAAATATTGAACTTGATAACTAGAAATTCTCCCCCCCCCCCCCAAAGATGGTCCAGCTTTTATTGATTTTATATCACTTACTTTTTGTTACTTGACAGAGGTGTAGTGGATTTAACTGATTTGAAACAAAGAGTATGGTTTCAACTGCGTCGCAGACGTACTCTTGGAGGCAACACATTCATTTAACAACAACACACGGGGTAACTGCCCCTTAACAGAATAACAACCTATGGTGGTGACCACCAGGCTAACTACACTGATTACGACATAACTAGCTGCAATGGACCGGACCGCAGCTCGGGTCCTGTTCCACATGTTGGAGACTCGGTAGGACGTAGAACGTAGATGAAGGCTTCTTCAAGATGAACAACAATGCCGGCCCCTCTGGGGGACCCGGCTTATATCCTCTGCGGTGTGGCTGGCTCCTCCCCTGGCCACGACCACCTTCCAGAATCCTCTAGCAGGATCTGGACCCCGACCACATGACCACCCCTAGCCCCCACTTGGGGGCCCTTTGTAGACTTAACCGGTCACGTGTCCTCTCGGGTGAACCAGAGTGTCACGGCCTTTAGTTACCCCCATTTCTATGGCCGGAACTCCCACACCCTATTCTGTAGGGGCCGGCACTTCACGCCCAGCGTGGTGCCATCCAGCGCTATCAATCAGTGCTCACCGAGCCCCTCTAGGGCCGGTACTACACCCATACCATTGTGGTGTCCGTGATGTCGTTACATCGCACGCCATGCCTCTCTAGGGCCGGCACAGCAAAGTGTATAGAGTCCAAGAGTTAATCCATATGGCTCTGTTCTCACTGGCTGTAAGCCAATGCAATAAACACTACTAAATACTGGGTGAAAACTACATATCTGTTCAGCTAAACAACAGTTTGTCAGTGTAGTCACAACATTCACGACTTTGTTTCTCACATCTCTCATTTGGGCCAAACAAGTGAACTGGTTCCTAATGGAATCCCAGGAGAATTTACCCAAGACACAACTAGTTTTAATTGTTTAGCGAATGATTTTACGAGTGACTTTTACACAGAACACCAGATACACAAGAAACATAATTATATATAAAAAAAAGCAAATTTTGTCAATGTTATATGTGAGTAGACGTCATCTCACGTCGCCACAGAGCCATGTGACAGCCTCCTCCTCCAGCACGTGCAGGACAACCAGTCTGCCCGGCATGCTCTGACAGACTTCACAGCCGGAGGTGATGCACGCCATGGTCTTCTAGTCCTTGGGCCAGATCAGATATCGGTACCACCCAAGGTGGCAAAACTTCAATGGTGCCATTTTATTTGTTACACCAACAGAAACAAAATAATACATGATAACCTTTCCAAATGAGCACTGTTTAATTTGTCTCGCAAGTAACCTGTTTTTGCACCTATCGCAATCACGCCTATTTGCGAGGACGTTATAAATAAAACATTCCAACACCTCTAATGTTATCTAAGACAATAAATAATTTACAAAATGGATGTTTGTCTCCAAGGCATGTATTTAATACATATTCTTGCATTTATTCACGCTTGTTTTTCAATTTCAGTGACTTAGTTAAGTCTGGAATAGATTGGCACTATCTGTTTTTCTTATGTTTCTAGAACAGAGTGCTTTCTAGAACAGAAGTGCTAACTTTACCCTCAATGTATTGTCAATGTACCTGTTAAGATTATTAGTTAAGGCCAGGTACTACAGTAAAAAATAATGATTTTTGTTCAGTTTGTCAATTTAAATTTTTTTGATATTTTGCTTCTATAAATTCTAAACTTTCATAACACGCACACAATTATTGCCAATAACTTTGTTATTGACCTTATGGAGAATAATTGGATCAATCCTATGCCCCCTGATGAGACAGATAGGCCTCGGCAAGGTAAGGTAAAGTTAAAAGGTAAAAACAACGAGCCTACCTTTACCCTACCTTTTACCTTACCACAATACAATCACTCTACCCTACCTTTTCCCCTTTAGCAGGTAAGGTAAAAGATAAAAACCAACGAGCCTACCTTTACCCTACCTTTTACCCTTACCCTATACAAATTACCCGATTACAGGGTAATTACTGGGGTACTACACATGAAAAAGGTTTATAACGGTAAATGCTAGGTAGATCACTTTAACCATATAGAATACTCTCGATTATTCCAATTTTACACGCTTTCTTTTAACTCACTCTGTTGTTGTCGTTGTTGTGTCCTCAAATCTTGTAACTCGATTTTAACCCACTTCCCACTGTGTTATCGACTGCAAACTTGATATACTTATGTCATACTGATGACAATACTATATTCTATTATAAAAATTGAAAACATATATTTTAAAACATTATTTTTTATATTTTATATTTCGGCTTGGGTCTAATTGTCCACAATCAATTAATGTTAGCTGTAATTTGCCACGGTCCCTTACGTTATGGCAAGCTTCGGGGCCACTTCCTGGAGTCGTGGAGTTCTGCCATTACTAGTACATTTCATAAAAGCTTGTTTAATTTTTTTTTATATTACTTATTAAATGGAGGCCACGGACTGTGCCACGGAGCTTTTAGTGGTAAACAAGGTACCGTATTTACCGGGTAATACTTCGTGCTACCTTTACCCTACCGGGTAATTCTTCTGAGATACCTTTACCCTACCCTTTACCTTACCCCTTGGCATGTCGACACCTTTACCCTTTACCTTTACCCTTTTATCTGGTAAAAAGGGTAAATCACCTTACCTTGCTGAGGCCTAGAGACATATCTGGTTAGCCTCTCTACTCGCATCATGGCTCCACCTGATGTGACCAGGGATCTCTTGAGGGCTCGAGATAGGAGAAGAGGTCTACCAGGTATTCAAGCAAACAAGGTTAGCTGAGGCCCCACCATCTGTGAAATTCCACGACAAGATGATCAAGCAAAGTCTGAAGACATTCTCCAATATCAGCACAAAAACAGCACATGGAAGGAAAGCACAGCATCTGGTACTGAAGGCAGATAGAAACCTGTTCAGCCACATGATCCTGGTGGCTGAAAGCAGGAAGGTGAATATGAAGGATGTCCTTGCCCACCCACTGGGCCCACTGCAATGGGTACTGGCAAATGCTGATGGGTCCCTACGAAAAACAAACAAGGCTGCACTTGCCAGAGAGCTTTAAAAAAATGTGTCTCCTGCAGAAGACATCCCAACCCCATCTAATTCTATCATTGATGGGATGAGCCTGGTCCAAAAAATGAATGGCAACAACAAAACCTTTGCATCGGTGGCAGAGTCAGCCTTGACCCAGGTCCTCCACGAGGGGGCACAGAGTAAGAGGATTGATGTTGTTTTTGATGTCTACCGACAGACTTCGATCAAAGATGCTGAACGACTGAACCGGGGTGCAGACACCACTCTCCAGTACAAGAACCTTGCAGGGGGACACCACGTCCAGCAGTGGAGAAAATTTCTGTGCAGTCCCTCCAACATGACCAGTCTCATCAAATTGCTGGTGGAAGAGTGGAAACTCCCACGATACAGAGAGATGCTGCATGGCAAGGTGTTGTACATAACCTGTTTAGTGTTGTAAGGACGGACTTCTAAACTTCTTTATGGCACACACTGTTTATTATCTTAATACACAGTCCCTATCACACTAAGGGGTATATGGTCCCCTCACCCGTTACCCTCAGAAGGTACAGCCTCCGGACCTTGCAGGCTATCTAATCTCCTTGCTCTCCCAGCGTCCTCTGGCTGGACCTAGGGGATCTCTCCCTGACCACTGGTTACTCTGAGCCCTAGCCCTGACAAGGGCTGGAGGGCTTGGTCCAGGGTCCTAGACGTCTTCGGCCGACTTGGGTCTTCGTGTAGCAGAACTCCTCCAGAGCTCTCAGCGCTCTGGCTTTTATACCTGTTCGTGGCCGGGTTGTCCAATCCCCTGCCACCTTGTGGGACCCTCTGATTGGTCCTTCCCAATCTGGCGTTTGGATCCTACCTCACCCCATTTGACCCTGACCGTTTGATTGAGCGGGAAATCCTTGTTTACGATCCGCTCTCTCACAGTTTGTGAACAGCGAGTAGTTAACACCACTACATCTGTAAGGAAACCTGCTACAAGTTGACAGAAGATGAGTGTGAGGAAGAAGCAGAGCTGCACTCCATGCCTGAAGAAGCTGACACCCGTCTGCTCCTGCATGCATTGTATGCAGCAAATGTGGGCTCAGAGGCAGTTATTATCACAGCTGAGGACACTGATGTCATGGTGCTTTGTCTTGGCTTCCAGAAGAACATCACCTGTCCCATCTATCAGAAGTGTGGGACAGGGAATCGCACACGGTTTGTCAATATCAGCAAATTGGCAAGGCCACTTGGGAGACAGCATCTGTGACAGCATAATTGGCTTACACACCTTCACAGGCTGCGACACTGACAGTGCATTCGCCGGTCGAGATAAGCTGAATGCCGTGAAGATGGTGAGAAAGGACACTTCCTGCCAATAGACTTTTAGTCCACTGGGGCCGTCATGGAATGTGAGTGATGAGCTATTCCAGAAAATGTTGCAGTTTACCTGTCGCATGTATGTTGCTAATAACAGCACTGGTGAGGTGAACGAACTGGACCACCAGCTCTTCTGCACCTAAAGGGGAGAAGTCAGCTGCCACCATGTAGAGACTGTCTCTTCATGCATGTTCAACGAGCCAACTATCAGGCAGCAATCTGTTAGTGCTGTCTGCAGGCTAACCATGTGGTGCCAAGCCCTACTGAGTATGGATGGACAGTTATGATGATGGCAAGCTGGCCATTTACTGGATGCACTCCCCACCCGCACCAGATGTGGTCTTGGAACTGCTAGCATGCAAGTGTGTGCGTTCATGCAAAATGCCAAGCTGCACATGCCTGTTAAATGGATTGACATGCGCAGACAAGTGCAGGTTACATACCTGTAGTAACTAAAAACTGCAGGATGATCCAGAACCTGACTTTGAATTCTGGGAGTCAGATGACAAGATAGACGAGCCGTTTGATGAGTGACACAAGGTGGTGATTCTGATGGTATTACTGTGGTAGTAGTAGTATACATTGATGCACAGTGCAGTGATTCTGGACTTCGTTACCCTTGTTAACACCATCTAAATACACACAGAGCTTGATAACAATAATGTAACCTTCTTCACATATACCCATCACTAACGATATATTTGGGATTTCAGGTATCATTGACTAAGTATATGCGAATGTCAATGTTTATAATATTCAAGAAGTTTCTTACCTCATTATGGTATTCCTTATTATCCTGTGTTTTCATTGTGTGTTTAAATCAGTAAAGACCAGTTTGTGACCTAACTGGCTTGTCTAGGTAGTTTTTCAGTAATAATGCCCATTTCATCGTTCCGGACGCCTGTCATAGGGTATGGGTATGAAAGTCATGGTAACTACAACTAAGCTGCCACTCCGCAAAGGTTACCATTTCAGAATGTCCCACACACATGGAGGATTACAAAAATCATTACTAGAAACTTTGCCACCTCAGGTGGTACCAATAAGTGATGTTTTTGGTTTGAGCCCATGGACTATCCTCCTCCCCGAATCCACACAGCGGGCTGCCATGCAGTATGCCCCATCGATGTTCAGAAGCGCACGCACACACCCCCTGGTCACACCGGAAGCGGTTCAACTGAACCCACTGGCGCCTTGGGAGGTCGAAGACAGGCATCTGGACAGACGGATCTCTGATGAGGTCCTTGTTAGACACGGACACGCATCTCCATTCCTCACCCAAGAATGTGCCGAACAGAACAGGTTGTGGACACTAACACAGGTAATCCCACAATTCCCACGAGCAAGGAACCCATTCCACCATTCAGGTCAGAGGGTGAAGAAAAATTACCCGAATAGTTCTGACCATCTGGCAAATGATGCCAGAGTGTTGTGTTTACATGTTCAGTTATGTTGAATCATTCTTTAAAACACCTTGCATGTTACTTATTAATGAGTCCATGGGGGTCAATTAAAATCAAGAAATGCTGCCGCAGAACATCACAGTTCAACTTTACGTGAAATTCCTGGCCTATGTGGTGCATTTTTGCAATATTAAATATTAAATGCATTGACAAAACGTACATTATTTCCCCACATCTCAATAGTGAGTTACATTAACGCACATAATATTTTTTCATGCAAAGTCAACGTTAACTTTTTGTAGAGGTTTGAGTTGACTAAATGAGAGTGATGATAGGTAAGTTGAAGGGAGTAAAGCCAGATTTAGATGTAAAACTCTCACCAATATATTTTGTGTCCCTTTTCAGTTATGAAAGCAATTCCCTTGTTCTGTTTAAGGTGACCTTGTTTTAAAGTGCTCACATTTTTATTTAATGCGAATAAAAGTGTACTTGAATTAACTTAGACCGGCCGATATGTGTTAATCAAGGAAATGTATGCATGTAAAATATGTATTTATTTATTTTCACAAAAAATATTGTGCTTTGAATTCTGCACCATCATGTGGAATTTTACAGACTTCACAGTTATTGATCCCATTGTGACAATGAAACAGAATATCAAAACTTATTTTTAATTGTTTCTTGTTTATCTTTAACTTTCAAAATAACAGGACTGCCCATATATTGTACTCCGCTGGAAATATTGATGCAGTATGTATGAAATTTACAACAGCAAAAATCTATGTACAAATGGCTAGCCTAGTTTACAAGTTTTCATTCTCATTAATAACTTTTTAATACAACATAATACGAGAGCTTCTGGTCGTATATGTATTTGTGCCAACCTTTTCCCCAACATACATTTTAGTTTTTATGAATGCATACATTTTCTATAATTATATTACAATACAATTATACTCCGGATTTTGCAAGAAAAGACTTGAGTGAAGACATTAACAACTCTCGGGTACGTGAAAACTGTTTTTAGTTTTCAGTATTATAAATAACGTCAATATACTATGCTTGCCCTGGTGTATCGGTATTATCTAATTGTATATACAGAACATTGCCATGTAATTTTTTTGATAATTATTCATCTGCAACCTTCGCTCCTCTATACATTTATTATGATCTAACAAAACATTTCTTTTTAATTATTGAATCTATTTTCATTGATTTGAAGCTTGAACCCCTCTCTACTGTTGAGTTTGAATTTAATTCAATTTAGGCTGTCTCCAAGACCCACTTGATTAAATTCTGTCATTAAACGAGCATTTTTTTCACAGTTGGAGATCTTTGAGTTTAGGGGATGCAGATTATTGGTTTCCATAAGGTCAACTGTGACAGGAATGTTTTTGTCCAATGTCTCGTGAATAACCGTGTCATGTGAAGTTTAATGCTCTTTGAAATCGAGGTCATCTTGAAGTGTGGATTATAAAATCTCAATCACCACTTCACGATTAGCATATTCTCTTTTTAACTGCTTATGGCACTTTTGTCTTTTACCTCTTTTGACTTGATGTACCATTCACATGATGCAAATATATTACATGTTTACGACATGTCTTCCTTCCGTCTTCCATTCTCATTTCGGGCTTTATTCTATTTTTGTTGCGAAGTCAATTTTATTAATTTGGCTCTCAGCCAGCCAAAGGTTAGGACCATAATGGAATGCTGACAGCTGAATTCTCTCATGACATTATTCCCATATTTTCAACCCTTACCCTTATCATAAATGGGTTTTGTTCAATCCTGAGTTAGTACTTGTGTGCTTAAGGTCCACAAGCCTACAAAATGGCATTGGTTAAAGGCGAGTGACTATATCTTTAAGATGCATTTTTTTGTCTACATATCTGTGCCACCATATCACTCTATTTTAAAATCATTACAACTATAAAATACTTTTATTTGACCAGGTAAGGCCCACTGAGCTATATAGCGCTTTTTCAGAAGTGACCTGTCCACAAATAATAGCTCAACGAAGTGGTTTATCACGTGGAAATATATAGCAGCCAATTACTCTAAACACATGTTTATAAATGTGAAGAGAAAAACAAGAGGACCCGGACAAAAATCTACATAAGCACGGGGAGAACATGCAAACTCCAAATATACAGGTGCTAGGGTTCGGATTGAACCCACATCTTCCTGTATATCAGGTGAGGTAGTTAACATCTCGTCACCGTGACAGCCCATAATGTCTCTAATATGACATTTTGTGCAATATGCATTGCTTGATGTGCATGATATATATGATATAATGTAGTATTGCACTGTCACTGGAACAGTTCAGGAGGCTGCTGTCTGAATTTGAATTTGATAAAAACACATTTACTTAAATGCATACTAAGGCAGTCAAATTGACCTTACGTTTCACAGTAGACTTTCTAAGAAGGCTCAAAATACCATGAGAAAATATCACAAATGCAATATTCGTAAGCTTATTTGTGACAAACATTGTATCAAACTTAACAATAACATACATATATAAGGGGCAGACTCACAAACAATATTGAGAATGGGATGAGATTTCACACATGGCCCATATACATATTATATTTATTTTGAAGCCTCATTTGGATGATCGTTCCATTGCACATCCACTACATTGATATATTGACCAACGATGAGCTACTGAACAGGGTGGGCATGCTGGGCATTGCAATACTGCTTCGGCAGCATCAGCTGCGATGGGCCAGGTATGTAATGAGGATATCAGACGATTGCATTCCAAAGCAGCAGCTCATGACTGGCAAACGCTACAAAGGCAGCCGTTCAAAAGGTTGCCCCATTCTTTGTTGGAAAGATACCCTAAAAATTACGCTCATGAAATTTGACCTTCCTATCTCTGGTTGGCAGGGACTAGCTCAGCATAGGGCCAGCTGGACAGAAGTGGTGCACATAGGGCTTGGATAGATGGATGGGGATTGCTACCTTCATAGTGACATAAAAAGACATGTTCTGCTGCGAGGGACAACGAATACTTGTCTGCTTACCCCCTGTGGTCACTGTGGAAGGATCTGTGTAAGCCAGACTGGTCTGTTTAGCCATGAATGCTCCTGCATCAATAATACCAAATGTTGTTTTATTATTACAGTTAAACAAAGGGTGTCATAAACTAACTCGACGCTTCAAAGACAGCCATTGTCCTCTCGGTGGGTAGCTAGTAGTAGTATCTAAGTATGATGTAAAATGTATGAGTTGATGTATACTTCAAATACATTTTCTTAAACCTCTTTGACTGAGCCATGTACCTGTCTCGGGAGTCTACAGTAATGTAGGCAAATAATTAATTCATCTTTACAATTATATTACACACGTTTGCCTTCTCTTGCAAATAATGCCACAGGCTCTTTGTTATCTATAACTGATACGATTATTATGAATAATTCGTGTAGATAATTTCCCAAATTATATTCCAATGTTTGTATTGTGTCATGAGATGAATGGCACATTGCCATCACACGCTGATAATATTCTCATCACACTCAAAGAAAGGCCCTAGAAGTTTACATCATAGCACTACTTCTGAAATCACATCAACATACCACATGTATGTGCACTTGGGGCACACTGTTTAATGCCTTGCAAAGATTGCTCTTCGCATGTTATTAAAAACACCTTTTTTCACTAATCTGAAAATTAGCCACCTTTTGTTTAAAATAACAATTCTAATGTGATACATTTGTTTACTGCCATTAATAACCGGGCTGAGATCATTAACTTGCTCCACTTGGGAACTGGGTTTCATTGTGGCAGCGACCTGAATTTGTACTCAGGCGTCAGAGGTGCCAGCTCAGACCTCTGACCCCTAAGCTACCAGGATACCAGTAGCATTCTTGATTATATATAAATAACGTAGCAGAAATTTAACTGTTAGCACCATTGCAGTCACTCTCATACTGTTATTCACACTCCCCTGCAGTGTTGGATTTTAACTTTTAGCATTTAAATACATTATTTAAATTCATTGAAATTCATTTTCATCTGTAGGAAGCTGGAAAGAAGACAACATCTACCTTTCTCATTGCAGTTTTCAGGAAATAATATTTTCACGAAAATAAGCAACTGTTTTAGTGTGGAATTATCATTTGCATCTCTTTGTGATTGTTGATTCAACTATATCCATAAACTGCTCATTAAAATAGTATTTTATCTTTTTTTCCAGAATTTATTACAGTATTTCCTCATGAAGAAATTTGGCAATGTTATGGGTATTTATGTCCATTTCTATTACTCTCTTTTAGTATTTGGCACAAAAAAAATGTGCTGGTGTATCTAAAAAAAATATCTCACTACATAAGAACGTGACCCTAACTTCGTGTCAAGTAATAATAATGTTAGGATCAAAAACGTTTCAAATGAGATAGGTTTTGCTTTAAATGCTGGCATATTTGGTCTCTTAATCACACTTCCATCATTGCTACTATGTGGTACGCTCATGGAAATTCTGAGAATACCACATTTCCACGAGGATTTAAAAAAACATTAGCTAGTTTTATAATTAAGACATGCATTGATGTAATTTGATTGCTTGAACATAGCTGTTAATACCCCTAAATGCAGCTTGAACAGCAACAGAAAAAAAGGTAATTATGCAAAACAATAATTAATTTTATGATGTTATGCAGGTCACCATAAATATTCATGAACGATCACATATCACAAACGTGGTGTGAAGGACAACAGTCCACTTCCAAATACCGCTCTTTTTTCTGCATCACGTTTGGCTGATGAGAAACAGCATGCCTGATGCCACAGCTGTGATTGACAAATAAACCTTCAAGGGCAGAAAGGCAATCTTCCCAGCATGTCTGATCTTCTGTGTTGATCAGTTCAAACTGTTTCTTTTCTGCAAAAGTCTTCCCATCAAAAGAAAATGTGAGCAGCTTCACTTGTATCTCTGGGTTCACTTCCCACCCCCCACCCCCCCCAAAAGTTATCATAGTCCCTACTATGAAACATTTGATGGAAAATACAACTTTTGTGAAATATTGTATTTCCTGCACTGTATAATACTATATAAATGTAGCTATTTTTGCAGTACTTTATTATACATATTTCTGTCTTCAGTGAATTATATTGTCATTTTATACAAAAACCTTGTGTGTATCCATTTATATGCCATGCTCTGTAATACCGATGTAGTAATTCCCAAACTCTGCATTTTGCTCAAACGAATGCTAAGTTCATTGCATTATTAAATTTTTCTAATCTTTCTGCTGAATTTACTTATTATTTCGGTTGTCATTCAGAACAATTGTAGTTATTCTAGATTTGAAGTTTTCGTGACTGCAAGAATCCATATTCTTTGGTTCTTTAGGTAAAGTCATGTAGGTAAAAATAAAAAATTAAATTAAATCACGACGTTTCGGACTCAACACAAGCGTCCGTCATCAGGTGGGACAACCACAGCAAGAAACAATTGCTGAAGTAGGCAAAGAGCTGCTAGTAACAGGGGGTTATATAGATGAGGGAGTGGGAGTGGAGCCAAGGATGAAGAGGATGGGGGGGGGGGAGCAAGTATGACATGAACGGCAAATAACCTGTTGACAGGGAGCAGTAAATGACCTGCGCTGCAAGATCGACATGCACAGCAAATTTCCGAATGATGGGAATGAGCAGGGTGGAGCATAAGAGACTGGAGATGTGGATATAAAAGCAAACTATAAAGCAGCTAATATTTTACCTGTTTAATAACATCCTTCAAATGATTGCTCAATTTGTATCCATCTTCTCAGTTGAAGTTATGTCTATGTTTATATATCTGGATGGCTTCATGAACAAATCTTTGATAGTAGCCAGACGGTTTGCAGAGTACCTTGGTCTCGGAGAAAATAAATATCATGAGAGCCCACAGCGTTATAGCAATGGTCAGCAACGGCGGATGAATTAGTTTTGCCATCAGGAATGACATCTTTTCCAGATGGGATTAGATCACGGATTTTATGTAATGTACTGAATCGGACCTGGATCTTGTGTTTGTTTAAGATTTTGGAAATCTTTTTGGTAACGCCAGCTATGTATGATGGTTTTGATTGGTGTCTCAAGGGGTTGTTTCTTCATGGTTGGAGAGACAGCTTTGCGGATAATGCGGTCCGAATATCCATTCATCTTAAGGGTCTGGTGTACATGTTCCAGTTCACTGGCTAGGTGGTGATGGTCAGAAATGCAGTGGGCCCTGTGATGTAGTGTTTTGATGAGGGAATTGTTCTGTGCCGGGTGGTGGTGGGAATCAGGTTTCAGGTAGGAATTTGTGTGGGTGGCTTTCCTGTAAACAGAGTGTCCTAGAGAGCCATCAGGTCTCTTCTCAAACAAAACATCAAGGAATGGTCGTTTGCCATCCTCGACTTCCATGGTGAATTTTATGGATGGGTGTATGGAATTAATCTGGTTGAGAAATTGGCTCAGTGCTGGCAGGCTCTGTGGCCAAATGATGAAAGTGTCATCCACATATCTCTTCCACAAGGAGGGATGTAGGGTGGATGTCTGGATGGCATCTGTTTCAAATTTCTCCATGAAAATATTCTCTATCACTGGTGATAAGGGGGAACCCATAGGGGTACCTTCATTTTGTTTGTAGAAGGTACCATTCCAGGTGAAGTAAGTGTTGGTAAGGCAGTGCCTAACCAGAGTAGGGACATCAGGGTTCAGTCCATGTTGGACTAAATCTTCAAATATTGCTAAGGTGTCAGGCACAGGAACCTTGGTGAACAGAGAAACAACATCAAAGCTGACGATAAAATCACCTGGGGACAGTGAAATGCCCTTGATTAGAGATACCAAGTGAGCTGAGTTATGTACTGCTGAGGTAGTCTTGGCAGTGAATGGAAGCAAGGTATCAGACAGAAAACGTGCCAGCTTGTAGGTAGGTGAGTTGATAGTGGAAACGATGGGCCAAAGTGGTGTGCCTTCTTTATGGATCTTAAGACGACCATATAATCTGGGTGGTCTAGCTGCAGAAGGTTTTAGGGAGAGCTGTTTGGCTGGTTCGATTAGAGAAGTCGAACTGGTAATGATATTGTTGTTTTTTGTAGTCAGGCTGTTAGTGGGATCTTTGTTGAGTTTGGAGTAGCTACCATCATTAAGAAGGTCCTGGATTTTGTTGTCGTGTGTGGTTTTATCCATGATGACAGTAGCATTGCCCTTGTCGGCTGAGAGGATGACTATGTCATCCCTCTTTTTCAATTTTGCGAGTTCAAAGCGCTTGTCTTTGCTGATGTTACTAATGAGTTTCTTAGCATTTTTAAGCATGGTGGCAATTTCAGCTCTAGCAACGTCTGTCGGGATGTGTCCCAAGCCTTTTAGGGATCCTCAAGTGGGCCGGGAAAGGAGCTGTCAATGATTATTCAACATCGTTTTGCCAGGCACACTGAGAGCCTTGCAGAGCCCCAATATGGTTTCAGGAAAGGGTGGTCCTGCACAGATGCCATATTTTACGTCCGTCTGCTACAACAGAGGTGTAGGATAGGTGCACCTATATTTTTGCTTTATTGACCTGGTTAAGGCCTATGATACCATCAGTAGGCCGAAGCTCTGGGTTGTTCTTCGTGCTTTCGGAGTCCCTGACTCTCTGCTCACAATCATTAAGGACCTTAACGATGGTGAGTAGGCCCATGTAAAACCATGTGGCCGGGAGTCGGAGCCATTCCCTCTTCACCTTGGGCTGCAACAGGGATGTCCTCTGGCTCACACATTATTTAACATCTATTTCAACCACGTAGTTTGTGAAGCCTTCCATGGCCGTACCGGAGGAATGTCCATCTGTTACAGATACAATGGAAGGGTCATTGATGCCCAGGTGCGGTCAAGGGATGGCTCCCTATTGGTCAACCAAATTATATATGCTGATGATCTGGTGATTGATGTTTACTCAGAGGAGGAGTTGGAGGCACTACTGCTGAACCTGGAGCGTATTTCTAAGAGGTGGGGTCTTATCATCAGCCCCACCAAATCTAAGCACCTGCCTGGGTATTTTGTGCTATCAAACACTTCACCCCCACAACTCCCAATTGTGGCTGAGAAAACCTATAGCCACAACTCCCAATTGGGAGTTGTAGCTATGGGTTTTCTCAGCCACGGTCAAGTCCTGACTTCTTTATGCTTGCGAAACGTGGCCTCTCTCTAATTGACCATCTTAGCCAGTTAAACACATTCATGCTGGCCTGCCTTTGATCCATCCTGGGTGTAACCAGGCTGGATTGTGTGAGGTGCTCGCAAATCCTTGAAATATCTGAATGTCCCATCCGTGAGCTCCTCCAGCAGGCAAGGCTGCATTGGCTGTGTCATTTAGCCCGCATGCCCAGCCACCGCATGCCTAAACAGATTTTGTTTGGCTAAATAGAAGGGGCTAAACGGGCATGCGCAGGCTCGAGAAGAGATGGAGTGATGTGGTTCAAGAGGATGTGGAGCTGAGTGGACTTGCCAATGACTATTACCAGTGATGTCAAGATCGGCCTTTGTGGAGGAGGCTCTTGAACGACGCTACTGGGCAGTTGGAGGCAATTACCCAACAACGGTGGGTAGAAGAGCGATGCTCACAATGAGCGCAGAGCCGGGTGGCTAAAACACAGCAAGTTGGCACAGTAAGAGGCACAGGTGGTGTCCCCTACTGTGCCAGTCATTTCAGTCAGTCGACCCATGGCACTTGGGTCTGTCCCGTGACCTCCTGCCAGTGGGCGTTCGACACTTCACGTGGTCTTAATGTGCACATATCCTGGCACAAGCGCCGTGGTGATGTCACCGACACTTAGTGGCAAATGATGGTTGTTGTTGTTGTTTACAAATAAGGTGAGAGAAAGGTTGTGAGAAACAGGACTATATAATATTAAATATTTTTTTCTGGCTGGCTGGCTATCTGGGAGGGATGGCTATATGGACAGTCACATTCAAAGGTTCATACTGACAAATAAAATGGAGCAAAAGCTTAAAACTGTGGAAATAAGCATGGGAAGATTCATGCTTTGGATTACACTGAGAGGTATAGAACAGGACACATGGATAAGAGAACAAATGCGAATCGGAGACATCATGTCAAGAATCAAGAAAAATGTATTATATTCTTTGGGTCTTTCGGTAAAGTCACATAGATAGGTTCAAATTCATGAAAATAAAATCAACAAAAAACTACGACATTTCAATCACAACACAAGCGATTGTCATCTGGAGAAAAAAAGAGGGGTAAAGCTGCTGAGGCAGACTGTTTGAAAGGTTTAAAATGGGTGTAGCCCAAGGGTCATGAACGAAGTGGGCGGGGCTAGTGATGTTAATGTGAGAAATTAGCATGTTAATGTAAGATCGGAGAGCGGCCTCCACGAAAATGGCGCAGAGGTGGCTATGTTAATGTGAGAGATTAGCATGTTAATGTGAGATCGCAGAGCCGCCGCCACGTCGAGGTCGGCGCGTGGAGGTGGCTATGTTAGTGTGAAATAATTTTACCTGTTAATATAAAATCGGAGAGCCGAAGCCACAGGGAAAATAAAAACTAACATCGGAAGGTGGCAGGATGGGAACATCACAGCCAGTTATGACTTAAACTGGTTGATGACGTCCTTCCAATGATTGCCGAGTCTGTACCCATCCTCTCAGTTGAAATTGTGTCTGTGGCTGTATATGTGGATGGCTTCATGAACGAATCTTTGTTGATAACCAGTGGGCTTACAAAGTTCCTCCTGATAACGATCGCTTGTGTTGTGATCGAAACGTCGTAGTTGTTTATTTTATTTTCATTAATTTGAACCTATCTACATGACTTTACCGAAAGACCCAAAGAATATGAATTCCTGCAGTCATGAAAGCTTTTCATGACTGCAAAAATTAATTGCTTTGAGTAGAACATATGGGTTAGATGGAATGGTGCCCGATGGACGAGAATGGTGATTGAATGGTGACAGCCAAAGGAGAGAATGCATCAAAAAGAACAATATCATGGAGATGGAGCGATGAGATTGGTTCCTGTACAGGAAGTGAGATGGATCGTAGCACCCTTGGTCTATGAGAGATGGAGCCTTGATGGAGCAGTGTACAGATAACGGCTGACGACGATGATGGTGATGATGGCACATGAATGAAATCATTTACCTCAATTGTTGAATGTTGCTTCAAAGGCTGAAAGAGGAATGCGTTGATCAAATTAGCGACATCATATTAATTGTTGATACAACATTTGGAAAACTTTCTCGTGGCATTATATAATACATCTTTTACTGCATCAATGTTTTCCGATGTGCGTTTGCTGTTTAACCTTGGTAGTTTATAAGGCAGTATTCTGCGACTGAGAACACGTAGCAGAAATGTTGATTCTTAAATACTCCACAAATTGTGTTTTGTCAGTACGAATAGACACATGCACACCTGGTGTGTGTACTAGCTAGTCATTATAAAAGTAAGGCCATACTATTCTTAGGTTTTTTCGGTAAAGTCACGTAGGTAAAACATCAAAATTAATAAAAATAAAATAAAATAAAAATCACGACGTTTCGGAGGCAACACAAGTCTCCGTCATCAGGTGGGACCGTCACAGCCAGATTTGCTAATCTCTCACATTAACATAGCCACCTCCGCGCCATTGTCGTGGAGGCCGCTCTCCGATCTTACATTAACATGCTAATTTCTCACATTAACATCACTAGCCCCGCCCACTTCGTTCATGACCCTTGGGCTACACCCATTTTAAACCTTTAAAACAGTCTGCCTCAGCAGCTTTACCCCTCTTTTTTTCTCCACATGACAATCGCTTGTGTTGTGATTGAGATGTCGTAGGTTTTTGTTGATTTCATTTTCATGAATTTGAACCTATCTGTGACTTTACCGAAAGACCCAAAGATTTTATTTTATTTTTATTAATTTTGATGTTTTACCTACGTGACTTTACCGAAAAAACCTAAGAATATGAATCCTTGCAGTCACGAAAGCTTCAAATCTAGAATTAAGGCCATACTAATTACGCATTTACAATTAATCTATTTCAGTATTTATTAGCCTTTGCTTTCATATCGTATCAATACAGCTTTCTCTCCCAGTAGACGGTAAAAAAATCCTTTAGGTTTTTTTTTGCCATTACAAAAAAATGGGAGATGTTTATATATAGAGTAATTCACCTTTAGCGTTGGTGTATCGTGCTTTTTTATGGAAGACTGCAGTTTTTTCCTGGATTTTTCTGTTTGCGCATAGTCACTTTAAGATGTTTTCTTGTTCATGTTTTTGTGTTTTGTTTGTTGCGGTTGCACCCGATTCAAGAGCCTAATGGCTCACAGGGCTATACCAAAAATAAATGAAACTGAAAACTGAAACCTTCTGACAAGTATTTATTGCATCAAATGTTCTTGTCATAAACAAACGAGACGTGTTATTATTTATATTGCTCTGTAATAATGTTTTCTCCGTGTGTTAGATACAACTGAAGCGTGATTTTTGCTTTATAAATGTAGCCATATGTTACGAACAAACATCACTTGTTGACCTAACGACTGTGGTTTCTAGGTTATTCAGTACATAACTGTTAAATATACTGTGTAATTGTCCCTGTGATGGCTGCCTAATCCCATTGTCATGGGGTAATGTTATAATTAAACTGGACTTGGAAATCTGTCCCACTTTTTTTTAATTGGGGTTGTATGCCACCTCCCCAAACCTTTGTCTCTATCTATGGCAAGATTGTATTGTACATGCAAGTGGCTGTGCTTCTGTTGTAAACATTATATTGCTTAGTGTTTTGTTTTATTCAACCCCCGTTAGAGTGACAATACAACATATTGTAAGATACATGTTTTAAATGAACTATCGCTTAATAATGATACTACTACCCATGCTGACAGACATCACATTCCTTGGCAACATGTACAATTACCAAGTTGCCACCTCGTTTGAATGTAAAAGTACAAATTTGGAAACATGTAAAAGTGTGCTATATATGTATGTTGAACTTATTCCACACCATACGTAGCCAACCGTGCTAATAAGAGGTATTAACGTCCTGCCAAAGTTCATGTCGATATCCATATGACACAATCAATACGCACGCGATGTGAACAACGCATGGATTTGTATCATTTTTCGAAGGATCCTTTTGAGGAGCCATTCAAAACCATCTCCTTACCCTACATTGCAGGGGTCACAAAAAATATCTCCAAAATCGATTCAACACAGCACATAAAATCCGTGATCTGGTCCCGTCTGTAAAATATGTGATTCCAGACATACGTCTAAGTTGCCTCTGTGGTAGCAGTTACATTGGAGAAATCAAACGACATGTCTCCGACCACATCCGTGAACACAAAGCAGACCTAAAACACGGTAGGACCAACACCTCAGCCGTGGTAGACAATTGTTATAATTCAGTGGGCTCACATGACATTGACTTCTCCAAAACGGAGGTTCTCTGCAAGCCATCCGGCTACCATGAGAGATTCGTTCATGAGGTTATCCACATATACAAACACAGAGACAATTTAAACCGAGAAGATGGATTCTGGCTTAGCAATCAGTGGAAGGATGTGATAAACCATATCGGGTCTTGATTGATTGTGTTCACGTTTAGGGTGACTTTCAGACCGCATTCCTTTCTCCTTCCCGAGCATAGATAGACTCGTCCGTCTGAACAACCGCTCGTCGCTGCCAGTGGTGCTAACGTTAAGAAAAAAACCGCCACTTTTTTCAAAAAAAATTCTTGTTTTGGTTTTCACACCTGATGACGATTGCTTGTGTTGCAATCGAAACGTCGTGAGAATTTTATTGTTTTATTTTTATAATTGTATTATTTCCCTTCTATGTGACTTTACCGAAAGAACCAAGAATATGATTTGTATCTTGTTTTTAAATTGAAAATACTACTGATGTTTCCACCTATGTATCTAATTGCTATAGTTTTCCAATTCAGGACTCCACGCCTCTTCACAGTCCATATTTTATTGTTTGACAGTATTTTCAGAACTTTAGGTAATGATCCAGTACACTATTTAATGATTCTTGAACATATAATTGTGTACCTTACCAGTGGATCCCCATGTTTGGAGCATCAGAAGTACCTTTTGTGAGGTCTCGTACTTTTGTCTGAAAATCCAATGATTTTTATACTGATCCTCAATAACAGGCCGATAGATAAGTTATAATTTAATCATCAATCTGAATATTGGCAATGCAAATGTTTGAATTATTAAATAAATAAATAAATAAAATACCATTAAATATTCAGATTTCAGAATTACACTATTGAATGATAATCCTTTTGTTACATTTTAGCACATATAATACCAATGTGATCGTCATGAATATTTTATAAGCAATCTTTCAAAATGTGTTTACGTATACAGTACTCAGGATATGCATGGCTAAGTGTGTAATTCATTAAGACACGCTAGGTTTAGAAAGTCTCTTGACATTAGCACTGTTGGCTACATACGCTGTAAAAGAAGTTCAGCCTACATGCATAGTTCATGTTTAAAATGTGGTTGCAAAACAATCAGCAAATGTTTACACGTGCTAACTTGTAAACATCAGCAGACGAGCAGAGCGAACAGGACATTTAATGTAGTTTTATGTTGGTGTGTTTCTTTTTCAGTCATAGCCAAAACACATTATCAAGTGGGCCGAGAAATGGTTCTCAAACCAGTGACCCCTGAACACAGAGGGATGTGTCACTGGAGCATGCAGTCAACTCAAAATACACCATGCTGGAGAACTCCTCCATTGATTTTATATCAGATTATAATGCCTGTCTCTGTGTGACTGTTTTCAATGAACATAACTGGTCTCAATCGGTTTATTGTAAATCTACAATGACATCTCTACGATTAGCATTTTTCGAAGCTGCTACAAGTAATACAATTATGTGTGCCTCGTTCAAATGTTTCCTTTGTGAAGTTCTGCGTGTAGGTTGTGAGCCTGCGTATTGGTTATGAATCCTTATTATACAGATGAATTTATCATCAATGTGACAAAGACTTGTTGTATCTCACTATGACCGCTAGCAATAACACCAAAGTTAAATTGTTTGGGTTTGACATTCTATCAATACGGTTCACTGAGTTCACATTTTACACAATTCAGTCTGCAATGGGACGTCTGTTTGCCATTCTAATGGTTTATCTTGCATTCTAGATTTGAAGCTTTATCTTGCAATTTGTGTCCATGGTAACTGTTGACTTAGTAATGACATTGTAATGTGTTTGCTGTCACGAAGTTATGAATTGTGATCTGATGAAGTTGGGTGCATTCTGCGTGACTTGATTATCATCAGTCGCTTGCCCCTGGCCGAAGTGTAGCAGTCCCCACAATCTGTTAGGCGGCCATATCCTGAACACGCCGCCACACTGAGCACAGTCCAAGGCCGAGAATTTGGCCGTAGGCATGAGTTAATAATAAAATGATCAATTTTTCCAATATTGTGTCCAACAATCATCAATAAATTATACCTTTAATGTAAAACTCACTGTGAATTAACCAATGTCATTGCAGCTTGCAATGGAGGTGCCTATTCTCAACACCCTGAGTATTGCTGTTGCTCTTGGCCTGAGGGTTTCAAGTTCACGATCTGGCAATTCGTTAAATGCTTGCTCATGAAACAACTTGCGTTATTTGCCTGAAATGTTTATAGTTTTTATTGACACCAATTTTTTTCCGTTTCATTTCCAGCCTGTCACAAGTTCTTCGTTTATCAAGAACTTGTTTTCACAAGGGATTACATTTTGCATGTATTGCATTAATTATTGCTAAAACTTCAATGATTTGAATGTAAATTTAATAATCGAATGTTTGCATTGCCTTAACGTGCAATGTGATTTTAATTTTCACTTTGAGAAAAAAAGTACGTTTGCAGTGGTCATTTACCACAATTTATTGTGCTAATTATACCGGTTCACATTAAATCTTCTCTTTGCATATTATACAAAGCCTGTCTTTGCAACAACAAAACACATTTGGGGTCTATTCATTTTTGTTTTAGAGTACTGCATTCTATTTTTCTCAAAAAAAAATCACCACCACAACTCCAAGGGCACTACAGACTTTCCATCCACTCAACGATTGTACATAAAGCCCAGCATCATTAGCTCCTGCTCACATTGCACCATGGCGCAGGCCAAGCGGAACTAGAGACGTAAAAATGGAAACAGCAATTCAATTGGGTTTGGTGGACGACAGAATCTCATCTCAGTGCTATCACGTGTTCACAACTGATATTCTACAAACTTTTTCCTGTACTTTTACTTCTACCACTTTTCTTATGTTACCGGTTTCCTAACAAACATGACCTTGGCTGCCATCCATGCCTGTGCCGTGGTGAGTAGTGGTGTTCATCGCAGTGTTGTTTTGTTTTATTTTGGCGCGGATCAATCTCATAAATGCTTCGGCAATACTGTATCATGTACCTTGGGTGTGCGCTGTAGTTTGAGAGTTGCTGTTTCCCCCTTTCATTTTCTCTGCAGATGTTCTAATTTAATGAGAAATTCGGTAGATATCCCATTGACATTTGAAATATGTATGCACACAAATTTTGAGCCACCAACGCTGATATATTAATATGTAAAATGTTGCAACTTTGTACGTCCAGTGTGTTGACCATTACACCACGGCATGGCAGTTGAAACAGTGGGGAAACTTGTGTATAGTCTGCCTTTGTCCACCCAGCAGTATAATTGTGTGCACCACAGTCGATCGTGCATGGTGGCGTAAAGTGTGGGTACTGCTACCTCATGGAAAAGTAGGCCAAAACACCATCCAGAGCTGTTCAGATCTCCCTCCAGTGGAGGTCTTTGTTAGCAATGGCATAAGCAAGCAATTTCTGGGATGCACCTTTAACTTTCTTATATGTATTGGACATGTTCATGAAAATCGTGAACTTATATCGTGCCTCCACGCGCGATTTGATACTATGTAAGTATGTTGAAATTCGTTTGCACCGTACGTAGCCAACCATGCTCAACAGAGGTGCGTTAAAACACACATTCGTGTTGTGGAGTCTTGAGGAAAGGTTTTGAAGAAATGTCAAATGGGTTAGGTGAGCAAGCAAAGACTGAAATTGTGTGTGCAAACACATTTTGTGAAGGCCATAGAGAATGCACGACCCACGTGCCCACCCACTATTCGTTTCCCGCGAAAGTAGATTTGAATGCAAATTAGGAGTGCTTTGTGATTAAGCTTTTTGTAATGGGAGTTCACACCGGGAATTAAAACAAAAAAACTCTGGAAAGAGTTATGGAAAGCTGGCACAAACAGAGTGGGGGAATATCAACTGCATCCAAATCTAAAATCGCGCTCCTGTATTAGAATTGCAGTGCCATCTATGAAGCTTACCATACGATGGTTAAACACAAATGTGCATGGTTCCTACTTTTATAAATGCCCTCTTACCCGAATTCATGTTATCCATAGTCCATATTTTCCACACCACCCTACACGATTACCATACTTCATCAAAATGATCAGTGATTTGTGGTGATGGTGGGGAGCATTGACTTCGGAGCACCTCCAATGAGCACGGTTGACTATGTACCGTGCAAAATAAGTTCCACATACATAGTACAGTATAACAATAGACGTTGTGGCATTGCCCTGTGCCTCCCACAACATAGCTGTGCAACAGCCTATAACTCTTGTGTTATGCATGGTGCTTGCTCATCAAAACACTATCCAGGCGGAACCTTGCTTCACTTCTGACATCTGATCAGGTACATTCCGCATGATGTCGTTACAGGCTAATTCGTTAATTAGCAACAGCTGCGTCCATAGGTAATTAAACACAACATATTGAGAAGCTATTCATTTATTTATTCATCATCACCTACAACACTCAAGGTAATCTAGCGCAGCCCTCACACCACAGGCGATTTGCAGGTGAGCTACACGAGCCCGGCTTCTCTTGTTCCAACCCCCACTCCTATCCATCCTCATTCACCTCCACCCATCCACCCTCACCTAAAGATTAAGACATCAATGTCCACGGCAGCCAGTGAACACATGTGAAGGCACTGCAGCGCAGCACGGATGTGCATGTCTCTTTCTGTGTGCCTTTCATGCAGTGTTCTTGCTCATGTCAAAGTACAGGGGCATTGGCGTGGCCCAGCGTTCGCCGCTTGTTGCAAAGTTTTCTCGGTTCGAATCAAATGGCTTTTCTGATTAATACTGCACGTGTATTTACCCTAAAATTGCGTGCGTCCGTTGCACAGTGGACGCTAACGATTATGTCACCTTGTTCGCAGGAGTCGGCCATTGTGTGCCAGCGTCATGATTCAAATCTGCAATTCTACCCACAAATTACTCAATTAGGATATATGTAGCTTGGCAGGATCCTGCTGAGAAACGGTCATGAGGCTTTCCTGGCTAAACAATTATTAGTAACAATAAAAGGTTTCAAGTCTGCAGTTGTACATGCCACTGCTGGCAGAAGGGCCTCCCTTGATCTCCTCTCATGGGTCAAAATGCAAACAAAAAACAAACTCTGATCATATATGCATTGTCATTGAAACTGATTGGTCCACACCAGACAGCTTTATTTTGAGCCACGTCTCAAACGGTGTTAGATCAGAGGATGCCAAAAGGCGTACAGCACAAAGAAAATGCACTATCAGAGTAATGAGAGCTCGGGGTGAGCAAAGGGGAAAAACGTATTATCATATTTTGGTACTGGCAAAGGAGGTCCCATGAAGTTGAAAGAGGTTGGAGCATCTACACTTTACCCCACCATGCATGACCTGCCTGTCAAATGACTGTGCTGGGTAGATGGAGGCGGGGGAATTTGATGTTTCAATTGAAGTCACATTAGATGGAATCAAACGTCCGGCTGCCAGATTGCAAATCCAGTGTGCTGACCATTACACCATGGAATAAGTATTGCTGCTAATATAGCTAAGGTTTTTTTTCAGTTCACTTTACACTGGCATTTGCTTAATATGCACAAGATTTTCTGCGTAAAAAATGCTTGGAAATCCTTTATACCAAGAATATTTTACAAAAGCTGTTAAACCACGGTACTTAGAATCGCTTTATATTAAACTCCTTCCTCACGTTACCTCCAGAGTGAATTTCCACATGTCTCTAGATCATTTAAGTAATTATTAGGCTGGGTAGGTAGTTGGGTGTGCTTTAAACATCATTGGAATGTATTACAGAGAAACCCTAGAGGTTCCTCAACAACAATAAAAAAAACTAAAATTGTACCCAATTTGGAGGGAACCATTCTTAATTGTTTATACTAGGTTCATTTAATATTCGGTTTGGCATTTTCATTTAATTTTCTAACTAATGGGGTATAATCCCATAAGAAAATTGGAAATGAGAAATAATTTAATGTCAGTCTGCTTCGTTGCATTTCGACTTTAGTGGAAGGCAACTAGAACTTCGTGTGGTACTTATTCATAGGCAAATAAATATATATTGTGCCATGTATATCTTACGTGCTATTTTTTCCCATGCATACAATGCTGACATAATTGTTTGCATATCGAATTTAAATGAGGCTTAAAATTAATGTATTTCAGTAATGTTAAGCATAGCTGGTTTTTAAAGGGCCACAGGAAAGGTACACTTTTCCTGATCACATTTACATGAATACTTCTGTATATTTCCATACCAGTCCAAAATGTCTCTCATACTCACTTATGTGTGTATGTTGAACTTTTTTCTAACTGTACGCAGCCAACCGTGCTAATCGGAGGTACATTAGATATAAACAACCCCATTAATAAGTTCACACAAAAAATATGATCATGGGGGAGACTGTGATGCAGTGGTTTGCAAAACTGATCTGTGAGCTTGGTGATCTAAGTTCAGTTTCCGCCTATGACTTAGATCAGCAGTAATTTATATCTGAACTGATCCGAGACACCCCACGTTCCCAATCTGCGCTGACCAGTGTGGTGAAGTATGGTCAAACACAGCATGGGGAGGCCTTCACCCAGCAGATGATTGACACAGGGCTGATAATTATGATTAGACAATTATGCCTAAAAACTAGAGACCACATGCAGCTATATATTTGTTTTCTCGTTCATTTATTGAGTTCTCGTTCATTATTTTTCACCTTCTTTTCAAAGGTTGTCACGTGTACATTTGGAATTAGATTTTATATTACCATGGTGATATTCTTTGGGGATGTGCACCTTCTTCGTGAGAGTCTTTCAGTCTGCAAAGGTTATGTATATTTGACATCAATTATGACTTGGAAATTATTTGAGTTGCAGTCTTTCAAATACAATAAGTAAATAAATGTTTACTTAAATATTAATGTTTAATAAAATATTGGCAATTATATATGGTTATTATTTTAAGACAGGTCAATATGTGTAGTAGATTCAACTGAGTTGGAGATGTACTCTTTGGAGGCAACACATGTATTAATACCAACACATTAACACAAAGGGGTTACTGCCCCTTTACCACATAACCGATGGTGGTGGACCACGAGGCTAACTACGTTAGTTACTGGGTGTAGCTACAATGGACAGGACCCTGGCTTGAGTCCTTGTCCACGTGTTGGTGACTTCTTCTTGGACGTAGAACGTAGATCGTGGATCTTCAGATGACAACAGCAACGCTCAACCCCGGTCCCTGTGGGGACCCGGTTTATATGATCCTGGGTCGTGGCTGGCCCCGCTCTTGGCTACGACCACCTTCGAGAAACCTCTCGTCGTTTCTCGACCCTTCTCGTAGGATCTCACCCTGACACGTTACCACCCCCTAGCCCCCACCTGGGGCCCCTGTGTAGATCTCACTGGTCACGTGCCTTCCAGGGTCAACCAGAGTACCATGGCCTCGGGTCACCTCATCCCATGGCTGACACTCTCACACTCCCTCCTGTAGGAGTCAGCACTGCACGTCACACGTGGTGCCACTGAGTGCTATCCCAGCGCTCACCGAGCCCCCTCTAGGACTGGTACTACACCCACCTACAGGGTGTCCGCGATGACAATGCATCGCATGCCGTGCCTCGCTAGAGCCGGCATTAATCAGTGACATTCACGATGTCGCTGCATACGTGATGTCCGCGATGTGAGTACATCACACGCCGTGCCTCTCTTGGGCCGGCACCACACAGTGACATCCGCAATGTCACTACATATGTATTAACTCATATATATCATCGTAATGTATGAAACCAATTCTGGTTCTAAATAATCATTTTTCTGAATATTTATGTACGCATACTTTTTCATATTTATGTAATTATTAGAAAAAAGCTCATTTTGCATATGCTAAATGGGCTGATTAAACAACTGTCAGTGTGATATTCCTGTAATCAAGTAAATTTATACTGATTAACTAATTTTCATATGCTAATCAGCTTCAGAAGAAGCATTTGGGTGGGTTTTCTATAACAATGTAAGAAGCATCTTCAGTAACCGCTATTTGTGTGCATCAATTGCATGTTAATGTCTAACCATTAGTACATTTGCATATATTTTAATGACATATAGTTAATGTGCATGTATTTGGCAAGATTGTGAGCTAAATTTGTTGCATATATTTTACTGCAAAACATGGCCCCACCAGTGGCGTATTACCGAGTGGTGCACAGTTTTGCAAAGCATGCTATTTCCGTGCGGATAGTGCACATTTGTTACTTGAGCTTCATTATGTTTTGTTACAACAAGAGTAGGACACATCTGCAATAAGTTACATCTGCATTGTGTGAATTGTTTGAGCGCAAATGTGCTTGTCACCTTACATGTGTAGTGCGTTCAAACTGACTCGCAGACGCACTCTTGGAGGCAACACGTTTATTAACACCAACACGATAACACAAATGGGTAACTGCCCCTTCATCAGATAACAACCAATGGTGGTGGTCCACCAGGCTAACTACGCTAGTTACAAGGGAAGGGACCCCAGCATGGGTCCAGGTCCAAGTGTTGATGACTCTTCTTGGATGTAGAACGTGGAACGTCAATTCTTCAAGATGACAACAGCAGCCAGTGCTTCTCAGGGCTCTGGCTTATAACCTGTGTGGCGGGACTGGCCCCGCCCCTAGTCACACTCACCCATGAACTCTCGAGGAGGATCTACACCTGGACACGTGGTCCCCCAGCCCCCCTTTGGGGGTCCCCCGGGTAGACACCTCTGGTCACGTGTCCTCCGGGTTCAACCAGAGTGCCATGGCCCCCTTGAAATCGCGTACTGTGGCCGGCACTCTCGTCTTCCATCCTGTCGGGGCTGGCACTGCACGCAGAGCATGGTGCCATCCATCACTGTCAGTCAGTGTTGCTGCATCCACCTTCAGTGGTGTCTGCGAAATCAATACATCGTGCGCCGTGCCTCTCCCAGGCCGGGTTCACACAGTGACATATACAGTGACATTCAACGATGTCACTACACATGTATGTATGCATCATTATCGTTATAATTTGCGTGGATAGATGCAGCATGTGTTAGAGGTTCATCCTGTGAAAATAAATCCACCATAGCCTCTCACTAGCAGTTCGTGCAACAGAAACACTTAAGCCTAGCGATCGTTTGAAATGTAATTTTGGTGACTAATATTTTTTACACCAAATTAATTGAAGCCGATTATGCATTTTGTGTGCGCATGTGTGCATGCATGCATGCAGTTATGCACCAGCTTAATTTTTTAAATGTCCGCACGATGAGTAACGCAACAAGTTTACATTATTTTGCCAGAATGCACGGCGTGTTTCCCACTCCTAATACCACGTGTTACTGTTTGGTCCCACCCTGTTTCTCAACCATTTTCAGTAAAAAACAATTCATGATCATAGAGTTCCACGAGTTATTTGTTTTTTATCAGGAAGGATAATTACACATTTTTGTCTCAAGAGTTTGTAAATGTTTTGCTCATTCTGGTTGATCAGCCAGATATGAAATGATGATGCCTGGTTTTGGAAATATAAAAAAATAACTAAGTGAGTAATCTTGGATGTGGAAGAAGGTAAATATTATATAACTTGTTTTCCTATTTACGGTCCAAATAAAAGCCCCTGATGAATGGTTAAAAAATACCAAAATCAGAGAACCTCACCCAGGCAAGGTGTACCGGGACACGCCCTTGGAACCAGGCCTAGGGGTGGTGTTCACTGGCAAGTGCCTGGTGGCTGGGTGACCCACGTAATCCGGTCGGGCCCAGACCGAAATGGCAAAGTGGCACCATCCTGTGGGCCCACCATCCGCAGGATGAAGGGTGAGGGGCGGGTGCGATGCTAGTATGACTGGGAGACGGATGGTTTGAGACGGACTGGACCTTGGCGATGGACACTGGCTATTGGGAAATGGTATTTCACGTCACTGGGGGGGGGGGGGGGGGGGAGCGGGAGCTAGTGGAGGAGGTGGAAAGGTACTGACTAGATATAGTTGGTCTCACCTCCACACGCAGAATTGGCACTGGAACCAAACTTCTCGATCGGGGGTGGTCTCTCTCCTTTTCTAGAGTAACCCCTGGTGAGAGGTCTCAGGCGGGTGTAAGAATACTCACAAGCCCCCAGCTGGGTGCTGTTCAGTTGGAGTTTGTTTCAGTGGATGAGAGGGTCGCCTCAATGAAAATTCAGGTCTCAGAAAAAAAATCTCTGACTGTTGTCTGTGCTTATGCATAGCAGTTCAGAGTATTTGGCCTTCTTGGAGACGTTGGGTGCAGTGTTCGACAGAGTGCCACCTACCGACTCCATAATATTACTGGGCAATTTCAGTGCTCACATGGGAAACGATGGAGATACTTGGAGAGGCGTGATTGGGAGGAATGCCCCCCCCCCCTGATCTGAACCCGAATGGTAAGATGTTCTTGGAATTCTGCCAATAAGAGAGGGGCAGAGCTCTCCACTGATCACCACCTTGTGGTAAGTTGGATCCGATGCTTGGAGCACCAACCAGATAGATGTGGAAGAAAACAAAAAAATAGTGCGTGTTTTCTGGGAACATCTGGCAGAAGACCCAGTGCAAAAATATTTCAACTTCCACTCCTGGGAAAACTTCTCCTGCACTCTAGGGGAGGTCGTGGACATTGAGTCCAAGTGGACGATGTTGAGGACCTCGATTGTGGATGCAGCTGCCAAAATCTGTGGCCTGAAGGCAGTTTGTGCCTGTTATGGCAACAACCCTAGGACCCGGTGGTGGTCACCAGTGGTGAGGGAAGCTGTCAAGTTGAATAAGCAGGCTTTCGGCGCTATGCTTGTAAAAATATTTTCCAACTCGATTGAGTGGTACCGGCTTGCCAAGAGGGTGGCAGCTGTAGCAGTTACTGAAGTGAAAGCCAGTGTGTGGGAGGAGCTTGGAGAGGTCAGGGAGAGGGACTAGCAGGCAGCTTCAAAAGGAGGTGTCGACGGGATGTGACCCAGGATGTTTTCACTAAGGGTTGCGTAACATTTACCTCAATTAAGGAGATAGTTGAGAGGTGGAAGGAACACTTTGAGGTGCTCCTCAACCCGGTGGACATGCCCTCCTCTCAGGAGGCAGCCCTGGAAACAGGTAGGGGGGTCAGATCCATCACGACTGCTAAAGTCGCTGTATCGGTTGAGAGCCTTTGTAGAGGCAAAGCTGCTGGCATGGACGAAATTCGCCAAGAGTTGTTGGAAGCGCTGGACAGTGTAGGAGTGTTATGGTTAACACGCCTCTTCAATATTGCATGGAAGGCAGATACATTACCTCTGGATTGGCAAACTGGGGTCGTGGTTCCCATTTTTAAGAAAGGGAACCAGAGGGTGTACTGCAACAGCAGAAGAATCACACTCCTGAACGTCTCAGGTAAAGCCTATGTTAGAGTGCTGGAGAGGAGGCTTCACTTAGTGGTTGAGCCTCAGATTCAGGAGGAATAATGCAGATTATGTCATGGTAGTGGAAAAATGGACCAGCTCTTTTCCCTCTCACAGATATCTGCGGGGTCATGGGAATATGCTTGTCTGGTCTACCTCTGCTTTGTAGACTTGGAGAAAGCATATGACCGTGTCCCCCACAATGTATTGCGGGATATGCTGTGGGAGTATGATGTACTGGTGCCGCTTTTGTGTGCTATCCAGTCCTTATATTCCCGGAGTGAGATCTGTGTCCGTATTCTTGGTGTTAAATCAAGTCATTCATTGTGGGTATTGGACTCCGCCTAGGGTGCGTCTTGTCTCCAATCCTGTTTGTGATGTTCATGGACAGGATATCAAGTTGCAGTCGAGGTATGAAGAGTATCCAGTATGGGGGCAGGGAGGTGGCATTGCTTCTTTTTGCAGATGACGTTGTCCTGTTTGCCTTGTCAGTCTATGATCTCCAGCATGTACTTGAACAGTTTGATGCCGAGTGTGAAGCGACTAGGATTAGGATCAGTACCTCCAAATCTGAGGTCATGGTTCACTTCCGAGAGATGGTGGATTGTTATTTCCGGTTGAGGGGGGGGGACAGCTGCCCTTAGTAGAGGAGTTTAAGTACCTCGGAGTCTCTATCGCGAGTGATGGTAAGTGGGAGCGGGAGATCAGACGGCGGATCGGTGTGGCGTCCGCAGTGTTGCGGGCACTGTAACGTTCTGTGGTAGTGAAGCAGGAGCTGAGTTCTCGAACAAAGCTCTTGGTTTACAGGTCGATCTACATTTCTACCCTCACCTATGGTCATGAGCTTTGAGAAATGACCAAACGGTTGAGATCGTGGGTACAAGGAGCCAAAAGCAGGTTTCTCCAGAGGGTTGCCAGGTTCACTCTCCGTGATCAGGTGAGGAGTTCAGTAATCCGGGAGAGCCTCAGAGTCAAGCCGCTGCTCCCCTGAACTGAGAGGAGCCAGTTAAGGTGGTTCGGGCACCTGGTAATGATACCCCCCGATAGACTTTCCCTGGAACTCTACCAGGCACGTCCCACTGGGTGAAGACCTCGGGGCCGGCCCAGGACACGCTGGTGGGACTATGTTGCTAAGTTGGCCTGGGAACGCCTGGGAATTCGCCAGGAAGAGCTAGAGTCTGTCGCCAGGGAAACGGAGGTCTGGACCGCCATACTCAACATGATGCCACTGCGACCTTCACCAGGACAAGCGTATTTTAGAAACGAACGAATGACCTTACATATATAAATGTTGAAAATTTGTATTTTTTTCAAGTTAGTTCTGCAAATAGTTTATATCTAGGTGGTGATTATATATCTATATAAAATATAAAGATTCAGCCCTGGTGCCACTAGAGAGAGATTGAGATAGCCTTCGAGTGGGTCATTTGGCCTTCTCTTTCATGCCCATTGTTTCAACTGTTGTGCTGGGAGAATGAACCAGTGACCCCTGGATTGCAAACGTAGTGTGCTAACCGCTACACCATGGCAGCATCCCATAAATACATATCCATATTATTTGAAACAGAAAAGCAGTGAATATTACTTGCCATTCAAAGTGGAAGTACTTGACTTGATCCACCTTTGGCTATGTGCATATTTTCTACACAATGTGTGGAAAGTCATTTATTAAGGATAATTGTATAGATGTTTGCATAAGGATGACTGAGTAGTATGAACAGCGACACAATAAAAGTTAGCAAATTAGAAGGCAACTTTGGCAAAATTAGATTTAAACAAATAGATGGAAATATCAATTTGAAATTGCAGTCGACTACCATCATGCAATGGGTAGTTTACGTGGCGTTTTCAGCTGATAAGGTTCCCTTCAAAAACAGAATTGTTTTTGTCATTGTGGCTGCAGCATTTCACATATTGATTTTGTGATGATTGAATCAGAAATTGGGTGCTGTAATGGAGAAAATAGAGATTTTTTTCAAAGAAGAATTGTGGGGAGTTTTTTCTTCTTCAAATCAATGTATAAATAATCCAACAAGTAAGATCCACACTATTACTTTTACCCAAATGAGAAGCAACGGATACAATTAAAGCACGAACAAATGTCCATGACTTTATAAAAGCGTATGAAGTCGTGGAAATTAAACGAGAAATAACAAAAACTTCACACCAGTTAATTGTTGTCATCAATTTGTATGAAAGAAGATTGTTCAGTTTCTTTACATTGTATTAACGCTTAACACATATATACATATATAGCATGGATTCAATCAAGGTGTTTTTATGTATGTATTTATACATGTTGAACTTCTTTTGCACTATACATAGCCAACCGTGCTAATCGGAGGTGCCCGGAAAGGAAATGCAATTTAAAGAGGAGCGGTGGCACAGTGGTTAGCACACTGTGCTGTCAACCGACGGAACTGAATTTGAATACTGGCTGCAAACACAATCAGAGTCGATTTATATCTGAACTCCTGGGCACCACCCTTTACCAACTTGCATTCACTATCGAGGTGATGCACAGTCAAACAACCCCTCACCAACATGGTGCGTGGGAGACTTCATCCAGTAGTGGATTAACAATGGGTTGTAAATAATTATGTTTTCTTCTTTCATACAATGCTGGAAATGTGATTGAAAATATAAATAGATACATTTGATAAGTTTTAAAAGTAAACATTCTGGGATGATGTGACATATTTTGATTAGTATTTTAAGATGTAAAGATATATTGATGCATTCACACATTTGTACCCTATACTTACACTATTATAATAATGGTGCAATTTGATCAGTAAAATAGGAGTAAAAATAGCCTTAGCATCACTCGTAACTAAGTATCATGAGATCCTGTCAGTGACATTACAGTCCCACCTCAGGTTAAAATTCCCACATGAACCTCTTATAAACTGAACGAGGATAGATCACTCGTTCTTTTATGGTTTTGCAGACTTGAGATTTATTTTAAACACCCTTCAATAGCAGACAGAATAAATGCAGAATATGTTGCATGTGATGTGTGTTTACATTTCCTCAATGACATTTGACAGAGGCGTGTGTAATAGGCTGTGATGGATGTTTTAACAAGAGAAGTAGGCCACAACTTACACTGATGCAATTAATAGGTGGCTCAGACATCTGAAGACTGACCCTACTCTAGCACCATTGAGATCCTAAGTTCAAATGAGGGCAGACAGGTCATGATTTCATTTAGGTTCTCAAATGTCGTGAGTTGATGGTCTCAGACTACTCACCAATGCTCAAAAAAACGCATTGAATTAGTTTGGTCTGAAAAATGTATTGACCACGGTGCACTGTACGATGAGCATGGTTGGCTACATACAATGCAATTGAAGTTCAATATACATGCATACAAGGTGCAGCGTTACTCATGTGAATAAAATAGGTAACTTTAATGGAGTTCACAAGTAGATAATTTATATCTCCTTCTGATAGCCATTCTCTAAGATGGGGTGATGTACAGCTCTACAATATTTGCGATAGGATACTTTGTCTCATGAGATGGTACCGAGAGTAAAATTGGAATACAATTGGGGGAAAGACAAACATATTCAGTTGGGGATTATTTCATTTTGGAAGGGAAATGGCTTGTCACATTGGTATTTTATAATAGAGTGAAGTCTCAAGTGAAGTGCCACAGGGTCTATTACTGTTATTTTTCAACCTAAAATATTGGTTGAAATGTTTTGGAGAAAGCGACTTTTACATATTGTTGCCATTTTTTATATATATTGTGTGTGCAAATGGCAATGACGTATTTGTGTAACTCAAGTGAGTTTAAATAAGCTTGTTTGGTTGGAGGCAGATTGTGTTCATAATTTTAAAGTAGAAAATGATGTACTGAACGGTTAGCCACATTAAGCACAGTGAATAAATAATCCAGGCCAACTCTACAATAATTATTTGGCATTGAGAGTAATGTACATCCCATGAGTAAAAACAATATATTTAATTCACAGATCTGGAAATAAGCCAAATTAAGTGCAAAACGAAATTGTATGCAATGAGTTGTATAGTGACTGGGCTGAGACCATCGACTTGCTACACTTGAGAACCTTCTTTTAATCACTGGTGCCTGATCAGATTTGAACCCAGGACTATCAGTGGTAGCAGCTCTGTACTCTAAGATCTGAACCACCCAGCCACCTCCAATCTCCATTTTGTAATCTTGAATTGTTGAGTTTTGGCGTTTGGTTGGTGGCTCTGGAACAGCAGGATAGCGTTAGGACTAAGCAGAATAAAGGTAGGGATGCATTTTCAAAAAAACGTTTGAGGAACATTAATTTAAAAAACATAGCAATAACAATTTGTGGGTACAGCCATCTAATCATAAACAATAACAAAATTAGAATGTTTATCTTTTGGAGTTTTTTCCCGTAAAAATTGGTTTATGTAGTTGATGTTTGGCATTTGTTTGTGATTTTATTTTAATTATTGTTTTTAAAGATCAACAATGATTACTATCTAATTATTTGGTTTGAGTGTGATTATCCTTTTGAACAAGTGATATTTTTCTAATATTGCCTGCAGTTTTACGGTGGTAGACATTTGATCAACAACAAAAAATGTGTCTTTAAATTGCAACTATATTTTGCCTCTGGGTTTCAATATATCCCTTACAGTTAATTCTTGTTCATGATAGTGTCCATGCAATTTGCATTTCATTTTCTGACTGCATCTTACGCAGCATCATTGAAATGCCATGCTGACTCATTTGTATAATTTTACTGGAGTTTGGCATAATCCCTGATAAGGCAACAATTAATGGTGAGTTAAAATGGCAATTACGTTTTTAAAGACTAGTGAATCATGTTAATAGTCTTCTAGAAAATAGGATGCCTGAATACTATTAATGAAATTTGAATTACGGAGAATTTGGTGTCTGGATGAAAATGGTTGTTTTTTATTCATTGTGGTAACAATGAAAGGATGTATGAAAGTTCAATAGATGGATTCACAAATGACAAATCTAATGTGGTCTATTGGAATAAAAAAAACTTGCTGTGTAAGATATTTTTTATACATTTGTCTTTTGTATTTGCAAAATGCAAGCACGGTTATAAGTGCCCTGCTTAATCAAACAATGGGAAATGCTCAAAGTAGTTTTCACTACTGAACCAAATCGGTGCCTTTGGGCTGCACCAGAATGCATCAGCAAATGCCCTCAAGATATTTCGGAGTCAGTATGTCTGCAAAATATTGCTTGCGACTCAAATGCCATGTGTTTTACAACACAGTTCTAAATATTAATAGGAACCTTACTAACGTATGGAATCCGAACAGCCTGGAAAAGAGGCTGTATCATCTAAAGGCAAGCTGAAAGACCAGGTTGTTCATGACTGCCCATTACACTAGTCTACAGCCAAAATGCTTCTGAAATAAATGGAGTCCAATTTTACTAATTCATAGTCACTGAGAATTAAAATGATTCTTAAAATTGTTGATTGGCTCTAGTTTTCAAGATATGCTACTGGGTCAGTATATACGACCCTTGACGTGGAAATGGCGGAGGATAAGTGAGTTTAACGCGTAGGCTTTCGCGACCAATATAATCCATAAGAGTTTTTTTGGGTTAGACGTGGAAATGGCGGAGGATAAGTGAGTTTAACGCGTAGGCTTTCGCGACCAATATAATCCATAAGAGTTTTTTTGGGTTATATCGCGTAAATATTTGTTGTTAAAACCCGCCGACACATTTATATATTTACGCGATCTAACCCCCACAAACCCCTCTCATGGATGATAAGTGCGTTATACAGGAAGGGGTCTCAATTTAAACCAGAAATTACTAAAATACATATTTGACTGGATCTATGAATAAATCTATGGGTTTGGACAGTACTTGATTTTTGAGCAAAACAATGAATGATGCAATCTGAACCTGGTATTGTGTCATACATGATATGAATTGCATCATGTTATTCCTAGAAGTCATGAATTATGCAATCATAACTAGGCTTACATTGCTCTGCTGAACAAATTGCCCTATATCAGCTCAAGAAATCATACAGTGTCGTGCTCTCTTATTTGTCAGTGTTTGATTTTGCAAAGGGACACATTTCTGTTTAACCAAAGTGAGCACGGATGCCTCGTAATTGTGTGAACAAAGCAGATAATTAATGTATGGTTGTGGTTAAGTGACTTTTGCATCACAAAAGTGCAGTATAACAACTATGGTTAAGAAAGCCTATCACATCATGGGATCTCCTTTGCCAGTACCAAAATATGATAATAGGTTTTTCCCCTTTTTTCTGGCAACAAAACAGGTGTTAAGATGTTAAAACACCAAACTGAAACCTTTTAAAAGGAATCATGTTTGCATTAATCACAATGCTTGTGGTCAGAATGCAAACAAAAAACATACTTCTTAGGTTTTTTCGGTAAAGTCACGTAGAAAGTAAAATAAAATAAAAACAAAAATCACGACGTTTCGGAGGCAACACAAGTCTCCGTCATCAGGTGGGACCGTCACAGCCAGATTAGCTGTATCAAGTGAGGCAATGATTCAAGATGTAATCCCTTAAAAGCGAGTTAAGGGGGGAGGGAGAGGGAGGGGGGAGCTCATCAGACTATGGTAGCCAATGAAAGGAACGTATCACGAGAGGGAGGTAGGGCGAGGCCAAAAGAGTGGGCGATGGACGTGGAAGCGCTTGTGCGCAAGCAGCCAATTACTGCACACGCCAACACAATGGAGCGATTGTGCGCAAGCGGCCAGCCACTGCACCCGCCAACACAATGGGCAGAGAGGAGGAGGGGAGGTCTAATACACATGATAGACAAAAGAACGAAAATGATGATGGGTACGAACTTAGGGGGAGCTCATCAGACTATGGTAGCCAATGAATGGAACGTATCGGGAGGGAGGGGGGGGCGGGGGGGGGGCGAGGCCAAAAGGGTGGGCGACGGACGTGGAAGCGCTTGTGCGCAAGCGGCCAATTACTGCACACGCCAACACAATGGAGAGAGAGGGGGGAGGGGGGGTCTGATACACATGATAGACAAAAGAACGAAAATGCCCATGTTTATACCAATGCTGGCTGAACAATGAAGAGAGTACTGTTAAAATAACTGGGGATGTTAACACTCGGTAAAGTACAGTAAAATAGTGCCTGTCAGATAAGATGGTCCAAAAAATTTTGTGATTAAGTCTTTTTTGCGTGGTTGATAACATCTTTCCAATGATTACTAAGTTTGTACCCATCATCACGGTTGAAATTATGTCTGTGTTTGTATATTTGTATGGCTTCGTGTACAAACCTTTGATGGTTGCCGGGAGGTTTGCAGAGAACCTTGGTCTCGGAAAAGACAATTTCATGAGAGCCCACCGAGTTGTAGCAATGATCGGCCACGGCAGAAGAATCAGTTCTGCCGTGTTTCAGATCTGACTTGTGCTCGCGGACACGATCAGAAACATGACGTTTCGTTTCTCCAATGTAGCAATCACCACAAATGCAACTCAATTTGTAGACTCCAGGATACTGTAAGTCAGGAACGACATCCTTCACAGATGGAATCAGATCACGGATTTTATGCACTGTACTGAATCGGACTTGGATCTTATGTTTGTTTAGAATTTTGGAGATTTTTTTGGTCACGCCAGCTATGTATGGTAACGTGATGGTTTTGGTCGGAGTTTCATGTGGCTGTTTCTGTGTGGTGGGAGAGACAGCTTGGCGGATAGTACGGTCAGAGTATCCGTTCATCCTGAGGGCCCGATGTACATGTCTTAATTCACCGGTCAGGTGGTGTTTGTCAGAAATGCCATGTGCTCTGTGGTATAGCGTTTTGATGAGAGAGTTCTTTTGAGATGGGTGGTGGTGGGAATCCGGTTTCAAGTAGGAGTCTGTGTGGGTGGCTTTTCTGTAGACAGGGACATTCTGTCTACAGAAAAGACAGGGACATTCTGTGTTTTTCTGGATTTTGTTGTTGTTATTCTGTCTCTCACTGTTCAAATAAACCTACCATTAAAATGATAGACTGATCATTTCTTTTTCAGTGGGTAAACGTACAAAATCAGCAGGGGATCAAATATTTTTTTCCCTCACTGTATGCGCCTCTATATACATCTATGCCTCTATATAAGGAACGAACCTGCTGGATTTCTCTACAACTATGTCTGTCGCCTGATGAAGTTAGTTGAAATTACTGGCGAAACGTCGTACTCAGATTATAAATGTTGTGGCTTGGCTCTCCAACACATCGGTGCTGTACTTGTCACAAATTGGCATGTTCTGTTTACATGACAACCCTTACTAGTTGGCTGTGTCGGGTGATGGTGGTTTTTAACGACACATTTATATATTTATGCAATCTAACCCAAAAAAACCCTCTTACTTATATATACATAATAGGTTTTAGCCTTTTGCGTCGTAATACATTTTATTTATATAACAATTTTGCTGATTTTTAAGTGTTATATAAACAGGACAGGTGACACGTTATCATGTAAAACAACCATAAACACGAAAAGGCCTAGTTTAGAATTTATAGGTAAAATTCTATCTACATACGTAACATGTAAAAACTTAAATATCTTCGGAACAGTAGCCAATCAGTTGTTTGAAATGTCATATTTGAATCCAGCACATCAAAATCCATAATAAACAGCACATTTCATCTCTAAAGCAGACGACATCAAAAACATTGCAGACCAGTGTTATCTCCGTCTGTGGATTTTTATTTATCAGCACACAGGTACGTGTTTTGCTCCATACCGATGAGGTCTATAACTTTGCTTTCAACTCCTGTATAGGAAGAAAAACATCCTAATCAGGAAAATTTGAGAAATATTCCCAATCGTAAAATGCATAAGCCTAAAGGTATTATCCGAGTTCACAAAATTATTTATAATAATCTTACGTCCCATTATTTAATTATGAAGCATTCTTGATTGATTGACTCCTTCCTCTTGCATTCTTTCATGAGTCGCTAAAAGTTAAAGTTTAGTTAAAATGTAGAGAGAGACAGGGTTTAGCTCTTTGAGGTGGGAAGCTATTATTACTGGAAACGATGTGTGCTTAGGTAACGTGCTATAATGAGAAAACCCCATTGCTTAGGTGTTCAATTTACTAAGTTTTTTTCTCTAAATAGTTTACTTAGCTGTGTCACCATAAAGTGTGCTTATTTCACATAATTTAGACAATTAACTTGACCTAGTTTTTCGAATGTTTTTATCAAATAAGCGAGCAGATATCGGACCCAGTGACCTTATGGCATCATTTGTGTCTGCTGTTGATGGGGAAAGTCTGATAGATGGGATTTTCAGGGGCAAGGATGCAGGTGGTATGTTGTGGCACAGGTAGAACAGCTGTGTTCCTGGCTAGCATTCCAAACCATGAATTTGGTTTGCTATAAATTCCTGCATGCACTCACAGATCCTTTTCTAAATAATCCCTCACACTATTAATATTTTAAATATAAAATAACAGTTTTACTTGCATTCATAGCCATTGAAATAGCACGTTTAATAATGCAGCAAAAACACTTATAACGTTATTTGATTCAACTTCTATTGAAAGTATATAGTGTATATTATTTGGTTCTTTCGGTTTAGTCACGTAGATAAAAAATAATAAAAAGATTTAAAAAAACACGACGTTTCGATCGCAACATAAGCGATCGTCCTCAGGTGAACAAATACAGCTAGCGGACCGTTGAGAGAAATATAGCGAGAGAGCTGCTTGAGCCAAATGCAGAGCCACTGCAACCAGAGGTTATATATTGCTTAGAGTAGGCGGGGCTAGAGATGGAATTTGCAAGTAAATCCAAGATCGCAGAGCTAGGAATACCTCGGCTAATTATGTCTGCATTAACCATAATACTTGTGGTCAGAATGCAAACAAAAATAAGGCGACCGGTATTACCTTGGTGTCGCGGCATCTCTTCAGAGAAGTGAGTGACTCGATCAGATGAGCCCTCCTGTCTCGGAGTCTGTTAAAATATATAATGGTTGTGTGGAAACCCTCCCCTTAGAGGTGGTTAAATCTTGACTTAAAGCTTTCGTGACTGCAGGAATTCATATATAGTGTATGTAAAATGTTATTAACTTGTGTTTTCAGGTATCGTAACATACCTTTTATGTGGCTTTTTATTTCCTGTAGCCAACTATTTTTGCATGACTTAGAAATGTATTGCTTTAAGAAATTAAAATAACACATCACATATTTAACGATTAACTTCATCGTAGTTATCCATTGCTCTGTCACAAACTTCCTGGTCATTCTCTGGACATGTCATCTATCGTGGCCTGCGTCATTCCCTGAGGAGGCAGGCAGGTGGCTGGGCCAGTGTCCTTTAGACTTGTGATCTCACCACTTAACTCCTACGCGTGTGCTCACTGTCACATTGAACCACATTGGCAATATGTTTGTGCTACTGTATATTACACACTGACAGTCACAAGTTTTTAATAATTCTGTATCGCCACAAATCTGTATTGTAACATTTCCAAACACACATTTTAGGTCACTTCAAACGTGTTGCATATATTATCATCACCGTTTTCCTGCTCTTTATATTTTCTTGGTTTTATCGGGTTACTTATGTGCTATTCCGTTGCCTCACTGTTGCTATTCATCATCATCCGCTGCTGGATGACGGTTTCCCAAAGTCGTCGCCATTCCTCACAATATTGTGATGTAATAATCCATCAAGCTTTTGCACGTGGGCTAATCTCATTGCTCCATCTCCATATTGATTGATTTCTTGTGCATTTATCCTCCCTTACCTGTCACTCAATTCCATGTCCTGTTCAGGCGCACTTCCTTTTCTTGACAGTCGATATAATGTCTCTAATTTGCTGTTAGGCTCTCTCCCCCCTCTTACACAATCACTCCAGATGTTCCCACCTTCACTTCCACTGAGGCTGTTAGATGTGTCATAAAAAAGTATGACTTAAATTAATTAATCATCTTGTGCCACTCCCGCCTACTCACAATCTCGCAATATTTAACTTTCCCCACTGTTTAATTCATCTGTGATTTGTTACTACTGCTGAACAGTGACATCCTATTTTATTCCCCTCCTACCCTGCAATGTTTACACTCTTTATGATCTGTAACACATTTTTTAGTGTTTATAATTTTTTGTCAGATTGTTGGTGGTATGTCCAAACTTATTTTTTTACTTTCCTACCATTACCTAGCACCTACTATACTATTTACATAACCATTCCTTCCTTCTACCTAACATCATGAATTAAGCTCAGGCTTGTTGGTCATCATTCTGCTAGTCCTAATATCGTTTTTGATCAGACGTTATCAACATTTCTTCATTCGTTGGTAATTGCATATCGCTATTCATCATGTCTTATTTTAATATTCATGTTGAACATTGTTGAAATCCTTCATATCTGCTTTAATATATTTTTTTCCTTTACTTCCCTGATATTTTCCATCTCATTTATTTCACGAATAATTCTCATTGCCATACAATTAACCTCTGTATCCCCATTATAAGGCCAGTCTCGAACATATCCTCATTGCGTGGCAAAGTCAGTGATCATCATCACACCTCTCTTACGTTTTGTATACCACCTGTTTCTATATTCGATATTGGTTATTTGCAATGTTTACAACATCAGGCACTTGTCAGCTTTACTCATGTGCTCCTGCATCTTACACATTAATTTATTTTCAGTCTTTCTTGAAGTCTTAGGATCATATTACTGAGCATTAATATATCACATCGTCCAGTGCTTTTAATGCTTTGAATCACTCTGCACCAATCATGACCCATACTGACCAACCCCAACTGGACATCTGTGAAAAAGAGCTTCATAGCTCATTGGATTTCTCCAGGATAAATAAACATTTTGATTGTGATTCGTCCTCGCATTCCTCCAATTCCTCATGTTTAACGATAGCCCTCCATCAGTTAAATATACATCAGAATATACTGGAGAGGAAGTATAAGATATTTGTTCCTAAAATATATTTTCAGATATGGAAGACCTACATCAAATCTTACCAGTCAGGTTTGTCTGCCTTCAGCGTGTAGATGTTGATGATTAATCACGAAAGCATTTTAGCAGGATTAATTATCTGTTACAAACAAGGAATCTGCATTACTCCATTATCCATCTGTTGTTAGATTCTTTCTCTCAGGTTAAGAAAATTAAGACCACATTTACAATGCAGCATTTTCTATCGCTTGTCCTCTTTTGTTTCCCCAAAAGCTCCAATTAACAACCCCTCAGATGTCTCTCAAGAGAGCATCACTGAGATCATCTCTACCATAAAGAAATTAATTTATTGTCTGAATCCTGTATCATTCGTATCCCCCTTGCTTACCCAGCCTAGTTCATTACATCATAATAATTTAGAGATTCCATTAATTTTGGAACATTTCACCCAGCATTTGATATGACATCTGTCACCTTTATTTCACATATATATCTCTATAAACAACTACTAAAACTGTAGCCTCAATTTAACTGAAAACTGTTTTGAAAAATTCGGTGTCCGTTTCTACATTTGCAAACGCTACACTCTCTCCATGGTCTTTTTTATCTTCTCAGTATGTATTTCATGAAGAATACTCCATGGATGTAACTCCCTTGCATGGGATGATATAATATTTCTGATTGTGGCTCTCTCTTTGTCATGTGCCCTCTCTGAACGAGCGTTTGACATCAGTGACTACTCTAGCATCACGAAATACCTCAATTATTTTGCTGGTATAAGTGAAAAAATGTTCGTGGTCAAATATTACCGCCAATCTTGTTTTCTATGTCTCTCGTCAAAGTTTATCATTTTCTACAAAACCATTATCTCATAACATTCCTTAAGGTTATATCATTGTTCAATGCCTCTCTTCGTCTCTATACCCTTCAAAATTGCCAAATTATTTCAATTGTGAAAGCTATGGGTTCACTTCTATGTTTATAATATGATGTTTAATTACCCTATGATTAAAAATATCCTGATTTTCTCAAATGTTTTTTTCAAAATTGTCTCGACCTGGGTCAGATTAAGCTATTTCACTTAAATGTTTCCGATGCTTAAATTAACTACTTGTGGAGAAATGAGCCTTCAGTAAAAAAAAAATCACTTTTCAGTATCCATCTGATGAAGTAACAATTCAAATTCACTCATTTAGTTTGTAGGATTGACGATGGCGCTGATTCTCAGATCTGGTTTTATTCCACACATCTCAGAATCATGCAGCTAACACTCATTAACCCTCTGCTGTGGAGACCCATATGCATGGGTGTGTCACATTTCTTAATTGCTATTCTACTTCCCTCCTTCAGAGCCTAAGCCCTTCATCACTGAACTTCAGATAATCCACAAATGCAGCTGCAAAACTTTTCACCCTAAGTGACCACATCAATCCATTCCCAAGTTCCCTTTACGAGCTCCCTTTCACGTAACATAGTAACTGCCTATTCCTTCATTTCTATTCTCATTTCATGTCCTCCATTTTAGTAACCAGCCACCTTATAATATCACCAGTCAGCCTCTGTCCAGTTGATGTCAGTTTATTATCATCTGCTTCTCTAATAGGCTAGAACTCGCTCCCTTTTCTTGTCAGAATTCCTGAATAATCAGTTCAAATCTTTGAACTTCAGTTAATGATTCACTAATCGCCCGCCTATCCTATGCCTAATTAATAACCCCCCATCTTCCAAATGTTTATCACGTACATTCTGTTCACCATTATCCACAACGTTTGCCCTCCCCTTTTGTATATTTGGACATGATTTGACGTTGCATTAGAATGCAACACAGTATGAATATAAATTGCATACGGTTTTTGCATTTTAAACGTATTTAATGTGATATTTATTTAAATGTAAATTGTATCCATACAAATTAAACGTACTTGAGCTGCACGTACTCACTGTGGAGGAATTATGGGGTTGAATATTATTTTTTTTAAAGTCGTTCGAGTTGTTCACGTGAACAATTTAGAAATATATTTTTAAAAGAAGCCAACAAATCACTGCTTCCAAGATATGTGCTTATTGTCATGTAATCCAAAAATACTTTAAAGTCATGATACATTCAAAAGTAATGCTAACCCTAATGCCATTCTCACTTCGGCAACAGTTCCCTTAATTGTATGCGTTTATTTTTCAAATATGAATATTATTGCACTTATAATTCAGGTGTGATTTACCTAATAATAATATGAAAGCATTCACCTTTAGTACAATTTAATATGAATAGTTTGATTTAATAGAACACTGGTGTTCAAAATCACTATGAAAATGCTTTAAATTTAACCCAGTTGTATTGCAAACATATATGCACGCTCACAGTCATATTTTGCATTAATATTTCATCCACTGACAAACAGTCATGTTTTGATTGTTCTCTGCATTTTCTGCAATCCTGCCTGCTTCTACAAATAAGTGAATTCTCATCATGATTTTCACTTTCCAGCTCATTTTATTTCCTCAAGCCATAACACTAAAATCCAATCATATTGCACTCTTCATTCCTTGATTTATATTTTTGCAGCATCTGCATACGGTAGCATGGGTATTTATATCCAGACTGAGGGTATGGTAATTATAGAAGAACAATAAGAGTTATTTATTGGAATATGTAATATTTTTCGAGTCACTTTGGCTCAATCGCAGGATATTTAAATATGTTCTGTTAACTATCATGCATTATAAGCTGCTATGCATGTATCAGTAAACCAACTTAAAATATAGATATTTGAAGACATGTATACATTACAAAAACCTGCAATTGGTAATCACTGTTTAAATATTTTTGGGGGATGAACAGATAGGTAATAATTAAGATGCCTAACACCTTATTCAACTCCCACCCTTCCCCTGCCCCAATGCACAACTGACCCCAAACTACAGACCAATCTCTCTCCTTAATGCTACTACACAATTCTCACCAAAGCGCTCGTGATCGGATTTAAAAAATCTTCACCAAGCAAAATAGATGAAGACCAAATGGACTTCATCCAGCGGCCACAATGTGAGAACATTGATTAATGTAATAGGCATTGCCCACCATGTGCACAACGATCTCCGTGGTATAACCTTAGATGGAGACAAGAACTTGGATGGGTTTGAGTGGAGATTCCTTATCAAAACCATTAAGAGTTTTGGTTTCTGTCCTAATTTCATGGACATGTGCAGACTCCTATACAACAGCCCATTTTTCACAGTCATCACAAATTGTGTAGTGTCAGAAAGATTTAGATTAAGGAGGGTAACAAATCATGGATTGCCACTATCCCCACTTTTATTCTCCATATCAAACGGGGATAGGGAATATCTAGGAAATCCACTGAGTTGAATATGCCCAAAAGGAACACAAGATTATCCTCACGTGGATGGCATCCTGCTAACCCTTAGTGGATATAAAGATATCAGCTCCTCCCCTACAAGGGGTGGTAGAAGATTAGGCGATTACATCGGGTTTTACATTGAACTTGCACAAATCTGAGATCATGCAACTCTCCCCTCACCTCCCAGAACAAAATCCAATGCATTTCCCATACACTTGATTATCGACGCAAAACTATACCAACCAAATTTCCCTCCACTGCTCAAGAAAGTAAACGCTTCCCTGATGATTTGGAATAGTATATTAATAATGCACCCAAACTGAATACATTTTATGAAGATGATAATACACTCCAAAATAGTATACTGCTTCAGGACCATCTTGACCAGAGTACCTATGACCGTCTTTTCCCAATTGCACCTCTAATGTCTCCACATTCACATGGGAAGTGGAGTAACTTTAAATGCTACCTGGAAACTGGCATATTTACTCCAAAAATATAGATCAATCCAGCAACCCAGGGAACATGTAAAAATTGTGGGAGGAGGCTTCTGTGGAGCCATGGAGTCTGGGGAGCCGGGGTGGGGGGGACTCATTTCTCATACCCTAAATAGAAACCCCTTAATCTTACATCCTGCTTGACAGTCTTGCCCAGAATCTGAAGCCTCCCTGAATACTCAACCTCATCCTTCTTAGCTGGCCCCCTGGAGGAACGCAGGCTTTTTAAAGGCGGGAGACCTACTCATGGAAAGAGTAGCATACACACCTTTTTAAAACATAAGTGGTAAGTTTCAGAATCAGAATATGTATACTGGAGGAATCCGATGAGCTATAAAGCTCTTTTTCACAGATGTCCAGTAGTTTGATATTCCAAACACACACTTTCATAGATGCCTATAAAATAGTAATACAATAAAAGTGAATGGAAGTATTTGCGAGCACAGGCTCCACCATCACTGAATTGGTTATAAGAAAAATATAATCCAATATACAAATTATCAAAGGCATACAGAATCCTCCTTGCATATAACACACCATTCAGGCCCTTCTGTGAGAGGGAATTTCCCCTGTGGCCGTATCTACTACATAATGGGAACAGGCGTGAGGCTTGATCTACAATGACATACCTTCCACACTGCTCTGATCCATTCCATTTCAATCCCTACACGGGGCATACCTAACTAACAAAAATAGGGCAGAATTTGACAACAGCAACGTCTTCCCGGATTTCCCCAGAAGGTGGCCACCAGGCAAAACTCAGGCTTACGAACACACGTTTTGGTCCTGGCCAGACATACAGGAATTTGATTTTATGAATAACGAAACACTTTGACAGCATCAATCTCACTTCTCTGTCCACCTCTATAGAAATAACATATTTTTTCTGTATGAGACAAGCAAGTATCTCTAGGTGTCAGAACACTTTCCTCAAAACGTTCAATTTCATAGCCAGGTGCAATCATTCTGTACACCTGGATAGAGCATGACATGCTCTCAATAATGAACTCGGCCAACTTTCCCTATACCATGCCTCAGCCTAAAGCTATTTTACCCAGTTGGGAACCTGGAAACCTAGACTGCCCTCAACCCACCTCTCCCTCTGGTTATGATTCTTAAAAATGAATGGACAACCTCCACCCTGAACGGATGGAATTAAATAATTGAGATGAAATTTACAAAGCCTGTTTTAGAGGGAATTTTGGTGATGTATTGTTTGCAGAAAATTAAAACAGTACTTTTTGTTAGGATTCAACGAGCTCTGGAAACGAAAAAGTAACTTAAAATTAAATATGAACTAAATAAAAGACACATATATACACTAAGATACACGCTTATCTGAAAACATTGTATTTAAACTATCTGATGATGATGACAATGATGGCGACGTGTACGTCAAATAATTTCGTGATTTTTTTCACAAGAATAAAACTTTGCATGCGATGTTTTTATTTTGCAATTTTAATGCATATCTAGAGTAACGACATACATCCTGCTATCACACCCTCAGTCTGTTTTTTACTGCTCTACTGTTTCTTTCTCCATCAATCACTCACTGTGTTCCCTTAAGAGGTGAAAGGAGAATGCTCTAGAATTAGTGAAGCATATGCTGAAATTAATATCCTCATTAGCTGTGACCAATCCACTGCTAGATGACGGCCTCCCTAAGCTATCACCAACTCTCACAATCCTGCGATGTAACAGCCACCCAGCACCTGCACACAAACTGCTCTCATTGCTTCATCTGCTTGGCCGACATTCTCTTGGACATGTTCCGTTCCTTGGCTGAGATAAATAACTTTCAAAAAATATGTGCAAATCATGTACTTTATTAGTTTCCTGAAGAGGTAAATGTTAATTAAGGGTAATTTTCCGAGGAATATTAATGGGTCATGGTTACCATTTGTCAATTATTTAAATTCCTGAGTTACGTCCCAACACTGGTTGTTGTACATTCCTTCAAATGATCTGCAGGGATAGCCAAGCATTTATACCAACCCTGGGATGTGTAACCGGCTTGCCCTATCCCTCTCCTCCCATGATCGTAATTAGGGGAGAGGCCGGTTAATAAACAAAACAATAATAGACGAGTTTGGAGGCGATGAGTGGATACTCTGCTTGCATCTGTAATTATGACCAGATGCACACCAATCGACTCCACAACACACCTTACTGCTCAATCCCTGTGAAGCATACATCCCAATCTGAATAGATGCCCTGTACCATGAATCGATTACTCCACTGGTGGGTATGGCCTCCTGTGCAGTCACTTGAGTCCATGGGTCCAATCCATGGTCATCATTAACTCCATTGATAATTATACTTGTGATTCATTACATTAAGCCCATAACGGCTACATTCACCCCCCCCCCCCGCCGAATCACACTATAATGGCAGCATTCCTGTAAAAAAAAAATGTAACCCCATCAGCATCTCTTACAAGAGGCCACTCGACCTTTCCGCTACAACAATGTAATGTGACGACCCAGCATCTGGACCCAAGTATACCTCTAAGACTTGGCCTCCTTATTACAGCTAAGTAGCTACTCGCTTTATGAGTAAACGAGAACATCGAGGATGATCAGTCCCTGGTATTTCCTTAGTTGAATGTGGTGCATTATACACCCCACTTAACTTGGTCACTCTTCTGCCTAAGCTTCCCAACGCGTTTTGGTTCACCAAAATAACCTACCCCTCTGAACAGATGATAGGGGAATAACACATTAAAATAAAAATGTGGATAGTAAATAAAAAATCATGAAATTCTCAACAAATCTCATCATGGCTGCCTATCCATAATAGAGTTGTTTTGGGTTAGATCGCGTAAATCTATAAATGTGTCGTTAAAACCCGCCACCACCCGACAGCCAACTAGTAAGGGTTGTCATGTAAATAGAACATGCCAATTCGTCACTAGTACAGCACACCGGTGCATTGGAGAGCCAAGCCACACCATTTACAATCCAAGTACGACGTTTTGCCAGTAATTACAACTAGCTTCATCAGGCGACAGATTTGTAGAGAAGTCCACCAGGTTCGTTCCTTATATAGAGGCGTAGATGTGGTGACCTCTTCATTCATCAAAACTCTGAAGATCTCGTAAATTTCATGAAAGATATTAAGCTTAACCCTAATTATATTCTCGTAAGTTTTGATGTGACTTCTCTGTTCACGAGGGTTCTGGTCAACGAGTCAATTAAATTACTCGACACTCTGGTAACGAACAAAGGTTTAGCCAAAGATATCCCAAGACTAGCTGAACACTGTCTAAAGAACACCTATTTCTTGTGGAAAAGTGACTTCTATAAACAAAAGGAAGAAGCAGCAATGGGCTCTCCTTTGTCTCCTGTGATAGCGAATTTGTACATGGAAGGTTTTGAAACAAAAGTAATAGCTTCAGCCACACTAAAACCCTCTCTTTAGTTTAGACTAGCAGGAAGTACCCAGCGTTGCCCGGGTCTTCAAAATATTTAAAAACTATTATTAAAAATCTGAAAGCAGTGCGTACTGCCTGTGGTGGTACCTCCTATGATTACAGCAGTGCATACTGTGGTGGTACCTGCTTTCACTGCAGCAGCGCATACTATGGTGGTACCTGCTATGATTACAGCAGTGCATACCGACTGTGGTGGTACCTGCTATGATTACAGCAGTGCATACTGACTGTGGTGGTACCTGCTATCACTACAGTAGTACATGCTGACTCCATAGCAGTATATATCGACTGTATAGCACAAAGTACTCACCTGACAGTGGCGTGGTGAGGGCTAGTTCTGTGCAGAGCCCCCGGCCTCGCCTCGATTGCCCAGCCGGCCGAGGCTGGGGGCTGGGCCGCTACCCCCACCCACCATCCCCCTGCCCGCGCTACAATAATACTATCTAAGCGCTTAAATTTCGATTTAAAGCTTTCGTGACTGCAGGGATTCATCTTCTTGGTTCTTTCGGTAAAGTCACGTAGAAGGGAAGTAATAAAATAATAAAAATAAAACATAATAAAATTATTCTCACGACGTTTCGGCTACAACGCAAGCAGCCGTCTTCAGGTGAAGAATGAGACACTGTCAAGCTTGGAGCTTATATATAAGCTGGGTTGGACGTGGAAGAAGAGCGCCTTAACAAAAGAATTTGCATATCAAGAGGAATTTAGCATATTCATGGGAAATGCGTAGGAGGTGGGCGGGGGGGTTTCAAAGTCATATTATGTCCATGCATTATGCAGGATCAGCAGCACCAAAGGGAGGGGCAGGGGGTAGCATTAACAAAGGGAGGGAATGTTAATAGAATGTACAAGCAATGAAACATGTCAATGGGAGAGCGGTGAAAGGAGACCCGCAGCGGAGCAAATAATGCATACGCTGTGGAGAACACAAGATACACAGTTAATGCCAGTGAGTGGACTGCGGTCTGAAAGTCACCGTAAACGTGAACAACAATCAGTTAAGATCCGAAATGGTTTATTATGTCCTTCCAATGATTGCTGAGCCAGAATCCATCTTCTCGGTTGAAATTGTCTCTGTGTTTGTATATGTGGATCTCCTCATGAACGAATCTCTCATGGTAGCCAGATGGCTTGCAGAGAACCTCTGTCTTGGAGAAGTCAATGTCATGTGAGCCTACTGAATTGTAACAGTGATCTGCCACGGCTGAGGTGTTTGTCCTACCGAGTTTCAGGTCTGCTTTATGTTCAAGGATGCGGTCCGAGACATGTCGTTTGGTTTCTCCAATGAAACTGCTACCACAGAGGCAACTTAGTTTGTAGACGCCAGGGTACTGTATGTCTGGAACCACGTCTTTTACAGACGGGACCAGATCACGGATTTTATGTACTGTGTTAAATCGGACCTGAATCTTGTGTTTAATCAGGATTTTGGAGATCTTTTTTGTGACCCCAGCAATGTAGGGTAAGGTAAAATTTGTCTAGAGCAGGCCGGCCATGGCCGGCCTGCTCTAGACAAATTTCTCGACCACATCAATTCCATACACCCAGCCATCAGATTCACCATGGAAGTCGAAAAAGATGGCAAGCTACCCTTTTTGGATGTCCTAATTAAAAGGAGACCTGATGGTTCAATGAGCCATTCTGTCTACAGGAAAGCCACCCATACGGATGCCTACCTAAAACCGGATTCCCACCACCATCCATCCCAGAAGAACTCCCTCATCAAGACTCTATACCATAGAGCCCAATGCATCTCCGACCAGGAACACATTGCCAGTGAACTCAAACACGTACGCCAAGCTCTTAAGGCTAATGGTTACTCCGACTACACAATCCGCAAGGCCATCACTCCAACCGTCAAGAAGGATCCTGCTGAGGAGCCTTTCAAAACCATCACCTTACCCTACATTGCTGGGGTCACAAAAAAGATCTCCAAAATCCTGATTAAACACAAGATTCAGGTACGATTCAACACAGTACATAAAATCCGTGATCTGGTTCCGTCTGTAAAAGACGTGGTTCCAGACATACAGTACCCTGGCGTCTACAAACTAAGTTGCCTCTGTGGTAGCAGTTACATTGGAGAAACCAAACGACATGTCTCGGACCGCATCCGTGAACATAAAGCTGACCTGAAACACGGTAGGACAAACACCTCAGCCGTGGCAGATCACTGTTACAAATCAGTGGGTTCACATGACATTGACTTCTCCAAGACAGAGGTTCTCTGCAAGCCATCTGGCTACCATGAGAGATTCGTTCATGAGGCGATCCACATATACAAACACAGAGACAATTTCAACCGAGAAGATGGATTCTGGCTCAGCAATCATTGGAAGGACGTAATAAACCACTTTGGATCTTAACTGATTGTTGTTCACGTTTATGGTGACTTTCAGACCGCAGTCCACTCACTGGCATTAACTGTGTATCTTGTGTTCTCCACAGGGAATGAATTATTTGCTCCGCTGCGGATCTCCTGCCACCGTTTTCCCATTCACATGTTTCATTGCTTCTACATACTATTAACATGCCCTCCCTTTGTTAATGCTACCCCCCCCCCCTCCCTTTGGTGCTGCTGATCCTGCATAATGCATGGGCATAATATGACTTTGAAACCCCCCCGCCCACCTCCTACGCATTTCCCATGAATATGCTAAATTCCTCTTGATATGCACATTCTTTTGTTAAGGCTCTCTTCTTCTTCCACCTCCAACTCAGCTTATATATAAGCTCCTAGCTTGGCAGTGTCTCATTCTTCACCTGAAGACGGCTGCTTGCGTTGTAGCCGAAACGTCGTGAGAATTGTTTTATTATGTTTTATTTTTATTATTTTATTACTTCCCTTCTACGTGACTTTACCGAAAGAACCAAGAAGATGAATCCCTGCAGTCACGAAAGCTTTAAATCGAAATATTTACCCCCCACTTTCTATAACTTTTTGGACTTATGCAAGCCTCTTATTATTTTGTTGGTGGAGAAATGGACAAACGGCCCACTGGGCTTTCACAATAGCTTAGTATCTGTGGATGTACATGTAAGGTTTTTAAGAGAAGTTTTGAAATTAAATTTTGCCAGGGCAATGCCGGGTACTTCCCGCTAGTAAATAATTAAATAAAGGTATAGCACGCAAAAATCGCACTAAATCGCTAATTAAACTAATTTAAAGTTGACGGATGTGAAAAAGGAATAACGCTAGCTCACGGCAGGGCTTACGGCGTGGTACCTGGATATTTTTATTTTTTATTTAACGTGAACCCCATCGTTGGAGGGCCAAATCCTTCACAAGCACACACACAAAGCCACACACAAACCCACAAACATAAATTGTTTAACTTTTATCTATATAGATGTGGATTACACATTGGTGGTCTGGCCACATGGCAAAGATATACTTAACGCATTTCTAAATCCATCGACATGGATCTACCAGAGCCATTCGGTTGCTGTGTAAAGATGGGATGGAGTAGAGTCTCTGGGGTTATATGTTTCTTGTGGCCTCATAACCACACAGCAACAATTCCATGCATTTTTTGCGCCAGGAGAAGGCTCTGAGGAAAAACAAAACGTTACGAGCATTGAGGTTTCCAGTGCTCTCTGTTGTGAAAATGCCTAAAAGGCTGAGAGGGCACCACAATGCCCCCCAATAAAGCTGGCCAACTGACATATCAGATACACGAGGCAATGACAGCTAGTCCCTGGTCCCTCCTGGACTGCTGAACCAACTCTCACGTCAGGACTGGTCAATCTCAACCTCCCCACCCACCCCACCACACACTGACTTGGCGTCATGTATCGATCATCTCCTGACTTGACGGTTCTGGGAAGACAGGGAGCAAGGGGCATTGGATGGAGGGTGGGGCATTGGAGGGAGGGTGGGGCAGTAGGGAATGGTGGGGGATGCTGATAGAGTGGAGGAGAGAGAGGGGCAACAGAGGCAAGGCAGCTTGGAGCGCTATGTGAAGCAGGCCTTTATGTGTGTTGTGTTTATGCCTGTGTGTTGTAGTGGGTAGCCCGCAGCGCTACGAACCCGGTAACCCGAGCCTGATTCCCGCTCATGGCCCTGCTCATGGCCAACACCAGTGACGATTTTCTGAACCAGTCGTGAGCCTCCCCTAGGTTGACTCAGCCTCAAATGAGTACCTGTGCGATGTGTAAAACATGGTCACTATGGAAACAAAGGCGGCCGGGCGTGGTGCTGTCCACCTACCACCTCGTGTGCCACAGTGTCGGCCTTCACAGGTGCACTCACCAGCAGCACTTACCCCAAATATTTTAAGGCGACATGGGGGATCTTTGTCTTGTATGCGTGGAGAAGTGGTGATGTGGTAGGAAATCAGCTTCCGCGTACTGCACAACAAAGCCTGCGGACAAGATCTTGATTCGTGGCCAAGGCTAACAGCGGTATCTGGAAAAAGGGTCCTGAGCATCCCGCCGAGGTTGACTTAACCTTAAACGTGTGATGCGTAACCATCGGTACCGAGGAGACAAAGACGGCCAAGTGTAACCAGCTACTCGCTACATCGCCCTCCTCCTTGTGCCATGTTGGTCATAATTGGTGCTTGCAATAATCTACATGCAGTGTGTTTAACAGGTTTTCGTGACCAATATTATTCATAACGTTTTTTTGTTGTTGGGTTAGATCACGTAAATAATTGACCGTGTCGGGTGGTGGCGGGTTAATGACACATTTATGTTGATTATAGATTATACACGTGGTTTTATAACTGCATATACCGTGTATATAGTAGAGGTGTTTAGATACATTAATTGCCGTGATGTGCCGTCATTTTGGGAGCACGCGCCACGTGGGGTTGCTCTGCCCACGCGTGTCCAGCGCGTGGGGGGGCAAGGGGAAGAGGGGAGGGGGGATTGAGTGAGGGAGGGGGGCGAAGGGGAGGGGTGTGTGGGGCCAATGATAGGGTGAGACGGGGGGGGGTAGACACTAGGGGGTTGTCACGCATGAGGGGGGCACCCCGGTGGGGAGATTGGGATGATGGGGTGGCGTTGGGGTCGCTAAGCAACGGGTGCATCGTCGAGTACAGGTATCCCTCGATTAACTAAAGGGATGGGGTTAACTTAAAAAATTACACGCGTTCAACGACATTTCGTAAATCGGAATGGCTGTTCTCCCATGCATTTAATACAACAATTTAGGGGTGTGTCATTCCAACTCCACTCTTAATCTGAAAATATACACCTATTTCACTTTTCACAATACATACACATATATAATAAACGGCATAAATATTAAAACGATTGAACAAGAATTCATTTTAAACAAAAATAATTAACCTTTTCAGGGAACTCACCAAAAGATGTGCATATTGGAATGATTGGAAAGGTGATGTATAGGCGTTGCTATTGCACTTTGGGGATTTCGTGAAGATTTCGCGGATGGATGACGCAGCTTGCTGGGTGCTTCGTGTTTGATCTGATGGCGCGTGCCGCGTGACATTTCTTTCACGTGGAAATTGGATTTCGTTAATTGAAAACTGTCCATAATTTGTCCATTGGGTTTACGTGAAATTTCCTAAATCGAGGGATACATCAACATACTTACTCTTTGGTTCTTTCGGTAAAGTCACGTAGGTAGAAAAATAATAGTACACAACGTTTCGATCGCAACACAAGCAATCGTCATCAGGTGGGACAACCACAGCAAGAAAAAAAACTGCTGTGGTTGTCCCACCTGATGAAGATTGCTTGTGTTGCGATCGAAACTTCGTGATCTATAATTTTTCTACCAACGTGATTTTACCGAAAGAACCAAAGAGTATGGATTCCTGCAGTCACGACAGCTTCAAATCAAGAATGTACATACTTATATATACTGCACCATACATCTGTGTATATTATTGCATTGTATGTGCATGTGCGGGGGTCGGCAACCTGCAGCTCCGGAGCCGCATGCGGCTCTTTAAAGGACTGCTTCGTGCCGTTATTTATTAAGGACCACCATCTCGTATTCACGTGCATTTCCGCTCTTCTTGTTATTTTGGTTGCCGACCCCTGTGCATGCGTTAAGGGTGCGTGATAGCTCGTCGTGTGTTTAGAATATATCGTAGGTTCATTTGATATCTCTGTATCTATACAGTATATGTAGATGTGTTTAATTTTTATGTTGTGTTTGTTTTATACATATTTTTATTTAACAAAAATATTAATGCCTTGTTTTTGGGAAAGCTCGGATGACTTGCATCATTTTCTACTAAACTGCCTTTTCAGTTTACTATATGTAATCAGTGATTTTAAAAAGGTAGATTTCCTAAACCCAGCATACTCATTTGATTTAAAGGATGGAATATTTGCACTGAGATTGTACGAATAAAGCAACACTGCTAATCAGTCGAGGAGATACACTTACACCAAAGTTATTTACAGTAATGTTCGAAGATATTTTTAAAAAAATCCATTAGGGAAATAAGGGTATGAACAAAATGGACAAATGATTATCAATCACTATTTTTTTTGCTGAGATACGAGTTACATAAACTCGTGGAAATTAACTGCAATATGTTACTGAAGAATTAAAAAAATAGGGCTGCAAGGTTAGGCTCAAGTTAAATGTGGGCAAAACAAGCCGTGAGCATAAAGTTTGCAAATCAAAATAAAATGTTGGAGGAACACAACTGGAAACCAGAGTAGAATATGTCTAATGTAGGACTCCGGAGACAGTAACTTTAGATGCACCTTCTTTATTTATATTACTCGTACTCACACTACACGACTCACTGAGCACACAATATAACACTGACCACCAAGCTCGACAGCGCTAACTGACTGGATAGCTGGCTGACTATCCAGCAGTGGCGACGTCGGGCGATGACAAGGCGGCAGCAATGATGGCGACGACGAGGATGACTTCCACGGCGAGACTACCCTAATTTCCACGGACAGCCCCGAGCTCCCTCTCTCGCCCCCTTTTATGCTTCCAGCGGGGCCCGGCCCCGCCCAGGCCACGCACCCCTTCTCCGACCATCTAGCTGGTTCTGGGAGCTTAAAGATGGATCCGTTCCATGACCCTTGCCCCAGTTCTTCCCCTTGGGTGGGTACACCCGCAATTGCAACTCCTGGTCGCAAGTCAGCGCTGCTATACTACATATGTATGCATAATAATTGAAAGACAAATAAGGACCGAAATGATCAAATGGTGAATGAGTGCAGAATGGAGTATTTTGTAATACTTATTTTGAGAATGAAAAGCAACGTACGAATGTGCTTTCAGGAGAATGTTTTCAATCATTGTATGTTACCCACCATGATATATGAATCAGAAACTGAAAGAATGACAAGCAGCATTGAACAAAGCAGTCCTTTGCGTTTTCGGGTTGCACCGGAAGTTGTTCGGTATGATGTCCGACGTTTCGTTTCACGTGCTTGGAGATTCTTTCGGAACTAAATTTAGCTGTACAGGACAACCACAGAAAGTATGCAGTAGATATAATGGTTCTGCAAGAAAAAAAATTTCTTCTGACATTTTCGGAATGTGGATTGTTGCTGGAAAGGCATCTATGAGTCCCACTGCTATTGCGAGATTTGTTGCAAATGTGAGATTTGTTATCCATTGAGCCAGATCTGTATTAGTTTGCGAAATGGCTTCATAATGTCTGACTTTAGACTTCTACACTGTAGACATTCTCTAATTAATGAGCTGATCTAGTTGAAACTTGAGCTACTTGATCTCAGGTTCCAACCTTTCCAATATATGTGCCTTGTATTGGCTATATAGCAATCAATGATTTACCTCTTGGCAGTTGATCTACTCTTCCCTGCAGTATTTTCTTTGGGCTTCAATGGATAATTATAAAAGGTGGTAAAGGTGTAGCCCTGCAATTGCTTCATCGGCCAATGCTGGTGGAAGGGCCTCCACCAGAGGGAGCACTAGAAATCCTCCAGAGGGCATCTTGCCTTCCTCTTCCACCCTGGCCAGACATTTTTAAAATGGTGGGCGTACTCATACTTCAAGGCACGGCACGCCATCACGTAACTGTGGTTTACTTTTTTAAGAAAATGCTCAATTTAAACTGCCATGTGGGGAGATTTAACTGCTGACCTCTGAATTGTAAGTCTACTGTACTAACCATTGCACCATGGCAGCATCCCTGGATATGAATGTTTCCCAAAAAGCCCTTGATAAAACTTTCAGATTCTAAAATCGTTTATCATACGTACATTCAACACGCCTGAAAAACTTCAAATGCAACTGCTCATAGCTTTGGTTCAAACAAATGAAAGAAAGTTCAAATGGATGTTCATAGTGCATATTTTTCAATCAAAATTGATGTCAGTTGCGACTGATGGAGTATTAAACACGGGTTGTGTTGGGTTATGTTTGGAAGAGATTTGTCAGCATTTCAGAAACAAATCTGCCTCACTCTCCCATGCACTTTTCTTGCATATTTCATCAAGAAACTGTAAATAAATATTTAAAGACATGAACCGTAACTTGTGATAGATTTTTTTGGTAATTTTTTTTTACGTGAATTAAATCTAACCACGGATACAAAACAAAATGCTACTTTGAGAGCTGCTGCAGTGTCAATATAGCAATCTGTGTCTGGCCAATGTCAAATATTCGAGTGTTCTTCATAATTTGCATGGAGACAAAACAGTTCTTCATTGAGAAAAGTTACCTTTATTGTATGTCAGTCAAAACTCAAGTATTTACTTGTATATTACAGTTATCACAAACAAGTGTTTTTTTTTTATCAAATAACTAGCTTTACTACCCAGCTTCGCCCGGGACTTGGATTCTCGACGCCCGGCCGTCTTTGTCTCCCCAGTGGCGATGTTCACACGACAGTTACTCGTTTGAGGCTGAGTCGACCTAGGGGAGGCCCAGGCCCGGTTCAAATGATCGTCACAGGTGGTGGTAGTAAGTGGGAATCGAACTTGGGTCGCCGAGTTCATAGCGCAGCGCACTAACCACTACACTACCGCTCGCCCCACACACGCGCCCCCCGTCCATAGGTACACATACACGCGCTTGCTACAGACACACATCTTTAACGGTGCGTACGGCAGTAAACGACAGGAATAATAAAGCAATGCTGCGCGAAGAACGTCTTAGACCTGCAAAACATTTGTATGGCACTTTACTCACGGAGGGTTGGGGGGGGATGCGTGATGAGCAGGCACACTGCGTTACGCTTCCGCACGCGCGGGTCACATGACAGATGTGACGTCACAGCTCACTTGCCGTGCAAAATATATGCATTATTGCGCCCCCCGCCCCCAAAAGAATACAAAAGTAAGTTTTGCATGGTGTACATTCTGGAAAGTACCCACATGGCAAATTTCACGTTTTTTGCATGTCAGGAAGTACGCTAAACATTTTCAACAGACACACATTCACAAATTTCCATTTTTTATATATATAAATAGCAGTAAAACCCGGCGTTGCACTGGTGTTCACGTGTTGTCTGAGTTGGAGGCTTTGTATTTTGTGGTTTGCATGTGGACGCGTTCGTAAAAACAAAGTTTTTCACTATAAATTCTTTATATGCGTGGCAGCGAACTTAATATAAAGGATTTAAAAATATATTCGCCTGTGAAGGACGCAGGGATCGATCCCGCGACCTTTGGCATGGGAAGCGAGGGCGCTACCAACTGCGCTACTCCGCCACGCCCACGATGAACGGGCCAATCGCAGCGCTAGGAAAACCAAACGGACCAATCGTGTCTCGCAAATCCCTCACATTTCGTCCAATGAAACTGCGTATGGTCCGGCGACACACAGACACACACACAGACAGACAGACAGATTTGCGATTTTATTTATATAGATACAGGCTGATGCTCATCTCTGCTTTACAGCCCTGAATCAGTGGTGAATATCCTGCATTCCTATTGTAGGACCTAAGATACACGCGCCACGCGCTCTGTGGGTCTGTTGCTAGGCAGACAAGCAAGTGGACAGTGGGGGTATTTGAGGATGAGGCTGTTGTTGCTGAGGTGTGAGAGGAGACGCGTTAAGTGGCGTAACAGGTGTTGAGGGCAACCGGGGACACAGGCCGGTGATTGGTTAAGAGGGTGAGTGATTAACGAGTGGCGCCGCTCTGGCGGCAATAACAAAGTCACGTGAGGCTGGGGGCCTGGGGGCCGAGGGGAAATCGGGGGGTGAGATAATTAATAAGGACTAATTGTGGTGGATATAAAAGGCACAGCGCAACAGAGAGACGGGAGCTTTTTGGGGGAGTCTTGGTCGGAGTCTTGGTGGAAGCTGGAGCGATGGGGAGCTGGAGTGATGGTGCCCGGAATAGCGGAGAGTAGGAGTAAGAGAATACGATAACGGTAGCAGTGGGGAGAGAGATAGGTCAAGCACGGTAGCAGCGGATAGAGGAGACAGAGTGAGTGGTAGCAGTGGTAGCAGTGGTAGCAGTGCATCAGAGAAGATACGGAGCAGGGTAGCAGCGGAGCGACGGACCCTGGGAGAACTGGAGAGAGAACGGAGGGACATAGAGCGCGTTGATGGCGGATGGCGTGGCGGAGCGAAAGGGTGGCCACGGAGGGGTGATGAGGAGAAGGTGTGGACCTTGAGCAAATGAACGGGACAAGAAAGACAATCCGAGTACGAGTCCTACACTATTTGTGTGGGGGGCATATATATTCATAGGGCACTAACTGTTGACAATCAATGTTACTTACCCTACAAGAATACATGGCGATGTGTTATCCTCAGTTGAGATTTGAGTTTGAAACCTTACGACTGTCACTCACGACATCAACTAAAAAGTTGACTTCAAAACCAATATCAGAGGTGTGATTTAAATAGCCATAATATTATAGTTATTACTACAAACTATAAGAATCGGGTAAAACCTATTCTTACAGATTGTGGTTGAACGGACATGTTAGTGTTGTTCGTATACATGTTCTTGGAAGTACTTGTCATTGTTAACTTGAGGCATGTATATATGTTATGTAACAATCCACATGGGAACTGAGCACCCGCAGATTCTGGATGCCGGTTTAGAAGATAAAAGCATCATAAAACATAAAAAAAAAATGCACAAACTGAACAAAATGTTCGGTTTGTGTGTTTTTAAAGTGTTTTTGTTTGGATTTTCCCACTAGTTAAAAGGGTTACAACCCTCGTTTTAATAGATTGACATTTTGAGAACACTTTGTGCTGACTTTTTCATTAAACAAAGATGCTCACAAAACACCTTTCAAAACGATTAACTTCCCTGTAAACATAAAAAACACATTTGCACTGCATATTACATTAATAAACCATTTTTATGCGATTACTGAACGATTGCACATAATCAACAGTAATCATAAACCTATTAATGAATAATTTATTTCTTTAAAAGTCAAGCATTCACATTTTTTTCATCTTTCAGGTCTAATTTTCCCTTCAACATAGCTGATGTATTTGCATAATTGCAAAGCTTATCAAGGAGCCGTTCACCAAAGCATGTTTTTTAGCCAATACTTTTTTTCTCTCCAAAAGCCCAAGTTTGTTTATCATTTGGCATAATTGAAGGCCTCTGTTTGCACTTCAGCCACTGATGTTAATTATGTTGGGAGATGTCCTACCATGAATCCAGTCAGAAATTGACCAAGTGCAGATTTATACCGTGAACCTTGCCCTCTGAAGACAAATGTTGTTTACAAAGCCCCAGTGTGCATAATCACTGCTTTTGGCATTTTCACACAGCTCCAGTCTGTGAATATCATCTGTATTATGCACATCGTATTCTAGATAAGCGCTGACTTAATGCCATTAATGCATGTGCAGTAATGGTACTGGAATGCTAGAGTTTTTCCTCGTTATCTTTAAATACGAATGGTAAGTAAAGCTTTTAAAGATAAAATACAATTTATAACTCTGGTGCTGCCTTTACATTTTAGATAATGTGAATGTACCCATTTTTTACCCCACCACCGACAAGCCAACAGTCATATTTTGCTTCATTGTGTTTTCACGAGGTTGTGAATTGGGAAATATCGGCATATTAAGCTTCCCCAAGTTCCTAACAATTTGCTTAAACAAAAACAAACATTTGAGAAAAATATTATTGTGACCTCAAAGTGGATTGTGGCTAATACGAAATAAACCAAACATCTGTTTAATAACCAACAAAATACAATTTAGATGTGTATCCATATTGGTATTTTAAACCAATGCTTTAAGCGGGCCTGACTGCTGGTGAGGCACTGTGTGTTGATGCCAGTCCAGAGTTTGATTCTACTCAATCCATGCTGCTAATATGATATGCTCTCAGAAGCCCATGGGGCCAATGGGTTGTGCAAAAAAAAAAGTGAAGAGACAGGTGTCCGAAGAACACATTGCTTATCTATTCGATTCCATAAGAGGTAGGATCTCTACACAAACACAACAATAGAATTCCATCTAAACAGTATGTTTGTACAATTCTTGAATATGTCCCATATATTATTTATTTTAATGGACATTACAATAATATACTACTGTAATATTCACTTAACCTTAAAGTGTGTTGGCATGCTTCACACCTCAGAAAAAAAGGTACGTTTATTCCTAAAGTACTGATATGGTTCCATGGAAAATTCTTAGATTTTGTCCATAATTTACAGATTGCAACCTAATTTCTACAGTACCTGCCATGTAGGCAGCTGTAGTGCAGGTAGGTGTTGTCTGATGATGTCTGACGTTTTTGATCCAAGTACTTAAATTAAAGAACTGGAATTCAAAAACTCAATCCTGATTTCCGGAACTGAGTTCAAGCACATGGTGGGAAACAACGCATGTTGAACAATATACAGCAGCACAGCCATTTAAAACACACAGTAGTAACAATTATCATTGTCTAGGGTTTAATATTGTCAATCAAAATACTTACTCAACTATCTAATTAATTTACTTTTCCCCAAAAAAAATCATGATATGCAAAACCAAAGGGATCCTCTAATGAAAATCAACGAATAAATGCAATAAATCACTTTAATCTGTATCACAAATCAATACATGCTTGTTATAATAAAAAAAGTAGAACTCAACTCCCAAATGTAGATACAAATGCAACTCACAGTCTCGTGTATGTGAGGGTCAACATCAAAGCTCACTTTCATGTGATTCTGTATGGCTTAGGTGTGTCTTTCAGAATGATAGTGCTATTTAATTGTTAATAGACACAATGTTGTTGGCCCATATCTCATGAGGTGTTGTATGTATGTTGAACTTCTTTTGCACCGTACGTAGCCAACTGTGCTAATCGGAGGTGCAAAAGAAGACGTGATGTGAGCAATTGAGATGCCATTTAAAGGGCAAATTGTTGTTTGCCCCATCAATTTTTGCCAGTTATAATAATTCAAAAGACGCACAACTAAAAGACAATGCACCATCAGAGTATGAGAGCTCGGGGTAAGCTTTTACACCATTGGAACCTCCTTTGCCAGTAGCAAAATATGATAATTGTTTTTTTTACCCTTTTGGTGTCATCTGGTCCAACACCATGTGAGACTAGGCTCTAAGAAAAGCTGTCTCGGGTGTGGATCAATCAATTTCAAGGACAGTGCATACATTATCAGAGTAGTGTTTTTTGTTTGCATTCTGACCGCAGGTATTGTGGTCAATACAAACATGACTCCTTGTAAAAAAGGTGTCAGTTTTGTTGCCAGCTAAAAGGGTAAAAAAAACATTTATGTTCCAAATCCCTTTTGTTTAAAAGAGAAACCGTGGGTATATGACCTGCAACTACGTTTATTTAAATAGCAAATCTTTCAAAGAGAGGAGACAGCTTGATAGCTTGGTATGTACCACACAATCTCTAAGTACCTTTCGGGGAACGACTCAATAATTCCAAAGCACAATACAGTTATAATGTTACGAAGACATGCCACGTTTCAGTTTCATTTTTTATACACACTATCTTAACATGAATACTCAAATAATAAAAATGATAAGCGATCTTCAAATTACAGTGTTACATTTCTAAAAGGCATCCATTTGCCACAGCGTAAACCATCATGTCAGTTCATAATAAAGGTTTTTGGGTTAGATCGCGTTATTTATAAATGTGTCGCAACCCTCCACCACCCAACACGTTCAATCAGTAAAAAATGTGTCACGTAAACTATTTGTCTTTTGTCAACGTGACCGTGTCGGGTGGTGGAGGGTTGTGACACATTTATAAATAACGTGATCTAACCCAAAAACCTTTATTATGAATAATAATGGTCGCGAAAGCCTACGTGTTAAACCAACATGTCAGTGTTCGCTCGCTGCCCATGCGAGTCTTGGATGTAAGGCAAGGAGTCCGAAATCCATGGTAACTATGCTGACCACTATTCCACATAACTGCACATTAACACGATATTGTTGTACTTTTAAGGGTTCCAACTTTTGCAAGTTTGCATTTTTTACATTTACAATGGAATAGCATGTGCAAATTATTAAGATTTGAAAACATTACTTTGGGTTTTTTTCATGAAAATGGTGCCTCACTCGTGATTTATGCATTATATTGTGTAATTATAAATGTTATTATTTTTTGTGTGAGAATGATACGATTCAAATTCAACTTAAGGATAGTCAAATTTTATGCCTCAGCCCTTGGTGTTGAGGTGGGCTGAAACTCCATTTTGACATCTTACAGAATGTTTTAAATATGGCAGTCTTACCAGACTGGAAATTTGTATGGAATTTCAAATTCTCTTAAGGTTAATGCTTCCCCCAATTTAAAAACATGACGTTTGGGACAGTCAATCAGATTTGTTGACTGGGAGGAAGCAGCTTTTATTGGTAGTTGAACAGATTTGTTTTTGGGAAAATATGTACATTGAAGGTCTCTTGACGGTCAGCAGTTTTTATGTTTTATGGAGAGAACAGCTTTTTTTGCACGATTGCAATTGGGGACGTTTCTGTAATTCCTGGGCTGGCTGAGAAATGGTCCGCCTGTCAGGACTTGAGAGATGTTATAAATTTGCATAATTGTCCCACATAATTCTTTAAAATCTATATTTACAAATTCCTTTGTGATCCTTGACTTATTTTATTATGCATTTTAGAACATTTTTAATGGCACCACATCACGAGGCACATGCATCCGATGACAGATAACTATACATTGAAATGTGGAACAATTCAACCACAATAGATGTATAATTGTGTTCTTTTTGCATGTGTGTTTATTTTATATTGCCTATGCTGCACACATTTAGATTGCTGTTCAGATGACATATAAGCTTGTTGGCGTTCTCATTGGCTCCTATTCACACATTTAAATTTCCCCCTTGGATAATCCCTGCATTTATTATGAATGCAGTCCATAATAATTTCCACTGAAACTGCCTCTGGGGAGAAAATTAACCTGTGAATAAGTTTACAACTGTGTGTTTTGGAATGTCATTAACAGTCTTGTTGAAGTTGACATTGGTCAGTATGCTTGACTTGTACATTGTTTGTTGCATATAAATGAAGCTGGTGCTGTTGAAATTATCTTGTTGGTCTTTTTTGTTTCAAGTGCTGCTTGCATAACAATTTAAAATGTAACATATATCCTTCTATCCCTTCGTCTCATTGCGAGGAATTGGCAGCAGCAAAATTAACAGTTGGTGAAATTTGTGGACAATTACTTTAGATTTCGGGTTGCATGGTACCTCATGAAGTGCAACTATTGCAGTCACATGTGTCTCCAGGCTTGGTTCAGATGTCATTCATCACTGATGTTGACTGAACCAACCAACCTGAATTTAATTCAGGTTGGTTGGTTCACAGCTTAGTGCGCTAACCAATGCCCCACCATGCAATCCCAATAATAGTACCTCCTATTATATATGAGCCTCCAGCAGAACAATAGCATCCACAAACACAAATAACTGGAAGGAGAGTAGCAACTGCTTGGTAATCTGCTACAGATCAGTTGTTTAGCAGCTTCAGCATTTCTAGACAGAAACAGTGAAGACAGTTTTAGAAAATCATGTCCTATATTGTGTGTGGCTATTGGGTAATGAGTAATTCAGAACCTTGGGTTATGCAGGTGATGCATGTTTGTTGGCTTGTGGATTGAGGCATTGCAGCTATTGGGAAGTTGTAGGTGCTGAAGATGAACTGCAGGATCTCGATAAGAGCTTTCCTCAAGTGAAGTTGACAGCAGTGGTTAGGCATGTACCCCATGTATCTTTATCACGGGTGTCATTTAGAAGTGAGAATGTGGATACGGAAAAAATCTAACTCAACCCATTCATCAATAATGATGCCTTATAAGGAAACATTTAATTGGCGACGTTTTGGGTAATCACCCTTTTTATAGCATAACAAATTCAGATCTTCATGAAAATATATTTTGTATTAGATTATATCTGCTACAAATGAGGATCATTGCCTAAAATGTCACCTATTTTGTGTTTTTACATTCATGGCTAGCGTTATTGATGACTGATTTTTTTGTATTTGTTTGTGCACTGCTGTCTATGCTTCATCAACAATTACTGTGGATATAGTGCATGACTATATGTAATTATGATTTAAAGCTTTCGTGACTGCAGGGATTCATCTTCTTGGTTCTTTCGGTAAAGTCACGTAGAAGGGAAGTAATAAAATAATAAAAATAAAACATAATAAAACAATTCTCACGACGTTTCGGCCACAACGCAAGCAGCCGTCCTCAGGCGAAGAATGAGAACATTATCAAGCTAGGAGCTTATGTAGGTGTAGCTCCTAGCTTGATAATGTTCTCATTCTTCGCCTGAGGACGGCTGCTTGCGTTGTGGCCGAAACGTCGTGAGAATTGTTTTATTATGTTTTATTTTTATTATTTTATTACTTCCCTTCTACGTGACTTTACCGAAAGAACCAAGAAGATATATGTAATTAGACAATGATATGTACAGTAAAATATATAAAGAACTATTATTCCATTCACATGATGGATTTTTGATTAATGAAATACACCGCTTGGGAAGAAGAGCGGTAAACTTCTGTATTAAAAGACAGGTTTGTGAGGCAGGTGTGATGTATGTTCCAGTCAAGTAGAGTTTTTTGCTTAACCAGGTGATAAAAGTAATTATAATTATAATTTGCAAGAGCAACCTGAATCACCAAAATGACAAAAGAAACGTAAAAAAATTAAGTACAGCAATGAAGCAAGTAGAAATAAGCACAACAAAACTTTGAAACAATAAAAGAACACATATTTCAAGAACATAAGTTGACGATAAATACATTTTCTGTAGCATGAGTCGATTCAGGCAGATACTTTTAGACTGATTATAGTTCAATTACAATTAAATTACAGAAACATTAAACTGATACAGGGTGACTTGTACTAATACAGGGTGCTTAAAAAAATATTAACACTTACATGGGACTATCGTTTTTAATGGAAAAAGAAGAGATAACACACTGTAACATAACAAATCTATGTTAATAGCTTCAAAAAGTCAGTCTCCACTTGTTCGCCATCACTGTCGACACGTGCCTGGAATCTTCTCCAGGTGGTCTCCAGAGCCCAGAGGCACATTTTTAGTTGTGTTAAGATTTTTTTAAAGCACCCTGTATGGACACAGATAAGGATAAATGTCATGTTACTGTGCATGTCATAGAGCTGTGAAGATGGTGGCAAATTCAAGGAAGGATATGGTAAGCGACTAGGAAGCTTGGAATATCACTTTTTTGTAGGCGGACCACACTGAGACAAGAATCATAGTGACACTAAAATACTGGCAATGAAAAGTAAAAACTCATATCATGTGGTAGTAAGACCAAGCGTTGACGATATTTATAGGATCCAGCAGAAATAAGCAATCGTGAGGTATGGTAGCATAGAAGGCATGATGACGCTTTGACATTATAACAAAAACTGAACAAATTGTTTCATGCCATTAGGTAATGTTTTTTTTAAATTCATGATTGTCTTGTCATAAAAATAGACAAGCATGGCCACACACGGATAATATAATATGAAAATAAACATTGTAAATATGCAAATTGAAGGTTTGTATGTTTAATATTATGTTCAAAATGGATTTTAAGATATAATGTGCAATGTGTTCTGCAATAATTATACAAATGTCTGTAAATGATTCCCAATTATGTAATAAGATAGAAAAACAAATCTGAATTGTATGCAGTATATTTTCAAGCTGTAGCGAACACATTTTTTAGAATGCATTATTAAAGTTAATCAAAGACAATTACTGTGATGTGGTTTTAAATTTGAGTAATTACTAATATCAATGCAATCATCCCTATATGTCATTAATAAATGGAATAAAAACAATATTTTAATTACACTGACAATATATATTTTGACAAATACTCCAGAGGAGAATTACAATTTAACAATGTTTTTACGTCAAAACTGATTGCTTCTGGCTTTATACAACTAATGTGTACCACTCAATCTTTATTTTCACTCTGTCCCTCTTATTGACTCATCCTACCTTTCCTGCTGTTATAAGCTGTGTTCGTCTCTCACTTATTTTGTCAATCGCTCATCATACTGTACTGAAGAAGCTTGACTCAATGTATCACTCGGCCTTAAGATTTGCATTGAACTGTCCATATAGGACTCACCACTGTGATCTCTACATTGGGTCAAACTTAAAATCTCTCAATGTTTACGGCTTGTGCATCAGATCTTATTTATTCATGATGTACTTACAAAAAAATCCGCAGATTACCTGCTGGATCTCCTCTCTGTTTCAAAGAACAAATTTTACCTAAGGTCTTCGCTCATTTACCAGCTTCACATTCCCTATTGCCGTACAAATACTGGAGGAAGGGCCTTTGCTATTGATGCCCCCAGGGTCTGGAATGCTATTGCCAATAAACTGCAACTTGAATCACTACCTATGAGATCTTCACTCAAAACTGCTCTAGAGGAGTTGTACACCCCGAGCTGCCACTGCAATTTAGTGGCCTAAAATACAATGTTTCGCTCCGGATGATCGCTGCAAAGTATGATCTGTGTTTTGATTTAGTGTGCTGATCTTAAAGGTGCATTGAAAAATGTTGATACACCGACTGATGCTCCTGCTGTTGTGGAGTGACTCATGCAGCCAGCTATGGCTGCAGAGTTTGGTAGTACATGTTGTTTACGTCGTTTATTGTGAAAATTCGGTCACAGTTCCTATGACCACTGTTTCATTGCTTTTATGGCTTTATTTTGGTGATTTTCGAAAAGTTTTTTGGTTTGGCCATGTTTGTTTGTTGTAGTACAGAGTTAGACTGATGGCCTTAATCTAAGTTGTCTTGTGGTTGTTGTTGTTTGACTTGCATCCCACTGGGATTTTTGCAGTGTTGTGTATGGTGCTTTTTCTGCAATATTTTGCTGTCTTTTCTTGGATTTTCTGTTTGCATATAGTCACTTTAAGATGTTTTCTTGTTCATGTTTTTGTTTTTTGTTGCGGTTGCACCCGATTCAAGAGCCGAATGGCTCACAGGGCTATACCTAATAAATGAACTTGAACTTGATCATGCTCTACATTACAAACCTTTCAACAATTCACACCTGAGAAAAGCCCTCTTTTGCTTACATCTGATACCCTGCCTTTATCACTCGCACGACTCAGGAATCTTTGAAATGAATGGATGAATGTGTCTATGTATTAATTAATTGTCCATTAGACTGTTACACCATTTCTCAAATCAACTTAAGTGAAAGTGGGTTTGTTCACATTCCATCCATACACTTTTAAGCCAGCCAATTATGTCTGTAATGAGTCGACAATAATGCATATTAATATTAAATCGTCTTCTTATAACTCTTGCAGTATGAACTAATTTTCACTCCTGCTAATTATATAAAAATAAAGATGGAAATTAAATACTGTATTTCTTTTGTGCAATTGATAAATCTACGGATGATGATAAAAGATTGTAACTAAGCAGGTTTTTTTATGACAAATATTTAAAATATTGTTTCAATACATATTCTGCAGAAACGTATTTGAACATTTACATCCACGATAAACTCCTTAAACAAAGTTTTTTTTCAAAACAACGGTTTTATTTTAAAGTGCACTAAAAAGTAAATAACTCGATTGGACAACGGGAAGTGGACAACATCTTGATCACAAGAGACACGTGGCGCCTGCTTCTTGGGCGAGGCGATTCCAGAGTTTAGGGACCGCGGCGTTTTTGACCTACCCAAATAAATATTTAATTAATAAGCCGTCGATACAAAATGTTAATTGCTTTAAAAGAGTCAATTAATGGAAGCATTAATGCCGATTTTGATACAGGCATGCATTGTCACTGGATCTAAGTACGTGTGCAAAATTTGGAATTGATTGGACAAGAGGAAGTAGACTAACTTTTGATTACAATATTTGACCATGACAAACACAAGTGAAGTTAAATAAACTCGTTTTAAAAAGTTTGTTTTAAACAACGGTTTTATTAGCAAATTCGTTTAACTCACGGTCGAGAAGTACGTCAATGGCGCCTTAGACACGCGGGACTTGCGTTTTGTGTGAGCCGATTCCACAGTTTAGGGACCGTGGCGTTTTTGACCTACACAAATCTATATCTCCATTACTATAAAAGGCAAAGTTGTGATTATGTGTGTCTGTTAAAAATGTTTAGCGTACTTCCCGACATGCCACAAACTTGAAATTTGCCATGTGGGTACTTTCCAGACTGTACACCATGCAAAAATTATCAAAATTGACTTTTATATAGATATTTTTTTGGGGGGGGGCGCAATAATGCATATATTTTGCACGGCAAGTGAGCTGTGACGTCACATCTGTCATGTCACCCGCGCATGCAGAAGCGTCACGCAGTGTGCCTGCTCATGTCACGCATCCTCCCCCCAACCCTCCGCGAGTAAAGTGCCATACAAATGTGTTGCAGGTCTAAGGCGTTGTTCGCGCACCATTGCTTTATTATTTCAGTCGTTTACTGCCGTACGCACCCTGAAAGTTATGTGTGTGCAGCAAACGCGTGTATGTGTACCTATAGACGCGCGCGCGTTTGTGTGGGGGGGGGGAGCGGGAGTGTAGTGGTTAGCGCTACGCTGCGCTACGAACCCGGCGACCCGAGTTCGATTCCCGCTCACGGCCACCACCGGTGACGATTATTTGAACCGGTCCTGGGCCTCCCCTAGGTCGACTCAGCCTCAATCAAGTAACTGGTGTGGTGTGTGAACATTGCCACTGGGGAGACAAAGGCAGCCGGGCGTGGTAAATCCAAGTTCCGGGCAAAGCCGGGTAGTAAAGCTAGTTAATACATAAAGAGGAAAGTGAGAGCGGGTTGGAGTGATATTGGTCAAAATATTTTTTTTCTAATAGAAATTAAGATATACCATTGCACCTAAAGAGGAAAGTTTTCAAGCAGCGCATATTGGCTCAAAATACAAATGGATCGGTGGTGTGAACACTGACAAAATAAATGGAACATACGCTTAAAATGTCCCAGAAGAAGTATGGACAGGCATGCTGAGAACTTCATTAAGAGACAGAAATAGAAACTAACTGATTGCAGAACAAATAAAAATTCAACATAACGTGGGCGGTGGCATAGCCTAGTGTTCACTGCATGTTGCAGAGGTTTATGGTTTGAATCCAGCGGCTGCCCTGATTATTACTGTGGTTGTAATAATGATAACAGGCACCATCTGCTTCATAGACGTTAAATATCCCTGATAAAATTCGCAAAAGTAGGCCATCGCATCCTGGCATCAGAGTTTCAAATTTGTCAAATTCAATAATTACCTGCAAATTACTCCGCTGATCACCATCCCCGAGTGGCAGACGAATGCCCACGGTCACTCTTGCAATGAGGCTATCCTGGTCTCTCGGAGTTCTCATCTGGTTAAACCAAAAATAGACTCCCATTGTGACTTTTAAGAACATGATTTGTGTGTTGGGCAGGACACACCACTAAAGTGGTTAATGGCTGATGGAATTCCAGCCAGGGGAGGGATCACGCCTGAGAGGATGACCCGCATGGAGATCGAGTGTGAGAGAGTGAGATGGAGTATGTCATCGCTGGCCCATGGGGAGTGGGAATGATATGGCGAAGCCTTCATCCAACACTCGATAAAACATGGCACATGCTGCTTGATTGCTCAATTGAGACATGACTCAACGAGATAACATGTGATAGAAACAGCCTCTGATCATTGTAAGTGGATGCCTTCCTATTAACTACAGTAGAGTCATTCACTTATTTTTCAACATGTTGTGAGAAGAAAACAGATGTACTTTTTACCAGAGTGGTATTATACCACTATATTCCTGAATGTGGCACCATCCGTGCCTCTTCAAATAATTTGTTTGGAGCTTCCTCTGGTCACAACGTCAACACAACTTTCATACTACGACAGTATGTCCCGTTTTATACTTTAATAATAGATCAGTATTTTATTCAACGTATACTATGGATTTTTTCAAACGTATACTACATATACTATGTTATATTCTATCCTTCTAATATACATATTGCATATTGGACATTAAACCTGAGCCTTTTGGAAAAAGCAGTGTGATACCCACTGGATAATGCTTCACAAAGCATGCACATTCGGTCTGACAGCAGTGGTGCATTGACAGCTTATAGGCAATTATTGCCGAACAACATATTGAATGTTTTTTCTTGTTTATTTCAATAACGCAAATATAAATATGCAGATTTCTTTATATCAGTACCTATAGCCAGCACTGGCAGAGACTGTGTTTTATAACTGGGTTATCGATTTCAAATTTCTAACTTTGTGTAATAGCCGCATGCTTTGCTCAAATAGCATTTCATACCTTCATCTGAGTACAGGTACATTCCTTAAGAAGCCACCGGATAATTTTAAGCATTCCATCGGCATATTCTCTCTACATCATCACTTTTTACTGTTTTATTTAAGTGTACATTTTGACATATCATCTTTCCCTGTGGAATTATTTTTGTAAACTCAGGGAAATTATTATGAGTGACCTCTGAAAACATCTAACACTTCAGTTTTTTTTTCAAATTAACTGTAAGCAATGACATTGAAGTAAGACACATCACTGAGAATATAAAACAGTGATTGATGGGCACGTGGGATGGTGGGATGGAGTGGTTAAAGTGCAATGATCGTGAAGCTCAAGTTTCACGCTCCATTCCAAATGCATTAGACCTAAGGAAGACAGTGATTGGTTTATTGATATCCTTGATTCAATTAGGTGAGGGTTCATACAGATTGGGTTAGAAAATAGTAATATTTTACCTTGCTACTACAAATAGACCCGTACCTGTTAAGTAGGGTTGTAATGATCCATCGTTTCCTCGTTTATTCGATCATAAGCACATGATACATGCATGATACATGCATGACACCGCGTGTGTAAGAATTTATTTTGTTTTACGCTCTATGTAATGACTTAATGTGACCCCTCCAGCAGCTGGAGGACGCTATATTCAACATATTGCTAAAAGAGTTGATTCTTGTTATTGAATTGTGAACCCGAATCATGTTTATTCATTGAATTGCATGTGTGTGTGTGGGGAGGGGGGTGTTTATAATTGTGGCGAGCGGTAGTTTAGCGGTTAGCACGCTGCAATACGAAGCCGGGGCCTGAGTTCGATTCCCGCTCACGGCCAACACCAGTGACGATTAGCTGAACTGGTTCTGGGCCTCCCCCGAGTCGACTCAGCCTCAAATGAGTACCTGGTGCGGTGTGTAAACATCGCCATTGGGGAAACATAGGTGATCGAGCGTGATGCTGACCACCCACCCCCTCGTGTACCGTGCTGGCATTCATAGGTGCTCGCTAACAGCACTTGCCCAACAGTTTGTTAAGGCTACACGGGGGATCTTTATCTTCGTATATTTTTTATTGCACCCCTAATGTTTGGACAATTCCTTAGCTCGTAGTCATGGCCCCTTGCTTGCCTGCATTCACACAGAAGTCATTGCGGTTGGTCATATAAGTCCTTCACAAAAAGTGATCAAATTTAAAATTACAAGCTGACATGGTAAAACAGCTCCATACAGAGATAAGGTATGAGGGTGATCCGTAATTGTTTTTTCAGATAATTGTAATGTAATTATGAACCCAAATGAAAACAGGTATAATGATTAAAGTGCCGTTTTGTCCACGTCATACCCTTTTTCATGCAACATTGTTCCATTGATTTTGATTTGGTAAAATATATCACACTTAAAAGAAGAGAGGGCATCACTATATTATGCCCATTTTCAGTGGGAAACATTGGCATTGATAACCCATAGGCAGCCTCAATTTCCAGAACCATAATACTGGGAGAAACACTACATTATAACACGTGTCCTGAGCCTTTCTCTATTTTTTTATGAAAACATTTCTCGAGTTATGTGTAGGCCTTTGTGTGCGACTTCGTTGTCATCCAGATGAATGAACCCACACATCTGTCTGTGCTCGTAAAGCACTAATATTTTTGTATGCATTTGGTGTTGTCCTCGACGTTCACAGATATGCTCAATAACTGCAGTGCTTTCTTCATGGTTATACCTGACAAACCATCGAAATGAAAGGTCATTTTCCTCTGAAGGACTATCACAAGCAGTGTGACAGCAACCGTACCAGTTCCATGCTCCACCAGATCCCGATTATACAACGCTCACTGGCGTTGTGCATTATATGTTTCAGTGGGCACAGATTACAGCTGAGTGCTTTTACCATCTTTCTGAGCATATAAATCACCGATATCACAATTTATTTATACATATGAACTGTATTGCTTATTTGGCTGAAGCTGAAGTGTGAGTGAAGTGAACTTTAGCACCATTGTCATTGCTGATCTAAATAATTGCGCGTTTTGTGATGAAGTCAAACACAGGCTGAAAAATAATGGATTATTAAAAGAAGGAATTCATCCTTTCATAATGCCCAAAAAACCCTAAAAACCGCTAACATTATCATAAGACAAACACATGGAGGATGAAGGGTTTATTATTGGTAAGGCAGTGCCTTTCAAAAGTTGGTACATCTGAATTCAGTCCTTGTTGGACCAAGTCTTCAATGATTGCTTGTGTTGCGATCGAAACGTCGTGATATATTATTTTTCATTTTATTTTATTTTTCTACCTACATGACTTTACCGAAAGAACCAAAGAGTATGGATTCCTGCAGTCACGAAAGCTTCAAATCAAGATTGAACCTGTATATATGTAAAAAAAAGTAGAAAAAACAGCTCAAAAGAATCGTGTACATGACATCACATTGTTCATTTGTAGTTGAGTACTTTGGCTTTTGAAAAGGTAAATCATAAAATGTTATATCAGTTTTTATACACTTATCATCACAAACACTTCCTGTGAAAGGTGTCTGTCCAGTCATACTTGTTCCCACAACGAAATTGTAATTTCACGTATGGCCACTAGCAGAAATTCACACATTTCTACTTGAATTCCTTTTTCATAAATTCCCAAGAGCATCAATAATAAAACTAAACTATTTCACAAAAACATCCATAAAGCTGACAGAGCATCTTTAAACTGTGGAAGTTTTCCAGTCAAGTAATGGGAATTTTAAACGAAAGAAACTCAACTCCCCCTAGTTACACATGATGGGCTTCAGAAAGTCACTGTTTTAGGTGTGTGGGTGGGTGAGTAGATTGTTGACTGTGCTGTGAGAATGTATCTTATTATTTAACATTGATTTACGTTTGTGCAATATATTATTTTCGCATGTGACACTGGTTTTAGCCTTATTCACTGCATTGCTGTACTTTATTTTATTGGTTTCGTTCTTTGTCTTTCTGGTGATCCAGGTCATGCTTGCAAATGAGACTCATCCTGCTCCCTTTGAGTTCTCACCTGTTTAAGAAAAAAATGAAACTTAAATTTGAAACGTATGGACGCATATATGATTTCTGTATAAATTCGAGATATATTAGCTAAATTGCACTTTTCGATTTAAAGCTTTCGTGACTGCAGGGATTCATCTTCTTGGTTCTTTCGAAAGAACCAAGAAGATAAATTGCACTTAGTTGCTTTCATTGGTAAGCCATGTAAAGTCAGCTATAATATAAGGAGTCTTGCTAATTTACAGTTCATGCATATATATGTGTGTGTGCGAGGTGTGCATGAGCTAATGAACGTGATTATGTGCATGTATGTGCAGATGTACATTAAATTGAACACACCACCAATGAAATGTAGTTGGTGTACATATAACAACATAAGGGAAATATAGTGCCTACTTAAAAAACCTGGAACTTGTGTGGTTGTAAAATTGTCCAGGTGTGTTATGTTGTGGCTAATTATTCCAGATTTAACTAGCAGTTTCTTTAGCGAACCCCTCTAACCCATGCCCCTCACTTTGATCATCTTTGATTACTTGACTTGTCTGTACCTTCGAGACAGCTTATTAGTGCCTTGTCAGCCCTCACCACCCTCGGCTTGAATACTAAACATTAAAGATTATCACAAGGGTCATGTCGACAGCTGAAAGCAATGAAACTGTTGGCAACGGTAAATCATATTACAAGAAGATAATTGGATGTTTCTGTGTGTATAACCCAATCAAAAATTGGTTTCAAAAGCAGTGTTCTACCCTGAAAATTACATTTTACATTTCAGTTTTGCTTTACACTCAATTAATAATTAGTTATATACACCAGGCAAGTATGTAGTAGCATTGTTTATGTTGTGATGGGTGGACCATTGGTGTATTTGATGTGGTAAAAGTAACATGACATTCCACTGTACAAGAAAAACAATCTAATATCTAAAATATATATTTTAGAGACAATACTTTGATATATCCTCTGTGTTGCAAAATTCATTGGGAGCATGCCACAATCTCACAATCTAGGCAATACGATGCTACTTTTGTATTGCTTTGGATAAATAAAGAAAACTGTGTCTTTCTTAAATCATGCATTTATTTTTTGGCCGTTACACGAGGCTGATAACCCAAGCTTCATGTGTTAAGGCTATCTGCAGATATTGTCTAGTCACACTTGGTTTTCTAGAACATGTCGCATTGCTGATTGGACGATGTAATGAATGGATCATGCATAAAAACCTATTGAAATGTTTGCTACTCGTTCATTGGTCACATTCAATGCTTCACTCAGAAAATGTGTAAAATTCATGAAAGCATGAATGCACCAGTGACGTGCGGTGAGGTCAATGGCTGGGGAGGCACTGGCTGGTGTCAGAGCCAGATTCATACACTGAGGGGGCGTGGCCTCACGGAGGGGGCGTGGCCTCACGGGGGGGCGTGTCCTCATTTAGGGGGCGTGTTAGACACGTCCCCCTCAGTGAGGCAGATGTGATAGCTGCCTCCCTTGGTGCTTTTTCATTGCAGTTTCATGACGAGACCAGCGAGCCTAAATCGCCTTATACACATACGTGAAATAAGTTACCTGGAGTATGGAAGGCGAGGACATGAAATGAAGGGGTCTACAAACATTACATTAGTGACATACTGAGATAGTAACAGGCAAGTGCTTATTGCTCGCGCTCCATCCAGTTCCTGAGGGTTTGCGCAATCAGAACACAGATCAGTGGAAAAATCGTAATATTTATTTTATTTATTCTTTTTTCCTTTTCGTGACAGCTATTTTCATTGGAGTATGACAGGTGAGGCTCTGCCTTCCCTGCCTCCCCTGACCGCACGTCCCTGGAATGCACAACAGGCCATCGTTAAAACACAATAGCATACTTTATTCCGTCTAAAATATATTGATAAATACATTGTACATGTAGCACACAAAGCAACCTTTGGCATGTAATATTGGGTTTTTTTATTCCCTTTGCATAGATTTATACACATGGCCGTAGATTTGTATACAAGGCATAGATTTGTTCTGGTTTGAGTTCTGTATAATAGTCAAAACAAAATCCATCTGTAAGTCTCTCTTCACTGCCAATAATATATAATTCCAAATGCAATCGTAAATATGCTTCAGCCTTTTGAATAGAAGCCAACGCACTTTATACTGTCCAAACACCCAATACGTTGCACAATATTAAAACAACAAGATATGCAAATATCGTCATTAATATTGTGAAATATGTGCGTTTATTATTTAAGGACATCATCAGCAGCAGCAACATAAGCAATGGTCTATCTACTGCTGGATGAAGGCAACATTATCACCATTTCCTCACAGTCAGACATTGCTCTGTTCATTATTACTGTTGCACACGAGCTGATCTCATTGCTCCATCTCCACAGTAGTCATCCTCTTGGGCGTGTTTCTTTCTTGAGTTGTCATTCAATTACAAGTATTGCTGATTGGCTATCACCCTTTCTAACGATGTGTCCGGCCCAGCCCTCTCTTTTATTCACAGTGAACGAGTTGCTCTCTGATCCGTGTGTCCCTCGTCCCTTCTCAGTGTAATTCCTGGCATGTATTATTTGTGTCCTTTCATTTTGTGCATCAATTTCTGTTCCAGTGTGCATGTTTCTGCTCCACCGTCGGTAATTTGCTTAGATAAACATTATGTTGCGTTTATTTTCCCGTATGTGTGCTTCCTCAATAATTTTCTATAATGTATCAAACTTGACTTATGTATTTTCCTACCTCTGCATCATTTAATCAGCACGTCTAATATTATTAACATTTTCTCCCTTTATGTTTATGATTTCTTTGTCTAATCCAATGTTCATAACATTTTTTTAAACTTATATACTGTATACTGGGTTTCATCCCGACCTTGATGTCTGTATCTTTGGAGTTTGAATGTTCTACCCGTGGTTGCGTGGATTTTTCTCTGGGTCCTCCGGTTTTTTCCACCCACATATAGAAACATGTGTTTCGAGCATTTGGCTGCTGTAAATTTCCACGTGACAAGCCACTTCGTTTAGCTGTCAATTGCGGCCAGGTCACTTCTGAAAAAGAGCTATATAGCCCAGTGGGCTTTACCTGGTAAAACAAATATAGTTTCATAGTTTTGATATTCCGTTTGTGGAAAGTATACACACGCATATCCCACGTTGCATTCAAGTGGTTTAGCGAGGTCTATGGTTGCCATGGGAGAGAGAAGCTAGGTGATTCCTCAATGAGATTTTTGTTTGTCACATCGACTATCTTATATTGTCGCTGTGCCTAGCCTTGTTGAGAGTATATTTCGTTGCTAGACTGCTCTTCTGATTTGTATTTTGTTGCTGTCTTCGTGCAATCTCATAGATAGTGTTTGGCAAATATGAAAAGTATAAACTAAGAAAAACACAATGTATTTTGCTGCTGATCGAATCGGTCTTACATTCTGGAAAGCGTGCATTGTAAATGTGTGATATGTTCGCGTTTGATAGCTTAACCAAGGTGGAAGACATAATACATTCTTAGCAGAGTTGTAATATAAACATGATGTGAATTTCAAGACTTTATCTTATACTTATATCTGAAATTTTAACATTATTTTTACAATTTTAATTGGGGCTTGTTTTATCTTATGTTACATATCGTGTAATTTGATATACATCATTAGCTACTGTTGTATTCTTTATACTGATAATATATCCACAACAATAAATTACAATGACAAGAATTGAGACTTACGATAATACAAAATCATCTTGAGTCTATATGTGGGTCATCACATGTGCATATAAGCGATCACTTTGAATTAAGAATCATAATATCTTTATCAGCCTTAAACTTGCTCTGATTAAATTACAAAATACTTGCACACAACTAAAGAGATAACAATGACACTGAAACCTTACGTTCATCAATATTTAGGAGTAAAACAAACTCCGAGACAGTGATAAACAAACAGATACACATGCAGATTTGTGTAAACAGTGACATCAACTATAACTCATGTAGATATAATAAAACACATGTAAATCGGTCGTATTAAATATACATAGCTTATACAATACATAACATTTACTTTATTATATTTGTGTCAACAAAACATCCCAATAATATGTCTATGTCATTTGAAACAAATTCGTATAAAAGATGTGCTTGTGAATTAACAAGTTTATTTAACATTTTCTGAAATGTTCATGGGAGCTGTGTGGTTAGATACTGCAGCACAAAATAATGGTTGGTGCCATTGTGGAGAATGTAGTAAAAAAGATAAGCAGATTATCTCATTCGTCTCTCCACATAATATATACAAGTACTAGCGGTAAGTACCCGGCGTTGCTCGGGCAAAAAAGGAAGATACACACATGGACTTACACACAACAACAACAACCGCCATTCGCCACTAAGTGGCGGTAACGTCTCCACGACTCTTGTGCCAGGCCAAGTGCACCTTGAGGCCACGTGAAGTGTCGAACGCCCGCTGGCAAGGAGGTCACGGGGCAGACCCAGGTGCCACGGGTCGACTGACCGAGATGACTGGCTGATGCACCACCTGTGCCCCCTACTGTACCAACTTACTGTGCTTTAGCCACCCGGCGCTCCGCTCATTGTTGTGAGCGTCGCTCCTCCACCCTCCGTTGTTGTTGGAGGGCGACTGCCTCCAACTGCCCAGAAGCGTCCTTCACGAGCCTCCTCCACTGAGGCCGATCTTGACACCGCTGGTACCAGTCATCGGCAAGTCCACTCAGCTCCACGTCCTCCTGTACCACATCACTCCATCTCTTCTCCAGCCCGTTTAGCCCCCTCGATCCGGCCGAACAAAAGCTGTTCAGGCATGCGGTGGCTGGGCATGCAGGCTACATGACCCAGCCAACGCAGCCTTGCCTGCCGGAGGAGCTCACCGATGGGACTTTGCCCAGATCTTTCAAGGATTTGTGAGCTCCTCACACAATCCAGCCTGGTTAAACCCAGGATGGATCGTAGGCAGGCCAGCCTAAATGTTTCCAACCGGCGAAGATGCTTCATTAGGGGGGGTCCACGTTTCGCAAGCGTAGAGAAGGGAGGGAATGACCGTGGCCGAGAAGACCTGAAGCTTCGTGCGGAGCGACAGACCAGGTAGCTTCCACACAGCGTTACGCAAACGATGAAAAGATATTGCCGCTCGACTGATTCGGAGTGAGACCTCTGCTGTTAAACTGGAGCCGGTCATAAGCATACTGCCCAGGTATGGGAAACTCTCCACTCTCTCCACAACTGCCCCATCACCGATTGGGAGTTGTGGGGGTGGAGTGTCCGATGGTACAAAATACCCAGGCAGGTGCTTGGTTTTGGTGGGGCTGATGGTAAGGCCCCACCTCTTGGTGGCACGCTCCAGTCTCAGCAGCAGCGTCTCCAACTCCTCTTCTGAATGAGCAGCTATTACCAAATCATCGGCATACATAACTTGGTTGACCAATAGGGAGCCATCCCTTGATCGCACCGGGCGTCGATCTGCCTCCCATTATATCTGTACCAAATGGAAATTCCCCCGGTACAGCTATTGAAGGCTTCACGAACTACGCAGTCAAAATAGATGTTAAATAATGTTGGAGCCAGAGGACATCTCTGTCGCACCCCAAGGTGTACAGGGAAAGGCTCTGACTCCCGGCCACGTAGTTTTACCCAGGCCCGCTCACCATCATGAAGGTCCTTAATGATCGTGAGCAGAGGGTCAGGGACTCCAAAAGCACGAAGAACAGCCCAGAGCTCAGCCCTACTGATGGTATCATAGGCCTTGACCAAGTCAATAAAGCAGAGATGTAGGTCTTGTTGGAATTCCCTATACCTCTGCTGTAGCAGACGGATAGAAAATATGGCATCTGTGCAGGACCGCCCTTTCCTGAAACCGCATTGGGGCTCCGCAAGCCTCTCCTCAGCGTGCCTAGCAAGGCGATGTTGAATAATCCTTGCCAGGACCTTTCCCGGCACACTGAGGAGTGAGATACCCCTGTAGTTGTTACAGTCTGTGCGGTCCCCCTTCTCAAAGAGGGGGACCACCAGGGCATCCTTCCAATCCTGTGGAACCCGTCCTGTGGTCCAGACTGTTGTTATGATGTCATATAGGGCAGTCTGTGCACAAACGCCACCCTCCCTCAGCATTTCGCTTGGGAGATCATCTCTGCCCGGTGCCTTTCCTGGTCTCAGACTCTGGATCGCCTTCAGTACTTCCTCAAAAGATGGCACCTCAGCCAGCCACTCACAGGGGGTGACCTCTTCCAATATTTGAGGCACCGCAGCCTCAGCAGGGTTATCCTCACTTTGTGCCATGATGTTTTCCTGGCTGAGAGATTTCCTCTCCCCCAGGACCTCACAGAAATGCTTAGCAAATCTGCAAACCTGTTCCTGGGGGTCGGAGATTGGATTACCGTTTTTTCCCCTAATGATGGTAATAGGTGTGGCGCTGCAGGTTACTTTTTTTATGGAGATAAATAGTGATTTGTGATCGCGGGCCACTGAGGCAGACTCCATCTCCTCAGCAACCCGCGACCACCACCCATCCTTGCAGCGCCTTACGGCTCTCCGAACCTCCGAGCGAAGGCTGCGGTAAACCTCCTCATTCTCTGACGTGGGATGCTGTAGCCGATGAGAGTGGGCCTGTCGCTTTTTCTCAACTAACCTGAACACCTCCTCTGTCAGCCAGGGTTTCTGGTGAGGTCTGGACCGCGTACCCAAAGCAGCCATTGCTGCTGCATGAGTCACAGTCCTAAACCTCGCCTATTTACCCTCGACATCAGGAGGAGTGAGGCACGATGCCAACCCCAGCTGCAAGCGATGATGAAATTCTCGCTTGCAACTTTCATCAGCTAACTGAGACCAGGCCACTTTTGGTTGGAATGGGGTCCTAGGTGTACACCCACCACCGGAGTGGAAGAATGGCAGGCGCATCTTACAGATGACTAGTCGATGATCAGAGGGCAGATTAGCTCCACGGTAGGTTCTGGTGTCAAGGACATGGGCTCGCATCCGCTGGTCTGTCACTATGTAGTCCAGCAGATGTTCTTGCTTGGACCCGGCATGCATCCATGATGTTGTGTGGATGCACCGATGCCGGAAGAGCGTGTTGGTAATTACAAGCCCATGAGCTGCACAAAAATCTAGCAGCCTTCTACCGTTGTTATTGAGTTGATCTGGCCCATGCCTTCCAATCACTCCAGACCAGGTGCCAGCATCGTGACCAACTCGGGCATTGAAGTCACCCAACAAGATGACTCTGTCCCGAGTGGCCACTTTAGCCAGCACCTGTGACAGGAGGTCATAGAAGGCATCTGACTCATTGGCTTTGCCTGCATCCCTCCATGGATGTTCGTCTTCGGTGGGGGCATAAGTAACCAAGATCACCACTCCTTGCCTCCGGTTGATGGGAAGGCGAGCCCAAAGTATCCTGGGGCTTACAGCTTCCCACACCTCACCGCCACGCTCCCATGCCCCCTTCATTCTTTTGTTCAGAAGAAGAGCCACACCCTGTTGTTTGGCAGTCTCCTGTCCCGAGTGGAGGACTGTCCACCCCTCATGGTGGCAGGAGCCAGAACCGGTCCACCGGACCTCCTGAATGCCACAGAGATCCAGGCGGTACCGGTCCAGCTCCCGACAAAGGAGTGGCAGCCTCTCCTCCACAGTGAGCGTTCGAACATTCCACGTGGCTATCCGCAATGGTTTTTCGTTGTTTCTGGAGGAGCCCCGAGGGTGAAGATTCAATCTCCTGGCTCCGCCAATTGGGGTTTGGCCAGGAGACGTCATGAACGCCTGTTCCCCCGGGGCCTCCGGCACAAGCTTATTAGTTACATATTTATGTTTAAGTCGTGGTTTTGTGGGAATGAATTGAAGATGGAGGGGTTACCAGCCCCTTGCACCCGTCCAGAGCCCCCGTTTAGCCACTGTGGCGGTCACAGATGCCATTAGGGGAAAGGCCAATGGACATTGGCCCTCCCCCCATAGCAATGTCCACGACAGTGTTGCCCGTCCGGCACCGTGAGGAGGTAGGAGGTTGTTACACACAGATATTGACCCACACACATAGAAACATGTCAACTTAACGCACACACACATATATGGTTAAATCCAGGAAAGGATCGTTAGCAGGCCAGCCTAAATGTATCTAACTGGCGAAGATGTTCCATTAGGGGGGTGCACGTTTCGCAAGCATAGACAAGGAAAGGAATTACCGTGGCCGAGAAGACCTGGAGCTTCATGCGGAGCGAAAGACCAGGTAGCTTCCACACAGCGTAACGCAGCCGATGAAAAGATAATGGCGCTCGACTGATTTGGAGTGAGACCTCTGCTGTTAAACCGGAGCCGGTCATGAGCACACTGGCCAGGTATGGGAATCTCAGCAATCTCTCCACAACTACTGCATCACCAATTGTGAGTTGTGGGGGTGGATTGTTTGATGGTGCAAAATACCCAGGCAGGTGCTTAGTTTTGGTGGGTCTGATGGTAAGGCCCCACCTCTTAGTGGCAAGCTTCAGGTTCAGCCGCAGTGAGCAGCAATCACCAGAGCATCAGCATACATAACATGGTTGAGCAATAGGGAGGCATCCCTTGACCGCACCCGGGCATCGATCAGCCTCCCATTGTATCTGTACCATATGGTAATTCCTCGGGAACAGGCATTGAAGGCTTCACGAACTACGTGGTCAAAAGATATGTTAAATAATGTGGAGCCAGAGGACATCCCTGTCACACTCTAAGGTGTAGAGGGAATGGCTCTGACTGATGGCCATGTAGTTTGACGCGGGGCCGCTCACCATCATGAAGGTCCTTAAGGATCATGAGCAAAGTTTGAGGGACTCCGAAAGCATGAAGAACAACCCAGAGGCCAGGCCTACTGATGGTATCATAGGCCTTGAGTAGGTCAATAAAGCACATACATTCACTCACACGCACACATGGACCTACAGACATGCAAAGAAATGGACTTACACTGACTGACATGGAGCCATGCACACAAAGCGACTAACACAGACAGCCATGGACTGACACACACAGACATATCGACTCACACACACAAACACATGGACTTACACACACATACATAGACTGACACACACATTACCCTACACACACATAGACATATGGACTGTGACACACAGACATCTACTTTAGATACACACACATGGATTAACACACACACATCGACTGACACACATATACACACAAACGCACATTGACTTACACACTCAGATGGAGCCATGCACACACATCGACTCACACACACGCATTGACTTACACACATCGAGTGAAACACACACGTATGGACTAACACACACATGTGGACTAACACACACACAGCGACAGATACGCACACAATTGGACTGACACACACACACAAACACTTGTATGTACACACACGGGGCGTTGTCCGTTTGAAAAAGACAGACACACATGGACTTACACACAGACATGGACCCACACACATAGAAACCCATCGACTTACATGCACACAAACACATATGGACTCACACACAGGCACACGCATTTAGTTTCTGCACATGAACATTATTATAGTAATAGAGTATTAGGCAACTTATTAGTTTCATAATAGTAAAGAATGAAGCAGAGTTGTTATGTGCACACAAACATTATCATTGTAATATTTGTAAACGTTAGAAATATAGAATAAAATTGTACTTTACATTGGCGTGGTGACGCCTCGTCCCGTGCAGAGCCCGCGGCCTCGCCTAGATTGGCAAGCCGGAGGAGGTGAGACGTTGCCCCCCCCCACCATCCCCCCGCCCTCGCCAGAATAATACTATGTAACCGCTTTAATAATATTAAATTAATATCTAAGGACTTTATATCAGTAACTGCACGCATTGGGGTGGGGGGGGGAAGAGGACATCACACTGTGAAGAGAAATCGACAACGTGATGTGTATATCTATTCCATGTTAAACGCGTAAAATAAAATGTCCCCCGTGAGCTCAAGTGAACGCGCATGACTTGGCAGGGTCCGCCCCCCCCCCCCCCCCATGCAATTGGCGTCACTTGGTACGGTCGACGGCGCACAATAAGTAAATAATTCATAATAGAAACGGCACAAATGCGTTAATTAAACTACTTTAAAGTTTATTTACGGATGGGAAATAGCCTATTCCCACCGCGGGGCTTAGGGCGTGCCGCCTGTCAAATTTTTTTCTACATTGAGCCCACCGTCCGAGAGCCAAATCCCCCGCAAGCGCGAGCGCGGAGACTTTTATATAAAAAAAAGAAAGGAAAGATTTGGTAACACTACCCATCAGCTCCACGCCCTTCTTGGAGTGCGTGAGAATTATTTTATTATGTTTTATTTGTATTATTTTATTACTTCCCTTCTACGTGACTTTACCGAAAAAACCAAGAAAATGTCAGCAGCATTAATCACTCAACTTACAATGCACAGGTTCAGTTCAACTTTTTCACTCGAGGGTTGATACAACCCATTATCCATCTGAGGTTGATAAAACAAGTACCACTGGGACATTGAATTTGGTTTATGGTGACCGGTCCCTTCCATGAAACATTAAAATTACCCAAGGGCCTCCATTAACATCTTCATCATTCAATATTCATATTGCCCATCCCATGTCGTATATTTTGAGGCACCCTGTAGCATTTGGTCCCCTGTGGCAGCTTTGACTGTGTGGCTCAAGGTAAACGCCACACCGGCCTGAAAGTGGGCATGAATCTATCAGTGACTGGTACTGTTGCAATATGCCTTTCACAATTAAGCAATTAGCGAGAGATATGTATAGTATATATATCAAATTTTGACCATGGCACGGGTACACTCTTTTTCAAAGAACGTCGTGGATTCTCTAACGTTCACCATTAAGTGGACGGTGCATGTTTAATGGTTTATACAAGCCAGCGTGCTCCCTCTACGCCTCATCACTACTCATGGAGATATTGACGATGGCGACCACCACTCCACACATGTTTAAGCTGGGAGTCACTTTGACTTTGAATTACGCACGATTAATTAGCCACTCCCTGCTCGGGGGTGTGGGGTGGCAGGGGTGTCGGTCGGTGGGGGGGTGGGTGTAGTTGTGCGGTGCTGTGACACGCATCTCTCTGTCGGCGCGCCAGGTGACCGAGTCGTGCGACTACGTGTACGTGGACGGGCGGGAGAGCGCCGGCTCCACCCGTGCGCACATCCAAGTGACCCACGAGCACTTGCGGGCGGGGCTGGAGCTGGCCGTGTGGCTGCCCCGGTTGCCGCTTCACATCCAGCTCTCCCACTCGCAGCTCAGCCAGGTCAAGGGCTGGAGAGTGCCCATATTTTCTGAAAGCAGGTATGGAAAAAAATGTTAAGTGGAATTATTTACACTACATGTGCGTTACTGTCTGTCTCGTTTGTATCGTTTACCCGGACACATAGGTTTTGGTATTTCATTGATTCATACATTTTGGTTGTGATAATTGTTATTCAACGTAACGGGAAGCTGTAATATAATAATTGGTGCGTTAAGCACATATCCACGTGCCAATTACAGTTGTTCAACAATTAATCAAATATGAATTTAAGTATTACTTATATGGAATACGTCTAGTAATGATAATGTACAGCCCTTTATCATTTAATTGCCGGGGTACAAGCTCTCATACTGCTGAACTAGTAACTAATTGTCATGTTTTGTTCACATGGCAATCCTTACTAATTAGCTGTTTCGGGTGGTGGCGGGTTTAGGGACGCATTTATATTTAACCCTAAAAAAATTGCCTCTATCATGGATTTATTAGTCGCGAAAGCCTACGTGTTAAACTGACAAATGTTTCACTTATAAACAGCATTGCATACACTTGGCCCTCCATAGAGGCTTTAGTTAGTTCATGTAAGGTATTTTAAATAGCACTGTTGAGGTACACCTGTGTAAATGACATGCTGCTTTAAGCCTAAGCGTTTAGAACAATGTGACCTGGCTAGTCCCCTAACTCCACCCCTTTATGTAATGGTTGTGATCAATTGAGCATGCTGCATTTTTAAAGGGATGTCCTGTGCACTAAAGCGAAGGTGTAAACTATGCCCTCTTCTCTCATTAACAAGATAGGCTGTTGTATGCTGTGTCATGACTAAATGTGTTGTGAGAAATGTTCCCTCCTTACCATTGTTGGTAAGAGCAGAGAGCCGTGAACCACCTTGCTGATGATTCGTATGAATACATTAAGCAGTTGCGCTCCCAGGAGGTATGCTTGCGTGCATTGGGTTTCACTTAAATAGCACCCATACTGTGCTTTCAAATGCCCTCATTATATTGGTTTCGTATTGTGTAAGGAAATTATGGTCCCTCTATGCATTTTCACAGACGATATGAGGTTTTACATGTACACTTCTTTGTTAACAATGTTACCCTTAGTGTGGACTTAAAATATGTGATGCACTCAAATGAATTAGTCTTTGTTTTCATAACTTGACATACCAGAATCGGAATCTTTATTTAGACTGGAGGAATCCGATGAACTACGAAGCTCTTTTTCACAGATGTCCAGTAGAAAACATTGTTGGCGACGAGCAGTCCATCGCTCAAAAAATGAAGTGGTCTCCCACTCAAATGAGCAAGCGACATTGCACACTTCCTGTTTATCAGTCCAGAGCCAGTGGTGGAAATTCTATATGAGTTTTCTGGTGGCAAGTGTTTTATAGGACTATTTTGACTTTCCCTTTAAGGGGGTTATCATTGTATCATCCCTACGTGGAACATAAGGCTGAGTTAATCCTCTACAAGGAATTGGAGCTTGCACCTTAACATTCGCAAGCCGCAGATTCTTCTAACGTTGTGCCACATGGCATCTTACTGGTTGCTATATATTTGTTCCTCCCCAACAGAAGAACGATTCGAATTAATTATGTTCCGATGGCTGTAGAAAGAGCCCATTTCAATTACAATTAGGGGTTTTAGCCAACTCTTGGTTATGGACATTAGAGCCAGTGCAAGTCATTGCTTATGGTACCATTAACATTGGTTCAACATCTTCTTCTGCAGCTGAAAATGAAATAAAGCACAAATCATTCTGTTCTAAATGTGAACCCAGAAGTAGTAATATTACGCTATTTCCTATCCAGACACTCCTTTATTTGCTCATGGAAGTACTGTAGAATCTACAAGGTACCCTTCTGAATTGCTTGAAAATGCATTATATTTATTGCATTTGTTTATTTTGTTCATATTAGTTTAAAATACACATTTCCTTTTCATGAATTTTTCAATATCAATGATTTGTAATGCTGGAAACTGCCTGATGATGCTGGTTGAACTACGAGGAAAATGTCCGTACCTAATTTTTGATGTTGTGAATCACTCCAACACTCCAACACACGGTGGTACTGCTGAAGTATTGCCATGTTTGTTCATGTGACAACTTTATTAATTGGCTGTACTGGGTAGAGAAGGGTATATGACATACATTTTATGAATGTGATCTGAAACCCTCAAAAAAATCAATTGTGAATCAATAATATTGGCTGCAAAAGCGAACTACGTGTTAAATTTACAAGATCAATGTTTCCAACTATTTCAACCAGCCAAAATGGATATAGATAAAAAAGATAACTTGTGACAAGCGCTTTGTGTAAGGGATTTGTACATTTTGTCACGGATTATGTTAACGTCATAACTGACATTGGTATGCTCATGTAGGACCATAGACGTTACAGGTGCCGCTTCATCTCTTGAGGCTTTGATGAGAGATAGCAGAATGACCTCTGCAACCCAACAGCAGAGACATTATTGAACTTATTTTATTGGAATGGGAAGCCATGTAGGTGCTTTTTTATATTATAGTAATATAAAGTGGTTTTGAAGCAAAACATCAAAATGTCTGTCAAATAATGTACGCCAAGGTTAAAATTGTCTAGACTGCAAGACATCACTTTAAACAGCCACAAAAGCCTGCGAGCCTCACCAGAATACATATGCGTACATGCATTAGCAGCAGTCATATCTATGTGTCTTTCCTAACACAATGGGCGTTACTATGATACAGGCATACAGTACCTAAAAAAATCACCTGTTAATGTTTTTTTATTATGCATATATATTTCCTCCGATGGTGGCCTTATCAGCTGCAAATTATGCAAGTTTGATACAGGTATCATAATATCCAAATGCACTGGAAATGGGCAATATCTTTGAATAATTAAATAAGTTCCAAGGATGTGAACTCCATTTGGTGTACTGTGTCCTTTGAGTTGCATTATTAGACTTGGTCAAGATGAACCAGGTTCTGGTTAGACTTGATAACACTTTTGATTTTATAGAGATTGGTAAGATTCCTGTTCCCTCGACCACATCCACTATCCTTTGTCTGATACGATTTCCCTACTTTTGCTCTCCAAGGAATAATAATTTATACTGGATTATATAAAAAAAAATCAACCACTCGCATGGACATAGTTGTTATGGTACGTTCCCAGCAATTGTGGGTATGGAGCATTTTGAGCCATACTCTTAAGAGCAAGGAGGGGGGATTTGAGGCCAGATTGTCCCCCCTCATACAACACCTGAAATGAGCAAGCTGTATGGGGAGTCGGGAGATGTGGACTGATGATACGGGGTATAACCCCTATGGACTAGATAATGAAATGGGCTCAGATGGGTGGAGGGAAAGTATGATCGCTCTTTAGCCGCCTTTGATGGTTTTTATTTTATGGTGATTTGGTTAGACCCCTTTCTTCCCTCGTCACCCACCTTTCCTTCCTTAAATACCTATTTTAACCCTTCCGTAGGGCCGTATAATTCAATCGGCACAGTAGGTACTGTCCCTAGTACGTACTGTGCCTAGGGCCTACAAAAACTAAAGGGCCTTTGAAAACAAAATTACCACTTTTTTTGTTTGTATGATCAAAAATGTAACCAAGATATATTTTTAAAAAAATATATTCATATGGCTGTTCGTTGCAATTTCTTTGCAGTGGTAACAAGTTGTTGACTCGTTCTAAGTGAGGCATGTTACGTCTAAAATAACAGTCAAACAAATATTTAAGCTGAAACTAAAGTAAAACAATATGGCGTTTGCCATGCGGTCGTCCTGTCAGAACATTGAATTTGTTATAGATGAAAATGAACGGCATCCTTTTAAAGCTGCATCATCCGATATGATTATGATAATCATAGTAAAAAATAGTTGAAGACATTTTCAGTTAATATTTTTAGGCTTACCTTGTGTTTTTCAAAAATTTCTAATTAAATCTGCTTAACCGCGGCACGCAGCGCGCTTCCATATAATTAGGAAACAGACTACATAATGAACGTATCAGTAACGACATTGTCCAGCGGCTGGACAAAGTGCGTGTAAAACAAGCGAGTGGCAGTGGCAGTAGTAACATGGGCAGCAGCAATACCAACTGGAGAAAGTTATCACTGAAGGCCTTTGAAACAGAAGTGTCTAGGGCCTACAAAAATCTTAATCTGGCCCTGGTACCCTGCCTTGTGTGGGGCAGCAGGGCCTGCTCCCTTTTCTCTTTACCCCTTGCTCTCTACAACCGGGTTTGCTCATGTCGACGGGTTCGAACGCGCGACGCAACGTGATGTAACGATCCCGCATATTGCCTCAATAAATAAAAAATACTAGCAATACATGGGTCAAATGGGTCTTCGATTTTAGAATCCCAGGTTAGATTCTAGTGTAAAGGGATTTTTGTTTTGTTATACCTTCAATGTGATCACCTGGTAACAAAAAAAGGTGTTTTGTTCGCTTGAGCCTAATTATTTTTATGTAATTCACAACAATATCAAGGCAAATTATGAATTAAACACATCAATGAATCCAGGTACAGTGTTTGGGTCTGCTTATGATTAGCCCACAATTTATGTATGGATATACAGGACTTGAATGCATTAATGTTTATTTTATTGCTACAAATTACTGTAGGATTCTGTGTTCTTGAATATAGTGTGCTTGATTTTTGGACACAGGCTGTCATTTGAAGATTTAGCAGCTGGTGGGAGCAGCTGTACATGACATGTTGCATTGAAAATATAAGTGGGCTAAAGTTGGCCTGGAGGATTTCTCATTCTGCCCGGATGTTTTTTCTTTTCAAATGGATTTTGTATATGGCACATAATACCAGGTGTCTCACAGCCCACTGAGCTATTTTCAGAGGTTGTACTGACTCCAATAAATAGCAGTGTACCTAAATCAATTGTGTTAATGGATTTCACGTTTATTGTGGTACTGCCAAAATATACAGTACAGACAGAATCAAACTTTTCAGTAAAAGTCACTCTTAAAATCAAATGTGGTTCGACACTGTTTAATGTTTGGCATTTTTATGCACTTTGAGGGTTATGTTATATAAACCAATAATGATGGTGATGATGCATTGCACTTCAATGCACGCTTTTTTTACTCACTTGAATATCATTGTATTTTAAAATGTGATGCTATTATTATTGATTACGATCCATACATTGTGAAATTATTGGTTTATGTAAATGTGATGAGTTTACATGCAATCTTAGTCCTCTGTGAGAGCTTAATTTGCACATGAGAAGACATTATCACACGATCCACTTCTGTTGTCTTCTGACGTGCAGAATAATATCATTTTAACATAACACAAATAAATCTTCACTTAAAGCTTTCGTGACTGCAGGAATTCATATTATTTGGGTCTTTTGGTAAAGTCACGTAGATCGGTTCAAATTAATAAAAGTAAAATAAATAAACTACGACGTTTCGATCTCAACACAAGTGGTCGTCATCATGATGAGGACCGCCTGATGACGACTGCCTGATGACGACCGCTTGTGTTGCGATCGAAACGTCGTCGTTTTTATTTTATTTGATTAATTTGAACCTATTTACGTGACTTTACCGAAAGACCCAAAGAATATAATACAAATAATAATAAACATGTTCAGCATATATTAACACAACTAGATTTCCACGATATGAGTGTTAACTAAACTGGGCACATCGCTTTGTGCTTACATGCGTAGGGTTATATTCATTGGTGAAAATCACATTATTATATCCAGAAGCTGTCCGTGTATTGGCAGACCAATATTGAATAAAAAATAACGATTTCTATTAAGCAGCAAACCATGTTACTCTGTCAATACAGAGTAGCATTTTATATGGTTTGCTAAATGGTCTGTAATACGCAGAACCCCTTAGCTGAGTCTTAATACATTATTCGTAACATATATTTGTATGTGAAAGATATAACATTCTTGATTTGAAGCTTTCGTGACTGCAGGAATTACTCTTTGGTTCTTTCGGTAAGGTCACGTATAAAGAAAATAAATTAAATAGTATACGACGTTTCGATTGCAACGCAAGCAGTCTTCATCAGGTAGAACTAAATTTGAGAGAGAGACAAAACACAGACATGGACACACACAGACAGATACACAAGCAGAGAGAGACAACACAGACAGAGAGAGACACACAACATAGACACACAGAGACCCAATGCCTCTTTGTCGTGGCCTTAAATAGAGAGGGGGGTGGTGGGGCAGAGAGAGAGGTGGGTCTGCTGGAGCAGATCAATTACCATGCCAATGAGAGAGCTGTGTGGAAATCCACCCCACGGTGGCAGGGGGAGAGAAAGACCCAGCAAGTCTGATTTTGAGAGAACAAACTAATTTTTGGAAATGTAATGCAATGCAACGCAGAGGGTCGGCTAACACACAGTTAACGCATAATAACTTTCGGTTATCCCTCAGTTGATTAGGTTGTGGATGAACCATGTTTGCAACATTTTGTATAAATAAATAACTTTTTTGCACACTGGTTCATTGATCCTTATGGCGGGGCCCCGGGGTACCAAATAGCGTATTTTCCCGCATACAGCCCGCATACGCATATAACCCGCAAAAATAGCGTTTTGTGTAAAACAAATTTCAGATAGACTGCACCTCCATATACCCCGAATGCATTAATATATTTAACGTCGTTACCGCAGCTTAATTCCATCATATTAATACAAAGTTTACATTTGTAATACATTCCACTATCAAATTTTTACATTAAAATCATAACGTGCACAAAGAAAACAAACTAACCGGAAACGAGTGAACTTAAAACAGTAAATAAGTAACAAAAGTAAATATCCAATACATAAGTTACACATAACTGGTACTCTTTGGTTCTTTCGGTAAAGTCAGGTATAAAGATAAAATAATAAATTAAATAATAGCATACGACGTGTCGATTGCAACACAAGCAATCATCATCAGGTATAAATGAAATAGCAACAAAAATCTAACCAGAAAACTATAGACAGACATATAAGCAGACATATATCACCAAGATACATAGAGAGAGAGTAACACAGGCACAGAGAGGGAGATCGTCTCTGTGGCGAGGCCTTAAATAGACAGAGGGGGGCGGGGGCGGAGAGAGGGAGGGGTTAGAGAAAAAATGAGCATGTCAATGAGTACGGAGACGCGTGGTCAATTACGCAAGCTTGAACATTAGGAAAGAGGGAGAAAGAACACACTAAATTAAATAACCTAGCAAAATATCGAAATGTTATGTAATACAACACAGAGAGTCGGTCAACACACAATTAACGCATAGCCTGGTCGATTACGTATTTCAAAGATTGCTAAGTTAGAATTTAAGTGTGAAAATTCCAAAGAGAGACAAAACATAAAACAAGAGGAACGGAGACACACAGACAGAGCAGAACATAAGAACGACAAAAAACGAGTGGAGACAGAAAAAGTACACTAAATACACAGGTAGAGAGAGAAAACAAAAAACCCAGAGAGAGAGAGAAAAAGATAAACTTGAAACTTCCCCGTAGAAGTGGTTCTATCTTAAATTTGGAGCTTTCGTGACTGCAGGAATTACTCTTTGGTTCTTTCTGTAAAGTCACGTATAAAGATAAAATAATAAATTAAATAATAGCATACGACGTTTCGATTGCAACACAATCAATCATCATCAGGTATAAATGAAATAGCAACAAAAATCTAACCAGAAAACTATAGACAGACATATAAGCAGACATATCACCAAGATACATAGAGAGAGAGTAACACAGGCACAGAGAGGGAGATCGTGTTACTCTCTCTCTATGTATCTTGGTGATATCTGTCTGCTTATATGTCTGTCTATAGTTTTCTGGTTAGATTTTTGTTGCTATTTCATTTATACCTGATGATGATTGCTTGTGTTGCAATCGAAACGTCGTATGCTATTATTTAATTTATTATTTTATCTTTATACGTGACTTTACCGAAAGAACCAAAGAGTAATTCCTGCAGTCACGAAAGCTCCAAATTTAAGACATAACTGGTAGATAAGTACCGTAAGTAAGCATACTGTTAGGCTTACCAGCATTCGACCTCATCATATAACAGCTACTGGACCGGTAGTTACCACTGTACAGTTTTAGCACTGGTAGATTGCGCACTGCACAGACAATAGCGGCACTACGGTAACGCCATTGCCTCCTGGCAACAAAGCCATTGGAAATTTGAAACAAAGCTCATGGTCGCGACTGTATAGTGCTTACCTAATAGCAGCGGACTAAGGGACTCGCCAATTATAATTACGTGTCTGGTAGACGCTTGTTAAGGCCCTTCCCATTGTGCAATCCATAGCCTCAGCTGAAACTTTCGCACCCCCTACAGTCACTGAAAGTATTACGGTAAACAAAGTGCGCCCACGTCAAACGTTGTCGTTTCATTGTACAAACACTTCTAATAATTTAAAACGTGATAATATGTGCAATTTTAGTGGTAGTGGTTTATTCAGCAGTCATTTAGTCAAAGGTAAGTGTTGCATAGTGGATAGTCATACCATGAAAACATGAAACGAGTTATTCTTTGGTTCTTTCGGTTAAGTCACATATGAAGATAAAATAATAAATTAAATAATAGCATACTACGACGTTTCGATTGCAACACAAGCAATTATCATCAGGTATAAAAGAAATAGCAACAAAAATCTAACCAGAAAACTATAGACAGACACACAAGCAGACAGACATCACAAAGACACACAGAGAGAGAACACGTATCGGCAGAAAGAGAGAGGTCGTTTCTGTGACGAGGCCTTAAATATAGAGATGGGGCGGGGGCGGAGAGAGGGAGGGGGCAAAGAAAAAATTAGCATGTCAATGAGTGGACGACGACGTGGTACGGTAAGCAAGACGACGACGTGGTACAGTACGCAAGCTTGAAAATTAGGAGAAAGACACACTAAAATTAAATAACCTAGTAAAATATAGAAATGCAATGTAATGCAACACAGAGAGTCGGTCAACACGCAATTAACGCATAGCCCGGTTGATTACGCATTGCAAAGATTACTAAGTTAGAATTTAAGTGTGAAAATTCCAAAGAGAGGACACAGGCAGAGAGAGAAAACAAAAAGCCAGAGAGAGAGAAAAAAGATAAGCTTAAAACTTCCCCATAGCTCCAAAATTGAGATTAAACGAGTTATGACATGTCACACGGGTAAATTATTTTTGGGATAGCCCGCACCTCCATATACCCCGAAGGGTCTTGTTTTGTTTGTAAAAAGAGGTATACCGCGCGGGTTATATGTGGGAAAATACGGTAATACAAAATGGCCAAGGCAATTAAATATTTTATTTCTGGACACTATTTTTTCCATGGGTGTACTTAACTCGACAACGGGGGTACCAATCGATCTGAAATCAGTGCTACTTCGCGATGTCAAAACACAGCGAGGACAATTGTGCTGAAATCCTGTACACGACGCTACATAATGTACAGCTCGTCGAGATGAGTCGATTGCCGCATCGCCGACCATCAACAGCCTAAAAATTACTACATCACGGACATTATGCGAGAGCCAGGGTACTATGGTACCCTGGGGTACCGCCATAAGGTTAAATTATCGGCTACTCTTCACCCATTGATGATCAGTCACTCAGTGCCCTCATGACTGTAATTGTTAAACCAATTACTTTAAGAAGCAATCAAACAGAGGACACATTCTATGTCACCCCAATTCTACATAAGTGTAATGAGCGACTTCCGCGACACGCCGTGTAGAGGTACTCTCATCTTTATTCACATTCGGGCACACCACAGGCCAACCTTATCCTCTTCCTTCTCCGAGTACACACGTAGATATTAGCATCCCTACAGGCTACTCGTGGTCGATCCCACAGCGTGGTTCCATCCACCCACTCCCGGCCTCGCCGCTGGTTGACGGCATGCCGGCGAGGGTGGTGGGACTTTGCAGGAGATCTGCCACATGGCCGAACGACGTAAAGAGATGACGGCGAACAGCGACGCAGTCCGGACCCAAGGCTCCCCACACCGACCACGAGTCCGCCTCCGCTTATATTGCCGCAGGCGCGGCTCGGCTCCCCCTCCGGCCACGCCCTCTCGTGGAACCTTCTAGCCGATTCCCGGAGTATCTCAGACAGCCCCGCTCTTTACCTTCGGCCCAGATTGGATGATGTTTATAGTGGTGCCTGTACCCGTGCTTCTCTTTTCCAACCAGTAAATGTCACTATGATTACATCAGTAAGAAATACATTTGTTTTTAGCCATTTATATGCTTTTGTTTTATGCTGCCCCCCATAGAACAATATCCCATATATTCCAGACTCCACTATAGAGGTGACCGTTTAAAGTTTACAATTTATTTTTTGCATAATTTGGTAACAGAGTGGCTCCTGTGGTCGCATTCTTATTGTTCTCAGGAGTATAATTTGAATGTCTCTTAATCATAGAGATCCTTGCAGTTACCGTTTTATAACATAAATAAGACTAGACGACAAGCGTTTGAGTCATGTTGAGCAAAAAAGCAGAGTTTGTCTGTTGAATTTCTTCTGCACGGTATGTAGCCAAACATGCTAATCAAAAGTGTGTGCGAAGGACAACAAACTAAACGCGAAAAGCAGTTCTAAAGAAAATGGGTTTTCAATCTAGAGTGGAGTGGGTGGCTAAAAAATAGGAGAAACTGTCAATGTACAATACAACATTTACTCTTGTAATTATCACAAAATTATACATCCATGAAATAGAATTTCCTATCATGACATCGCTTCATATTTCTTCACCTTTGTTTTGTCTTACCTGTGTAAATGCTGTTTTTATTAAAGATACTCTTTTACAGGTTAACAAAAAAGCTCCTTAAATTTAAATGCACATAATTCAATTGTGTTTCTATATTGTATGTAAGCAAGTGTCCTTGCCATGGGGAGTTGCCACTTATGTGTGCCAATTATGTAACCCAAAGTGACAACCTGTATTCGCGGCATTGCACTTTGGTTTTTTTTGCAACCATGCCAGAATGTATTAGTGAAAAAAATAAAAACATTTCAAATGGGTTATTTTTGAAGGCCATTAGTGCTAGGAAATTCCTGCAGGAATTGTATCGTTTACCACGATTCCACCATGGATGATTCCTGCAGAAATAGCGATTCATCTATGAGCAATTTCCACCTTAAAAGTTCCATTCACTTGAACATAGAATAAATCACGTAATAGAATTCCATTTGAATACAGATGTAGAATTCACCATTGCAACAAATGAGGAATCCTTGAGACCTTGAGAATTGCCGAGTAGAATCCTCATTAATTTCAATGGCCAGACCCCAATAAGCTCTTCTTTTCTGTCTGAATTCCACATGCAAATAGATATGGAATTGATCATCATTTTACACACTAGAATTTGGCCATATTTTCAGTGGTCGTTTAGCTGGGGCTATCAGGCCCCGTGGGTCCAAGTAAAAAATAAAATTCCCTTCTCAATTGGGCATTAAGGTAGTGCTATTCTCTTTCATGCAGCCCGAGAAAGTGGTTAAAATTCCACATTCCTATGGCTGTTGGGAATCTATCCATAGTACTACTACTGTTGATTTCTCTACAAAGTGGTGCTCATTTTATCAACTCCAGAGTGACCATGGGCTGAGTTAACCCTCGACCAGGATTAAAATGTACAACATCCCAAATTGCAGGCCGCTCATGCTCTGTGCCACCTGGCTAGTGTGGCACACTGAGCTTTGTGCAGCTCGGTCCTCCCCACGATTCTACTCGGAATCATATTCGATTCAAAGAATCACGAGATGGTCATTAATACCAATGACTGCATCTTCCAATGTAAAGTTATCCTCCCTCAATGCCAATGTGACATTTGTGTTCTTCCACTGAAGGTGCATACAGTTATTGTGTACACATAGTTACAAATGTATATTAAAATTTATATTTACAGCCCTTTGTCAATTCACTGCTGGATTAATGCCTCCCCACGTTGTGTATGTACTTGAGGGTTGTCTGACCATACTTTACCACGCTGGTCGGGTGCAGGTTGGTGAAGGTGAGAAGCCCAGCATTACAAAGCGCAGATTATAGCACAACTTGACCGCCATGTGGAAATTATGGAGTAGAGCGCTTGGAATGTTACATGTAGTGAATTCAACTGAGTCGCAGACGCACACTTTGGAGGCAACACATTTATTGATACCAACACAAAGGGGTAACTGCCCCTTTACCAGATGAAAACCTATGGTGGCGGATCACCAGGCTAACGACAATAATTACACTGGGAGTAGCTACAACGGACAGGGCCCCAGCTTGGGTCCAGGTCCACGTGTTAGTGACTGTTCTCGGTCGTCAAACGTAGATTCTTCAGGATGACAACAGCAACGCTGAACCGGCTTATATCCTCACTGGTCGTGGCTGGCTCCGCCCTTAGCCACGACCACCTTCTCGAATCTTCTAGCAGGTTCTTTCCCCACACGTGACCACCATTAGCCCTCACTTGGGGGCCCCTGTGTAGACTTTACCAGTCACGTGTCCTCCGGGGTCAACCAGAGTGCCACGCCATATAGTAACCCAATTCTATGGTTGACACTCTTAAACCCCATCCTGTAGGGGTCGGCACTGCACGCCGAGCGTGGTGCCACTCAGCGCTATCCATCAGCGCTCACCAAGCCCCTCCAGGGCCAGTACTACACCCACATATAGGGGTGTCCGCGATGTGTGAACATCGCACGCCGTGCCATCTAGGGCCGGCATTACACAGTAACGTCCGCGATGTCATTACACATATAATGTGTTACTCATTACTGTTTAGTGAAATAGAACACACCATTTTGCCAAATTCTGGTTGTTTTTACATTGTAATGCATGAATGCATAACTAGTTTAATGCATTATATGGATAAAGTTAACATAAATTTGCTTCATAAAATACACACTTTGAATTGCCACAATGGCTATCTACAAAGTGATGAAAAACACCATCAGAATTAAATGAAAATTTTTAATTTTCATAAGTGTAAGTTTTATTCTCTTGCCACTAGTTTGTATTTTCAACGACCTTTCAATCATAATAGAATGCCTCTTGTTGGTGATGATGTGATGGAACCTCATCACAATTGAGAAAATACGTGTTAAAAAGGGTATTTTACATTATTTCGAAAGCGCCTCTTATATATGACTGTTTTCAACAATAAGAATTATTTTAACATCACATATCGTCACATTCGTCATCGTTATCATCTTATTTAATCACTTTAATTATCCCACTATTGCATAGGTTTTTGCTTGTGTGGTGCATAGCTCTCCGTGGTACAATCAATACAAAGTCTTTCGTTCCTGAAGAAGCTCACAGCACGGGGATCAAAACGTCGAAACTCATACCAAACAACACGTGGCACAACCGGAAAGCATGTTGGAGAACTATTATTTTCAATCACACGTCATCTTCTTCATCATTCATCAGAACCATCTTCACCCATCGCCACATGTGGTAGTTTCACTGTATATCATTTGTTGAGAACAGTTTATGGACTCTTAGTTTATTTGTTACACTTAAAATACTTTATTTTTGCAATATATTAATAGTTTGATTGGTGTATGGGCTTTCATTAAATATCAGTAATAGGCCATATGAAATGTTAGCCAGAGATGTCTGGAAGATCATGCACATAAATGGAAGTATGGCACCATACAATTTACAAATAATGGAGCAATGGCACGGTAGTTTATGCGAGTGCTATCTAAATTGGTCATGGGCGTCCCCTTTACCAACCCTCACTCATTGGAGTGGTCAAGCATATTTAAATATCCTCCATACACTGACCAGGCATGAGGGATGGTTTCATCCAGCAGTAGATTAAAAAGGGACTGGAAAGTACATACATAGATGCACAAACAACTGTGTAAATAGGCATCAAGCTATATTTTGAAGCACTTACTCTTTGATCACAATACCGTATTACAAAAGGAAAACAATCTGGATGCATTCCCAGGCTATTGAAGCTGAAACCTATTTAAGTAGGGCCTAATTTAGTGGTCCATATGTTGGGATGGAATGCAAATTTGTAAGCACACCCATCCACGTGAGCCACGTGAGGATTGTATTGGCAAAATAATGGAGCACTGACCTCCAAAGCGATTGCGATACAAGAAAAACATGCTTATTATTCCCTCCGGTGAGACATCTATGAGATTAATTGGCATATTATTATCATTACCTTAATGATGAAATACTATTCCCATCATTATGTAACCACCATAATCAGATACTGCTCGCCATTGCAATGACCATCATAATGTAAACACCACCTTTGCAAGTGTTCACTTCAAGTTCGCACTGCCTTTAGTTATTCTACCTCTCATGGACTTAAATATATTTGCAAAAGAACATTTTAATACATTGACATTTTATGCTTCGCCATTAGCAATGTACCAAGGTTATAATAAGTGAATGACCCATTTCAAAAGTACATTTGAATCGACTACACGAGTTAGGTGGATAAAATATAAATGAGTGGATGGTTTAAAACTTAATTAAAATGCACCCTTATTTGTCTCCAAAATTCCTACACAAATGATCCTAATCAGTGTGAGATGCGTGACTTCATGAGTCAGACTACTGTGAAGGATGTCGGTTTTTGCGGTAAGCCTCCCCTATGTGTTTCATGGTTGTACCGCGTGATGTTCGGCACAATGTTTGGTATTAAACTCCACGTGCTTGGGAGCTTCAATTTCAGTTTTTTTAAGAAGCTCAAGCACGCGGAGTTAAATATTGCACATCGTGCTGAACAATGCACATTACCACCTGAGAACACACTGCAAAATATTGTGGGAGGCCTTGTGCGGTGCTACCAAAGGCAAATAAGCCACCATTATGCCGGTAGAAATCCATTATGTATATATGTTGAACTTCTTTCAAACAGTACGTAGCTAACCGTGCTAATCGGAGGTACGGGGGAAGGACAACAAACTAATTAAAAAAGCATGTTTAAAGAAATTAGTTTTGAATATAGATTTAAAAGTGTATAGTTCCAGTTGCTTCCTAATATCAGAAGGAACAGCGTTCCAGGGGACCACAGAAACGCATCCAAAAGGGCCGCGATGCGGTGACCGTCTGTGTTCAATGGCTAGCCATAAAAAAACACTTGGAAATGAGTCACTACTGCACATTGCTATACCACTCGTGCTTTATGATATACAATACGGTACCATTTTGATTTTTAGAGCATCTACACACGTACCACATCTCCAGACATTGTACGAATAAATTAACATTGTACAACAAAAGGTGTTGAGCCTGGACTTTTAACACCAGCCCGGCAAGGAGTTGGCAGTGCGAGCGGCCGATGGGAGGGAGTTTTCGAGGCGGGAGGTGAGGTCGCAGGCAGGAGTGACCCCTCCCCCCAACTCAACCGAATGTTGACTTGAGGCTTCAACAGAAAGCCTTGGTTTCTGCAGCAGAAAATGCTCGATGGGGAGTTGAGAGAAGTGAGAGGGGAAGGGTAGGCATGTACAAGTCCATAGAAAACCTTAAATATGGAGAAGGAAATCATGTGGTCGATATGGGACTGGATTTTGGGCCAATTGAGGAAATGGGGTATTGCTATTGTCTATGTTTTTTATTCTTATATCGTAACAGGTAATATGCACTGAATGGAAACTCTTTTATTGAGATATGTTCTTATGTGGCCACTTATGGAAAAAAAATCTATTTTTTTCAAAAAGCATTCCAATCTGCTCTTGCTCACCATAATAACTCATAATTTTTATTCTATCCCATATTCAGAAATTGCCCAAGGTATACATACTCCGATGTGTTTTTCAGTTGTGTCCCTCCAACAAATGCCTTCATTCATATCTTGATGCTAAAATGGTGAGTTTAAATGGTATGACTTAAATATTTGAGAGGTCTGCCAAAAACAGATCGAATGAGATGAGGAATTCACCTAAGATTATGATGGATAATTATTACACAATTTGATAAAGGAGGTGACATGATGGATAGCATTAAACAGGTGCAGGGACTGTGTTTAGGAATACAATTGCAAAGTGGTTGCCAAGTTTCTGCCTGCTATTAATATTAGGATGAGATGTAGGCATGGAGGTGTGACAAGTTGAACTCAGTCTGCAGACAATGGACAATGAAATTGTAATGGAACTCGACAGCTCGATTTTTTCAGTAAGAATCGTCAAGTTATCTTTGATTCCCGGTTTCCAGTTGAATGTGACACAGAATGACACAGGCATCACCAGATTAGGACCCATATGAGATGCTGATGAATACATTATGAGTGCAGGAGATGTAAAAAAAAGCCTAGACGATACATGGCTGCGGAATCAGACTCAGATCTTGCAACCTTGCTGATACAGAAAAAGAGTGTAAGTATGTTGAACTTTTTTCACACAGTACGTAGCCAAGGATGCTCATCAGAGGTGCGGGGTAAGGACAACAAACTAAACACAAATAGCAGTTCTAAAATAATTAGTTTTCAATCTATATATTTTTACTGTTTTTATTTCAACTCAACGCTAGCCCAGTACGGAGTGCTGATCACAAAACAATAAGGGAGGGGGGGGGGCAGAAATTCCAGGAAGAAAAGCCCGAGATCGGCGTGCCAGGATTTTGTGAAGGGGGTAAGATTGGGCCCATTGCCCCACCTTAGGTGTGGGGCCTCTAGCAAAGAAATAAACGTTTCAATGGGAGTGGTGGGGGGAGGGTCGGGGAAAGAAAAGATGGAAGATTACTAACATAAAAGGGGAGAAGGAGGACAGGAATTTTTCAATCGAGATGATTGGAAAGTGCATCACTCCAGTGGCTTCCTAATATCGGAATGTTGAGCGTTCCAGATGGCCGCATAAGTGAATCTGAAAGCGGCCGATGGAGCGCGACCTTAATGTCTTCGTTCAGCAACTGGAAGGCAAGGCAACTTGGCGAACACTGAGCAGACATGGTCGGATCTTGCAGTACCCGTCATGATACGTGCCAAAGAATTGTGTACATGAATCAGATCCAGGTTAATCAGATCCAAAGAGACACAATGGGAACGGTATATAACATCTGTGTTTGAGACAGCGGTGGATGTGCCAGGTTTGAAAGTAAATATAAAACAAAATGGTTAACGCAAAGAAGATTAAATCAAGTTTTTTGTAGCTATAAAGGATTTGCAAATGATGAATGGAGCTGCATTAAATGAACAGAAGGCAAGACATTAGAGAAATACTGGCATAGGAAAGGCAGTATTTGGAAATATTAAATAGGTGAAATGGAAGTTGCTACACGAGGTGCGTGTGAATTCTAACTCATGCGAGATGTTGCACAGCATAAAGTTACATTTTCCTTTCATAACGCATATTTTTCCTTTATTTCAGTTACCAATGTTACCACACACCTTTTTAGGTGTGAGCATTGCATGTGTATGCTGTGTGGTCATTTTCATAGCTATGAATGTAGGAGTTTTATGGTTCTCATGAAAACACATGAAGTGTCCTTGGTTGGTTGGATAGAAGTGATATTTCCTGGGTAGAGCAACACAAATCCTCTCCACTGCCTCAAATCAACGACAGCATTCACAGTATGGCATTGAAAAGCCTTGAATGTCCTAAATTGCGAATAAATGAATATTTTGGTCTACATGTTTCTGAATTGTTTATGTTTGGTTTGTCTTATAATATATAATGCCGTATTTTTTGTCATTTATAATTCATCATATTTACACATTTTAAGGAGGTACTTTGTTATCATAGGTAATTTCTCACTGAAATATATTTTATCATGTAATTCCGTGGTGTGTTATACATTGCAGATTATCAGGCAACAATTGAACTTGCAAAAAAAACATCTCCATGGACCAATAACATGATATTATCAAAACATATGTAACGTTTCCAGTTGTTTCTAAAAACTTGGATGTGAAAGAGCATTCATATGTAGTTACGTTGCATTGGATGTAATAATGAAACAAATAATATGCAATTTATAATGGAAGTCGTTTTTTTGATTAATTGAGACATTCGGAGAAATATACTTTCATTATCTCGTTGTTTTCTGCTAGGATTTGGATGGTTGGTGCAGATTGTAACATAGAACTCTGCACATTAATTGCCCTTTTTTGAGGGGTGTGTTGGGGGAGAGGGTGGAATTCAAATATAATTATATATATATAAACAAGGCAGCCAAATGAACCGCCATAATTCTTTAAAATTTTCCATTTAAATATTCAAACAAAAATTGTTAATCGTGTGTTCCTTCAAAAACCACTGTGTTTGGCAGGCCGCAAGGGACTGGTTACATGGCTGAAGACGAAGATGGGAAGGCTCGGGGCTGCACCCTGCAATCACAGCACGCAACCCTCAAAGTGTGGACCCACTTCATTGCCTCCAACGACGTTGGCCAGGTCACATCGATGCTGGGATCTGATTGGCTGGTTGACGTGACATTCCTTGTGAAGGATCACGTGACCGTGAGGAACCCAGCGATCGCACGCGTTCGCCACGGCACCATCGTCGTTGCACAGCAGCCTGGGAGAACCTTCGTTCAGGTGAGTGACAAACGCGCCTCTCCAAATGAGTGTTTACGTTGCAGTGGTCGTGCTGTTTTATTTGTTTCTTCTTCATAGACTACCAAAGTAAAATGGTAAAGAAGTAGCATACTCTCCAGATTATAAGATGCACTTATTCCCCCACCCCGTCCCTGTATTTTTTAAAGACAAACGATGGGGTTGCATCTTGTATTCCGGTATGTGTCTGTTACCAGATTTGCATACCTGTATTGGCACCGAACACAAGTTTGGAATGCATCCTACTTTCCGGAGCATATTATAATCCAGAGAATACGGTAACTATCAGTAAATATAAATTAAGTACCGCTACATTTGGCTTCCTGTCTTTCTTACCTGTCTTTCTTACTCTCAGAATATTTTTTATGGGTCATGCTATTCGCGCCGAATTGCACTTTTGTATATTGAAAGTCTAATCTGAACTTTGAACTACAGATGCAACTTTCTGGTGAAGGCTGTTGCCTTGTTTGCCACATCATGTTTTGCCAGTGATTAAAGTTTGTAATACATGACCTAAAATGTTACTTCATTTGAGTTGATTGCATCGTCATGTAACAAATTTACTAGTAGTACAGGATCAATTTCTGAATCAGAATTGATTATTTTTGTTGTTGTTATAATATAAATGTGTTAATAATTATTTTTCCCAGAAGTAAAATGTTAAGTGTGCTCTCCTGTCTAATAATTAATCCAGGGAACATTTGCACTTAATTATAAGTCTTATTTTTTTATTAAGTAAAATGCACCCACACCATATACTGATATATAAACACGCGACAGACAAATATAATCCCAATAGATTGATCAGGGTTTGATTTTTCCATTTCGTGATTGGATCATCGAAAATCACAATCATATACAATGGGTTAAAAAAAATTTGCTTTTGATTTTACATGACGTTGTTAGGTAGTGTCAAACCTAACGTCCTATTTCTTACATATCAACATCATGAGTAAGGGCTATCTGAATGTCTGATGTAGGGGTTGTGGGACCCCAAATGCTCAGGGCGGCCACAAAGTTCCTGAGCATGAGTGGTAGAATTTGCAAAGGCAGATGGGCCACCAGTAAGCCACTAAGCTAGGGGCATCCACCAACACTTGGAGAGGATGAGCTGCTGCTCATTACTTTACCATCCACCAAATACAACTTCATGACATGAATTCTGATTAAATATCCCATGATGGCACAAAATCTGTGCATTATCCCCAGGTACGACTGCAGGTGTAGACAGTTGGTTAGTTCACTATTTCTCCAGCTGAGGAATCACTGTTGTGTATCTGTAATATCACTCGAAGTAAGATGATTAAGGAATACCGGGATAGCCCTGAGCAAGAAGAGTGCAACAGTTTTTCAAAACATTTACCAAAAGAAGGTTATATATAAATATGCTGGATAATGGGCTTAAATGGTCCATAATAAAAAAAAATTCTTGGATTAGATCGAATCAATTTCAATGTGTCGTTAAACCCACTACTACCTGACACAGCCAATTAGTAAGGTTTGTCACGTAAACAGAACATGCCAATCGGTTACTAGTACAGGACATTGGTGTGTTGGAGAGTAAATCCACAACATATATAATGAGTATGACGTTTCGCCAGTAATTACAACTGACATCATCAGTTGGCATCATCAGCATCATCAGTAAACCTGTATTATAGATGATATTGGTCACGAAAGCCTACGTGTTAAACCCAGCTTAAATGGTATAGTGTAGTGATTTATGGGGTTGGTGAAGCAACGTGGATATATTCCCAAGATATAGTGATGTATCCTTTCGTAACGCAGGCTAATAGATGTCTTCAAGCAGGTGTTGCGAATTTCATTGGGAATACGAATTTTAAAATACAAAAAATTCTGCCAAAGCATAAGCAGATAATTCCATTGATGAGGCAGTTTAACTATTGTGATGTGACAATATTTGATCTTAACTTCACCACTTCAAAGATGAAGATTTACAATGACAACAATTCCAGATAAGCACTAGGGGCCGGTTTATACCTCAAATAAAATATATCAGAACCCTAAACACTGTGGGTAGGATATTCTTGGCTGGAGATGAGACTGATTGGGGTGATTGGTCCAACAGTGAAAATGATGGAAATGTGGTGGATGTTCAAGCTGCAGTAAATTATTTATGATAATTTTGCATGCAATTGAATTGTACATGTATCATTGTCTGTTAACATATTAATACAATAGTCACCCTTTATCTGTTTAATGTTTCTGTGACGTTATTGCAATTGCACTATTATCAGTCAAAAACAATCGACCCAAGTTACTTATGCTGCAGGCAATGCACTACTGTATTTAAAATTGATATGTTTTTGATTTTTTTTCTCTTATTTATATTTGCTTCATTGCTGTACTTCATTTAATTTGTTTTGCTTTTTTTTTGGTGATTTAGGTCACTTTGGCAAATGAGACTCTATGTGGTTTTCTTAAGTTTTCATCTGGTTAAAACAATTATTTAAATGTAGACATAAGACTGATGGAACTTTTTATCAAACGATGCTTTTGGTAGCTACTGAAGAATAGCTAAAGATAATGTAGGCTCATGGTGATAGCGCAAAGGCAAGCAATTAAACAACTATGGCTCAGAAAATGACTTTTTCTTGGCAGATTCAGAAAGAGGAAATTTTAAATGATAAGACAAACAGGAACAATAAGAAATGTATATCTTTATTTAACAGACTTAAAAAAGAGAGAGGGGGGCCAGAAGGCTTATGGGTAATAGTGCTGAGCTAGCACTGCTGATATCTTGGGTCTGAATCCTGGAAGCCCACCCTGTGATTAAACTTGGTTCTCAAGTGTGGTGAGTTGATGGTCTCAGCCTGGTCACCAATGATTGCATGCAAAAAAATCAGCCGGTGTAAATTTCCTCTGTTCAATATACTGAGGACAGAGACGTGCTTGACATTCTGAGGTTTATTTATGGGAATAAAGTTAATTTAATTTTAAATTCTCCATTTGGGCTCCTACATGTTCACTTTCTAGGCTTTTTTTAAGTTGTTCAATATCCTCACGTGTTTGCCGGCTCTCAGTCTAGTCGATGTTTTCCTCTCTCATTCCTCTGTCCAATGTCAAATTTGCCAACCGCCCTCTCGTCTCTTGTCGACCTTTGCATTGACATCTCCCATCATTGTGCTGACTATGGTAAAAGGCAGATACTACAATCTGAGCATTATAGCCAGAAATAGTAGCACCAATTATATTTTCATAATCAGGCAGATGATACAGAAGAGTGTCATAATATCCCAATGAGCCTCATGATTATTTGCTAGCTTTAAGGAAGCATGTGTTTGGGGAAAATGGGGCTGTGAGAACTTCAATGTTTTGGAATTCTTGGGGAGATAAGCAGACCACTTAATAATGTGGATTATTAGACATGTGTGCGGCCTGATGGACAACTATTGGGTTTAGGTGAAAAACAGAATATGGCAAGGGTGTATTTCGTTCCCCACATTGTCTTGCATTCACCAAAGGCATTTATAATTATCATAAAGATAGTGAAATACTAATATATCAAAATCTGTCATTTTCAACTGAGAAATGTGGTATATGCCTTGTAATATACATGCAACTGTAGAGGATGTAACTTTCGATTTTAGAACAACACATAGACTATATCATAGATTATATTATGCAGGACAAGGGAGAGCAGGTAACTGACACAGGCATCAATGTCATCCAGAGGTCAGCAACCAAAGGGAAGACCGATAGCCAGAGAGTGAGGTTCTGTAAAAGTGGACACGCAAGGTCACATTAATTTTTTGCAGTAACTACAGGATCTATGTGAAAGAGGTAATGGTGATATGTGGTGGCATAAGAAGCATTTTTCATAATTAACTATTTACTTTGACCTTGCTTTCCACAACAATACCATCAACATACATACGAGAATTTCATACATAATATAACCTAGAATACATACTATAATACTGGAATCTTGGAGGGATTCTTTTGAAATAGCCAGAAAGTTATGGCAGTAGTGTATTTATAGGTTGTAATAAATGCCATACAGTGAAACATGTTTATTCTTGCATTGATGAATGCAGAATAAAGTTGACTTGATAATAAAATTATGCAGCCGTTATTTACATGTAATAAAAGGCACACTGTGGCTATTATGTGTTATACCTCACTGCAATAAAAATCGACACAGACGTGTAAAGCTTCCATACATTAGAAGGCTTGTGGTTTTTACAACCTTCTTAAATGAATAACACATTCAGTTTCATGTCCTTTGTTCATTATTCCTTGGCATAGAATATAGGTGATACGTTAAAATATGTATTCATGAACATTTCTTAGCATAGATTATAGGTGACACAAACAGTTCTGGGCTGTGTATATTTCTAAGGTCTTTGATTTTTGCACGGAAATTAAAACTCACATGTACCATCTTCTTGGTTCTTTCGGTAAAGTCACGTAGAAGGGAAGTAATAAAATAATAAAAATAAAACATAATAAAATAATTCTCACGACGTTTCGGCCACAACGCAAGCAGCCGTCCTCAGGTGAAGAACATGTCTGTTGATAAGACAGAGTCTAAATGACACGTCTTAGGCTTGGCGTGTATATTTAAGCTGTGAGGGAGGAGGAAGAGAGCCTTGACAAAAGAATTTGCATTTGAAGAGGAATTTAGCATATTTATGGGAAATGCAGGAATGCGAATAGTGCTAATTGTGAAATGCGTGGGAGGTGGGCGGGGGGTTTTCAAAGTCATATTATGCCCATGCATTATGCAGGTGTAATAAACGACTCGGACGCTTCTCTCTGTCCTGTGTCCTTTATTTGGGTTCGATCTCTTTTCCCTCACGGCACTCCCCTATATACTCTCTGCTCTGCAGCCCCAGGCTGCTGTCGCTCACGTAGCCCAACTTTCTCCTAGCAGACCCGCTGCTGTCTCGTCGTGCAGACCCCTGCTGCCCAACTCCTCCCTTGCAGACCCGCTGCTCTCTGCAGCCTCCTCGCTGCTCCTGCTGCCCGGGGGTCGGTCACCGTTGGCCGACGGTGCCGATCCTCGTGGCCCGGGTGTGTGGCGATCTTGCCACTCTCTCTCTCACCCTTCGCCCTGCGTGGCCTCACACTTTCCCAGTCTCCGATCACTCCCGACTGCTTCCGGTTACCCCCCTTATAGACCTCTACCCTCTCCCCCACGTGACGTAACTCCTCCCCCCATGACGTCACTTCCGGGAGGTCGTTTACGCCCGCATTACACCACCCTCCCCCGTAGAGAAAATCCAGCCGACCTCGGCTGAACACAACTCCAATAAGCAATGCGAGCGAACACGACCGAATACGAAAAAGGACACAGAACACACCATAATATACCGAAAGAACAAGAACACAACACAATAATTAACGAAATGTGAGGGATTTCGAGCGGGTGCGGGTCGCCGGGCCGTCCCGGACGGTCGGTGGCCCTCCCGCCGAGCGGGAACGTGGCAGGGTTTTAAGAGCGACAGGCTGAAGTTCGTCTGTCGCTATTGGAGGCCTGGCAACGTCCCGGTCCCCTATTCTCGAAGGCGCAGCATCAGAGGCATCCCGCAATCGTGTCCGCGGCGGGGTTGGAAGGGCTGCGGGCCTCAAAGGTTCCGCAGCCGTGGTAGGCGCACCCCGAGCTGAGTCTTCTTTCCCCTGCCGCGTCACGGCCGGCTCGTCTGTGAAAGGCACGACAGGCGCTCTAGCAAAGTCAGCAGGCACAGGCAAGGGCGAGTCGGCCGCAACAGACCCCGGCAAGGCAACCTCAGGAGATGACGCATCCGGTCGAGGGGCCACGTATGGTTTCAACCGAGATGTATGGACGAACCAACGCCGAGAACCAAACCGAACACGCGCCGACTGTGGGTTGGGAACCTCGATGAGGCGAACCGGCCCTTGCCATGGCTTATGTAACTTAGGAGAGGTACCTGGCCGCACCTGTGGACAATGGAGCCAGGCCAGGTCCCCCGTTTTCCAGGGGCATTCCCCTTTTGAACGTCGCGCACACCGCTCGTTCCGAGCCTGGGCTTTGGCCGTAGCCATGCGAGCCCCTAGCCGCGCCTCAGTGACTCGGCGAACGGTGTCCTGAATATAATCAGGAAGAGGCTTGACAGGTCCCCTCGCTCCAGTTCCCAACTGTTCATTAATCGGCGGTACGTTTTCACGACCGTACATTAGAAAAAACGGCGAATATCCTGTAGCCTCATGCGGCGTCATCCGGTACGCTGAAAGCACCCCAGGGATATGCAAATCCCAATCCGATTGTTTTTCACTAACCGTATGGCACAACATGGCGGACAGGGTCCGATTAAGCCGTTCCACCATACCATCCGTTTGTGGGTGGTAGGGAGATGTCCGTATTTTTTTTGTACCCAGAGCCGCACACACCTCCCCCAACAATTTAGAGGAAAAATTCCGGCCTTGGTCTGTAAGGAGCCTCTCTGGCGCCCCTTTGTCCATAACATACCCAAATAGAAAGGCGTCTGTGATAGACGCCGCTGACTGGTCAGGCAAAGGCCAGGCCATCGGCCAGCGGGAGAGGTACTCCACCCCTACCAGCAAATATTTATTTCCCCTAGCAGATGGCGGAAAGGGTCCCAAAATATCTAACGCCACCAACTCATTAACTCGAGACACCTGAATAGATTGTATCGGCGGCACATATGGATATTTAGGTGGCTTACGGTGGGCACAATCGGGACACGCGCGAACGTGCCCGACGACATCCGTCGTCATGCCGTGCCAATAGTAGTCTCGCTGCAGTGTCAATAGCGTCTTCTGCACCCCCAGATGTAAAAGCGTGTCACAATGCAGAGTCCTAATCAATTCGTACCGCAATGATGCCGGTACAACAAGACGCCAGCGTTCCTGCATCCCTTCCCTCCACATCAGCAAGCCATCATGGAGAGCGGTTTCCGGCACGCCTCCCGCACAGAGTCTCCCACTCCCCTTCACAGGCCGCTTACGTAACGTTACCAAAGAATCATCCAACATTTGTTCCCGAATCCACACAGACCTCGGGAGATGTAGAATGCCATCAGCCGGTCCCCCATCAGCCGGCCCCGTCTCAAGCGGAGCTTACGGCACTTCGACTGCCAGCGCGACAGGCGGAGGGGGGTGCTGAATCGGGCCACACCTATGCGTCCCTGACGCACACGCGCAAGGGGATCGCTGCGGCAGCCTGGAAAGTGCGTCCGCATTAGCGTGACGCACTCCCTTCCGATGGTGAATTTGGAAGGAAAATTCTTGCAGCGTGTCCAACCACCGCGCCAGCTGGCCGGATGGTTGGTCCATTTTAAGAGCATACTGCAAGGCCGCATGATCCGTGCGAACAATAAACGAACGACCGTACAGATACGGTCGAAATTGGCGGAGAAAAAAAACAATAGTCAAAAGTTCCTTGCGAGTGACGAAGTAGCGGGTTTCAGCGGGAGACAAAACCCGGCTACCATACGCCACCACGCGTTCCACACCACCTTTGGACTGAGATAACACCGCCCCAATGCCCGTGTCACTCGCGTCCGTATCCAGAATGAAGGGATGTGCAAAATCCGGATAATCCAACGTCGGTGCCGTAGCCAATAGATCGCGTAGGCCTCGAAACGCCGCCTCCTCTGGCGGTCCCCAAGCAAATTTGTGTCCTTTACCCGTCAGGAGATGCAAAGGCCTCGCGATCGTAGCAAAATTTGGAACAAACCTCCGATAATATGAGGCGAACCCCAAAAACCGACGCACACCCCCCACCGTGGCAGGAGTTGGCCAGTCACGGACGCACGCAGTTTTGTCCGGATCTGTGGCCACCCCGTCCGCACTGACGATGTGCCCCAAATAACGCACGGAGTGTTGCAGTAGGTGACATTTCTTAGGCTTAAATTTCAAATTAGCAGAACGCATCCTGATGAACACGGCCTCCAACCGCGATAAATGCTCGTCAAATGTGCGGCTGAAAACGATAATATCGTCCAAATATATAAGACATGTCTCCCACTGCAACCCGTTAATACCAACTCCATCAACCTCTGAAAAGTGGCAGGGGCCGCATTCAGCCCCATTGGAAGACAGTTAAATTGGAATAACCCCTGCGGCGTACGGAAGGCAGTCTTTTCTCGCGAGGACTCGTCAAGGGGAAGCTGCCAGAAGCCCGAAGAGAGATCTAGCGTTGAAAAGAACTTCGCCCCCGACAACGCATCGAGAGAGTCGTCCATACGCGGCAGGGGATACGCATCTGCCACCAACACTTTATTTAATTTACGAAAGTCTACACAAAATCGCAATTTGCCATCTTTATTCTTGACCAAAACAACAGGTGCGCCCCATGGGCTGTTAGACGGAGATATTATGTCCGCAGCCAACATGTCATCCACTGCCCCTCGAACATGCTCTCGCTCAGCCGGATTCATCCGATGCGAGTTCAACCGAATAGGGGCAGCGTCCCCTGTGTCAATATGATGGTAAAGCAACGAGGTGCGTCCTAAGTCCAAATCATCGGAGCTAAACACATCAGAATAGCTTGATAATAATTTACGAATCGCACAACGTTGTTCCCCGGAAAGAGCTGAATTCTCCCCACACAATTCAGCAATCCAGCGGTCATCTACAGCTCCGGGGCCCGAAACACCTCCAACAAACCCCCGGCCGGACAGATCATCATGAGCTGTAAACGCAGTAGTGGCATGTGCCACAACGGTACCCGCCGGCACGCACACGCTTTCGGCACTCGCGTTAAGCACCTGCAAAAATGGCTGCTGGTCTGGCCGAACAATAGTTTGTGCCCCAACCAGCGCCGATCCACCCGTGATGGTGGCGGACGGCGACAACAAAATCCCAATCGCTCCTTGACGACCAGGTACAGGCTTCCGATAACGCAAAGGAATGAGAATCTGTGAGCCAGGTGGAATATCAACAGACACTTCGGACAACGCCTGCACCTGGGTGACAGGAGCAGGTCGCCCCCAGGACGACGGCAAAAACGCAATTTTACGGCCTTCCGGTAATTGAATGCAGTTCTCATTAATTCTAATTAGAATGGGCATTTTGGCCAGAAAATCGGTCCCTAATAAACAAGGAACCGCAAGAGACCTAGAAATTAACACAATTCCCGAGGCCGACACTCCCCCGATAGCGATTGTAGCGTACACCTGGCCCACAATGCCCATGCTACCCCCGTTCGCGGCGACGCAGGAAGCGTAAGCCGGACTCACGGCCTCTGGTGGGATGTTCAAGAGATGGAATATTACATCCGAAATAATGGTCGCGGACGCTCCGGAATCTACCAAAATCCGTACGTCCACCCCTTGTATCGACCCAGGTACGGTGGACGAACCGGTAGCGGCCGCGACGACCCGCCGAGCCAACTTACGCCACTGCGTTACCGAACGACAAGGCGCAGTCAATGGCCTTCCATTATTAACAACACCCGGATCGCATGACAACGGTGATGAGTGAGGTGTCAAGCCTTGCCGGGTGTCTGGTACGCACCGACTTGCCTGTGCTGGCGAATCCTTTCTTGGAGCGGCCGCTGTCGAGGCCTCCTGCTGGGGCGGACCCGGGACGCGGGCCCAGCAGTCCCTGGCATAATGGCCCTTACGCCCGCAGCGGAAACAGTCGATGTTGTTGCGCCTTGCTGCGGGCGCCCCGTCCCGACGCGGCCGTGTCGGCGGCGCAGCCCGCGGCCCCGGCCACGGAGCAGCGGCAGCCGACAGCTCCTGCGGGCTCCTGTCGTCCGGCACATAAACTGCCTTCTTGGGGTCCCAACCCACGGCTCCCCCTTCGACAATGGGCCCACCCGTCCACGCCGTAACTTGCTTCTACCGGCGCAGGTTGAACTGGGCGTCCAGACACTTAGCCGCAGCCTGGGATGTGAGCTTCTCGTGACCGCACACCGGCATGGGAATGCCGAGATCCCGGGACAACTCCAGCATCTTCCCCAGGATGAGAGGTTCCAACAGGTCAGGCTCCATCTCCGGGTATGCGGCCATTGCCAGCTCGAGTACCGCGCCCCTATACGCCACCGGACACTCCTCGGGTGCACGTTGTCGTTGCACAAACCGGCGATGAGCATCATCCGGTGGCTCGTAAGCGTCTGCCATTTCGTCGAACACACCACGCAATGTTTTCTTCTTCGCGGCTTTTATAGAGCGAAAGAATCTAACGGACTCGTCATCAAGGAGAGTCGGAAGAACTTCTAATGCCTCGGCGTCAGTCCACCTCGCCGAGCGTACCGCTGCCAAAAATCTGCAGGCGAACGCACTCCAATCGCCCCCGATGGAGAATTCCTTGACAGTCGTTAGGTGACGACTGCGACGCCTTGGCGCGTTCCCTCCAGCCGCTGACTCATCCGGTGGCATGTTCAACATGGCGTCGCAGCGTGGTGTCGACAAGATGGCGGCCTTCCGTCGCGGAGGTCCCAAAATGGCGGCTTCCCGCCTTTCGTCGTGCGCCACGCCCAAGATGGCGTCTTCGTGCCGCGTGGCTGATGGCGTCGACATCGAAGACAACCCGGGCTCCTGCGGACCACCAACATCTCCTTCCGACGCCGTCCTCGGCGTAACGAGCTCACACAACTGTGCAAGTACGTTCTTGAGAGTTTCAAGTTGCTCCGCCATCTGACTCGATCTTAAATCCGCGTCCTTTGGTGCAGACTGGTCCGCCGACGCGGCGACATCTTGGACCCCCGGACCCGCACTCGTCCCAGCACGGAACTCCTCCTCTGCCGGAGTCGGGTCCACCGCAGGAGGAAGGTCATCGTCGTCGGAAGATGAAGCCGATGCCGGAGACGGAATATTCTTTTTTCTCAGTTGTTTAGCCATGCCGTTACACTTTTGACACCAGTGTAATAGAAGACTCGGACGCTTCTCTCTGTCCTGTGTCCTTTATTTGGGTTCGATCTCTTTTCCCTCACGGCACTCCCCTATATACTCTCTGCTCTGCAGCCCCAGGCTGCTGTCGCTCACGTAGCCCAACTCCCTCCTAGCAGACCCGCTGCTGTCTCGTCGTGCAGACCCCTGCTGCCCAACTCCTCCCTTGCAGACCCGCTGCTCTCTGCAGCCTCCTCGCTGCTCCTGCTGCCCGGGGGTCGGTCACCGTTGGCCGACGGTGCCGATCCTCGTGGCCTGGGTGTGTGGCGATCTCGCCACTCTCTCTCTCACCCTTCGCCCTGCGTGGCCTCACACTTTCCCAGTCTCCGATCACTCCCGACTGCTTCCGGTTACCCCCCTTATAGACCTCTACCCTCTCCCCCACGTGACGTAACTCCTCCCCCCATGACGTCACTTCCGGGAGGTCGTTTACGCCCGCATTACACCGGATTAGCAGCATCAAAGGGAGGGGGCAGGGGCAGGGGCAGCACCAACAAAGGGAAGGAATGTGAATAGTATGCAGCTGCAGCAACCAAACAACCACGTAAAAAACTAAAGTATAAACTTCATAGTATCATCAGTATGCTAAATATACTCTCCAATAACCTGAGCTACTAACAGTAAGTAATACATTACAATTCTATGTCGCAAAAAATATAATATGCTTCCAGCTAAACTTTTTTCCCTTACATCAAACAGGTCTACCCCGTACTATATGCTGCCATAGACAAACCCAACATTAAATTATATACTGTATTACTATACACCACCCTATACCTTATACATTGTTATATTACACTACTATGTATTATTCTACCTACCCTAATGTATATCACACTGCTATATATTCACTATACAATTACGATACTATATATTACTTTGTACATTGTATTAAGCATATAAATGTTATACTATTTGTTATTATACACTGTACCATTGACCGTCGTGTGAAAGATACTAAGAGGCAGCAACGAAATATGACAATGGGAGAGTAGCAGAGCAAAGAATCCATTCCCTGCGGAGAATACAATGCCAGTGAGTGGAACGCGGTCTGAGAGTCACCGTAAACGTGAACACAATCAGTTAAGATCCGAAATGGTGTATTACATCCTTCCAATGATTGTTAAGCCAGAATCCATCTTCTCGGTTGAAATTGTCTCTGTGTTTGTATACGTGGATCGCCTCATGAACGAATCTCTCATGATAGCCAGATGGCTTGCAGAGAACCTCTGTCTTGGAGAAGTCAATGTCATGTGAGCCCACTGAATTGTAACAGTGATCTGCCACGGCTGAGGTGTTTGTCCTACCGTGTTTCAGGTCTGCTTTATGTTCACGGATGCGGTCCGAGACATGTCGTTTGCTTAGAACAATACCAAATGCATTGTTTTCATAAGGACAGGCCGATGGATTAATCAAGGGTTGGAATAGATGATGAGGTAAAAAAATATTCGTTTAATTATATTTATACATTATTTCATACTGTACAACGAATATCATGAAACAAGTATATTTGTAGTGACCCCATTACTGTTTAAGAGCAATTTTCTTCAGGAAATCTTCATTAAAACTCCCGTTTTCACTGTATGTTAGCTTTAAAAAATGCACAGAAAAGGATGAATTTAGTTCATGCCACAGAACCGTGACAATTATTAGCATTAATCATGGCTATTTGAATGAATTAATAACAGGGCAGAGTCTAATGTGCTGCACATATTGGTTGTCGTAGTATAGACAGAAACTGGAAATGTACGTATGTTGAACTTCTTTTGCACCATACGTAGCCAACCATACTAATCGGAGGTGTGGAAGTGAACATGACAAAATCCTCAATTTTCTACCATCATAATCTTCTTCATCTTAATCTTCTCCATCTTCATTTAACTTACCCATATTCATCATCTCGCACCTGTTGCAATATTCGATCATCCTCTTGATGTCTTCCACGTGGTCTCCCGACCTGTCTGGGTGCCGCTTCAATGCCCACCCCAGTGAGTCATTGCTGCAGCACTGACTGGTGAAGACGACCAAGGTGATTGACGACCATTGCCTGCGTCGTAAATTTTCGAAGGTGGTAACGGTGGCAGCGACTGGAGTAGTAAAATAGATGATTATAATGTGAATAATTGAGCACCTGTTTTGCAGCTCCTTTCTTTTATACACAAAATAACAGGTAAGAGGAAAGCAGATATGGAATAATGAGAAGCAGTGTTGTGGGTTGGCCATACCATCCGGACATGCTGAGTCAGAGATAATGGGTGTCAAGTAACAGTTTAACTGCATTTTATTCTTAATTTGTACATCCACGTTTATCTTAATCAATCACTATCATTTACATAACACTTTATATTTCAGCAGACGAAAGTCAAGAAAGTGCATGCAGCTTGAATAAGGGAGTGAGCACTTTTCTTCATAGTACAATTTTTCCTTGATATTTTTTTCGTGCTAGGGTGTTATTCTCCAGCAGGAGATTGAATTTACATTTTTCGCACGAGGTCAGTGCTGGTTAGCTGCAAATCAATCAACCCGCGAGGCTCACACATGTACGATACATATAGAAATACATCCATGCCTAAATCCAGAAAGTTTTACAATCCTGGTCAATATAAAGTCAGAAAATACTGCCATCCTTGAACAAATGGCACTAAGCAGGCATATCGTAATAAAGTTGGGCAACATATTGGAAAATCCGTTTATAAACACTGCGATAAATAGGGATATATATTCATATATTATGTGTAGTGAGTCCAACTGAGTCGCAGATGTTGTTCCTTTTAGAGGCAACACATTTATTGTAACACCGTAACACAAAGGGGTAACGGCCCCTTTACCCGATACAGCCTAGGGTGGTGACCACCCAGCTAACTACACTATACAGAGGAGTTACTTCTACGAAGGGTCGGACCCTCACTCGGGTCTCCAACCACGTAGTTGCCTCGTAAGATGAAGAGCTTCCAGCTTGAGATGTAGAGCTTCCCGCTTGTAGGTATTGAGCTTCCAGCTTGTAGAATGCAGCGACCCCGGTCCCTCTCAGGGACCCGCCTTATATCATCCTACGGTCGGGGCCGCTCCGCCCTTGGCCCCGCTCGCCTTCTCGAGTATTCTAGTTCCCTCTCGATCTTTCTCAAGAGCTCTCCCCGGACACGTGATCACCCACTAGCCCCCCCACCTGGGGCCCCCTGTGTGGACACTCCGGATCACGTGTCTATTGGGTCAACCAGAGTACCATGGCCCGGGGCAACCCTGCCCCTGGGCTGACACTCACCCCCTCCCCCTCGTGGGAGCCCCCACCACACGCTGTGCGTGGTGCCCGCACTATCCCAGTGCTTACCAAGCCCCGCTAGAGCTGGTATTACACACAGCCACCCACACACAGTGCTGTCCACAATGTAGGACCGGCACCATACAGTGACATCCCTGATCTCACTACATATGTATAAAACATCAATTTATTTCACGTCTCCCGCCAATCTCAATGCACTCACTTGTTAACACTAACAATAGGAAATCAGCTGTTGAGAACAAAGGAAGTCATTAGAAATAAGAGAAGTATCTCTTGAGGGCTCTAATTGTAGAATGTTTAATGGTTTCTGCCCAGTCACTGATGGATGTGCACAAATAAATACAAAAATTCCTCTCCCTGTTTTAAATTGATGTAATCATGCTTATCTGATAATTTATAGCTTCAACCGTCCCAGTAGAAAGTGGTCACTGTATACTTAATCGTGGTCTAATTAAAGAATATTGGAGTCATTCTGCTGCCATTGTCTTGTGTGGAACAATATTTACATTAATAATTTCTGGTAAAGGAAAATTTGCATTTATAGTGAAGTAGAACATCTTCTAAAATCAATAGCTCATTAGTAAACTTATATTTCAAGGCATGCAACCAACATAAATACTTTCTCCAAGGACAACACTGTTATGTGGAAATGGGACATTGTTGCAGAATATGTAATGCAATGCAATATTATGTATACGCTGTTTCTCTTTGATTTTATATTTGAATGATGAATAATTTGTGCTATTATTGACTCAATTTGTGTTATTATCACATGTGACTGGAATTAAGATCAGATGATGCCAATTTCATTTAGCTCAGATCACATCCGAACCCAGCACTTTGGAGACGGAGTTGGTAGATCATATTCTTGGGTCTTTCGGTAAAGTCACATTGATAGGTTCAAAGAAAATTATTAAATATAACAGAAAACTACGACGTTTCGATCGCAACGCAAGCAGTCATCTTCAGGAAAAGGTGGGTTAGCTTCCAAGGGAAACTGTTTATAAGGGTTTGAAATGGGCGTAGCCCAAATGTCAGCAGCCAATTATAATGTAAGTGTTCGGCAGCGAGCCCAGCGGGGGTTCGTTTTCCACCAATCAAAGTGCTGCCAGGTGAAAATTATCATGTTAAAGAGAGATGAAATAATAAAATAATACAAATAAAACATAATAAAATACAATTGTATTTGTATTTTATTCTGTTTATTTTTATTATTTTATTATTTCCCTTCTACGTGACTTTACCGAAAGAACCAAGAAGATGAATCCCTGCAGTCACGAAAGCTTTAAATCTAGAGATTATCATGTTAATGGAAGATTGCAGAGTCGCAACCAAGGGGTCGGCACGCGAAGTGACTGTGAAAGTGCAAATTTGAAATGGGAATAAAGCACAACTAACATCGGAAGGTGGTCGGATGGGAACATCATAGCCAATTATGACTTAAACTGGTTTCTAACGTCCTTCCAATGATTGCTGTTTGTACCCATCTTCTCGGTGGAAATTGTGTCTGTGTCTATATATATATGGATGGCTTCAGGAACGAATCTTTGTTGATAGCCAGTGGGCTTGCAAAGTACCTTCGTCTTGGAGAAATCAATTTCGTGTGAGCCCACTGCATTAAAACAATGATCAGCCATGGCCGAGGTATTGGTCTTACCGTGTTTCAGATCTGCCTTATGTTCATGAACACGGTCCGAGACATGTCGCTTCGTTTCCCCAATGTAACTACTGCCGCAGACACAGCTTAGCTTATAGACGCCGGGGTATTGCATGTCAGGGATCACATACTTCACAGATGAGATATAATCACGAATTTTATGTATTGTGTTAAATCGAACCTGGATCTTGTGTTTGCTCATGATTTTGGAAATCTTTTTAGTGACCCCTGCTATGTATGGCAAGGTGATGATTTTGATTGGGTCCTCAGATAGTTATTTCCCAACAGTTGCGGTGATAGCTTTACAGATTGTGTAGTCTGAATATTCATTCATCTTGAGAGCTTGGTGCAAGTCTTCCAAGTTCACTGGCTAGGTAATGATGGTCGGAAATACATCGAGCTCTATGGTGTAGAGTTTTTATAAGGGAATTCTTCTGGGATGGATGGTGGTGGGAGTCAGGTTTTAGGTAGGCATCCGTATGGGTGGCTTTCCTGTAGACAGAGTGTGCCATTGAGCCATCTCGTCTCTTTTCGATTAAACATCCAAGAATGGTAACTTGCCATTCTTTTCCACCTCCATGGTGAATTTGATGGGTGGGTGCATGGAATTTATGTCATTGTCGAAATGGTTCAGAGCTGGTCGGCCATGTGGCCAGATGACGAACGCGTCATCTACGTACCTCTTCCACAAGGACGGACATAGAGTGGATGCCGAGATGGCATCTTTCTCAAAATTTTCCATGCAAAAATTGGCTACAGCTGGAAATAAGGGAGAACTCATTGGGGTACCTTCAACTTGTTTGTAGAATGTTCCATTCCAGGTAAGGTAAGTGTTGGTGAGGCAGTGTCTCACCAGGGCCGGTACATCAGCATTCAGTTCTTGTTGGACCAAATCTTCAATGATTGCAAGGGTGTCAAGCACAGGAACTTTGGTAAACAAAGAGACCACATCGAAACTTACGAGCAAATCACCTGGAGATAGTGGAATGTCCTTAATTAACGATACCATGTGAGCTGAGTTGAGTACAGCTGAGGTGGTCTTACCAGTGAATGGTTGTAAGGTCTCAGACAGAAATCGTGCCAGTTTGTAGGTGGGTGAGTCAATGGTGGAGAAGATTGGATGAAGGGGTGTCCCTTTTTTATGGATTTTTTTGTAAGCCATACAATCTGGGTGGTCTAGCAGCAGAGGGTTTTAAGGAAACCTGCTTGGTGGGTTCGATTAAAGATGTCGAATCAGTGATGATATTGTTGGTTTTCGTAACGAGGCGGTTGGTGGGATCTCTTTTAATTTTGGTATAGCTACCATCATTAAGTAGGTCCTGAATTTTGTTATTGTATGTGGTTTCGTCCATGATAACTGTGGCATTGCCCTTGTCGGCTGAGAGGATGATGATGTCATATCTCTTTTTTAATTGCGAAAGCTCAAAGCGCTCATCTTTACTGATGTTGCTAATAGGTGTCTTTGCGTTTTCGAGGATTACAGCTATTTCCGATCTTGCCACGTCTGCAGTAATGTGTCCCAAACCCTTAAGGGCTACGTCGACCTGGGCAATAATATCAACTGGGATATGTTTAGGGGTGACTGCAAAATGCAACCCTTTGGCTAGAACCGATTATAGGCTGTCTGAAATTAGATTGCTACTCTGATAACAATCTTGTTAACGTCTAACTTTTTGATGTGTGGATCTGGCTACTTCTTGGAAATGAGGTTGAACTTGGAAATCAGGTTATCTTTGCATTTAGCTGATATTGATGCGGCTGAAGAGGCTGTCATGTTGTCTACATGTTCCCAATCAGATGTAGACATGTTTTTCCGTCAATGTTAAGTGTGATATCAGGAGAATCTTGTCTATATTGTCTAGTTCAAATCGGAGCAATCTTATTCTCTCTGAGATCAGGGTTAGGCCAGCCCTGAACAAGATCCGTTTAGCATTGGGGAGAAGTTACAGCAGCAGATGTCAGTGTAAAGGTGATCAGTATTAACTTAGTGTCACGACATCTCTTCAGAAATGTGAGCGACTCGATCAGGTGGGCCTTCTTTTCTCGAAGTTTGTGAAAAGATCTAATAGTTGTGTGGAAATCCTCCCCATAGATGCGGTTAAATCTTGACTTGAACCTTTCGTGACTGCAGTAATTCATATTCTTGGGTCGTTCGGTAAAGTCACGTTGATAGGTTCAAAGAAAATAATAAAAAATAACAGAAAACTACGACGTTTCGAATCTTATGTTGAGATTCATGATAATTCCGAATTTGCATGGATTCGTGATGGCCAGAAGACAGCACAGCAATTATGGTTTGTGCTGATATTTGATTATTTTGAACGTGGTATTCTCCAGGTACGATGTATGGGTTCATCGCGTACCTCAAACACAATTGCATCATTATGTAATTAATTGAATCGCGTAATGCATTATTTCCTGGTAAGATAAAAAATTGTTTTGTTTAATAGTTTATTTTAACTACACATTGATTAAAACCTTATACCAATGGCTCAGTTTCAAATATAAAACGATACAGATCACATTTGTAGAATCATATATTAGATCGGATCATATCTTGATTGTATTGTTAATGCGAACCATTCTAAATATTCATCTAAAACATGCCCAAACCATGCATCCTCCAATATACACTGACATGTGAAACTATGTACATTTGAAAAAATGAGTTATTTTACGAGTAATATAGACTTAGTGATGATGGACTCCCTGTAATGTATCCATAATGATACAAGTCATCCGGGCATGAATGTTATGAAAGTGGCTGTTGTAGATTTCACTACAAAGTGCAATAGCTGATAAAAAATAATCAGAATTGCTTATCCGCTCACATGGTAGTCAACCGAGGATGAAGGCTGATGGAGGATGTGTCCTTAAAATTGGTGACTTTATTTATTTACTCACTGAAGAAGTCAAACGTTTTATGTTATTTTATAAAACTGGGTTGTGGAACGTAATTGCTGATTTGAAATGCCTGCGTAAAAATTTACTCAAATTAGAATTTAAATCACTTGCATTTGTTTAATACGTATACATTTCGTTTTGAAGGACATTATAGCCACCACAACTTAGATTAGTTTCCACAGCCTAGGTGCATTTAGTATGCAACTGTTGCCCATTCACTTCATTGTATGATGTTAAAATACAGTAGTGTAAATACGGGAAAATACTATTCACTGTAATGAAATGTACATTTTAATACATTATCCTTGCCAGGTTGTTTATCGTAAGGTGATATTATTGCACACCTTAAGACTTCAGTCCACATGTGATAAATAAACCATACATTGCCCTTTATTTTACCATCCTCTCATGTTTGTTATATTTATAACTTAATAGAACTATGCTAATTAACACTAAATGCATCTTGTGCATGTGGAAGGTATCTTTATTTGTGTCAGACGATATGGTTTTCATTCAATGATATTGGTGTACAGTGGGGTACCCTATCGAAGAGTGATGCGGCATATTTAGTTCATGCACAGCAAATTGGCAGTATACTGGGATTGCAAATTAATAAGAATGTATGGCGGCTATGCAAGCAGCATCATGTTCACAATGTATTTTTCGATATATTGTAGAGTTCAATGGAATTGGTTACATGAAATATAAATTGTTGAATTATTTAAAAATAAAACACAAAATCACGCAGAATGCATCATTACAAGCGTTGTCATTGGCATCATGAGATTTCTGGCTGTTGCCTAATAAGACTGGTTTTAATTATTGGCTAAATGCCACACTCGAATTGTAAATATTGTGTGTTTACTCTCCAACACATCGGTGTGCTGAACGAGTAACAAATTGGCATATTTTGTTTACATGACAAACCTTACTAATTGGCTGTGTCAGGTGGTGGCGGGTTTAACAATACATTTATATTTCTGTGATATAACCCAAAAAGAGCTCTTACGGATAATATTGGTCGCGAAAGCCTGTGTTAAACTGGAATAATAAGAGTACCGTTTCGCTGATGGGTGTAGTCTTCTCCATTGCAAGTGTAGCTGCTGGAGGTGCGCAACGACAATCCATCACACTCCTATAGAGGCCTCCGCATTTCCGATCCACTTGAGCTCAATCACTCCGTTTTATGCAAGTTCTCAAAATGTGTCAAAATCTAGAAAACATATCAAGCAACAGAATAGATACTGTTATTAGTTCCAGTCAGTTCAAGCAATTATCAAAAAGTTGCGTTTTTTCAAATGTCCTTTTCCCATTATGCTGTACTGTGGTTAATTTTGACTGCTCATCATACACAGGTGCTTTTGCAATACTCGTTTTTGAACGTTATTATATTAAGAGATTCGTTTTACTCAGATTTGTAGCTGAATGTTTTTTGGAATGGTCTTTCCAACATGAATAAGGCTGAGTAACTGTCTCCATGTTTGTATGCATCCGCTGTTGTGATTTTGTTATCAATTACAGAGGCTTAGCGACTTATGTGTGGATCAGCATGTTACAGCAGATGCTCATTCATGGTAACGTGCATAAACCAGGTTTTTACAAAGTATGTGTAGCAGTATGTATTAAGAAATTAACATGCGCCTAGATGTATGTTTGTCGAACTTCTTTCCCACCGTACATTGCTAACCATGCTAATTGGAGATCATTTATTTACAGAGTTTTACAATTAAACTAGTGGTGATGGGTGGAGTCTTATAACTGGGTTACTTCTATAATTATAAGATATTAAAGGGTCATTGATACATTTTAGTAACTTGAATAGTCAAAGAGTTTAAATCGAAAAATAAAAGTCAAAGAGTTCCTGCCTTTAATGTGTCGTATTGTCCTATTAAAATTGCATTGTGATATAATAATTACATCATAAAATAGTGGCTTATAACGTGTCATCATAGGGAGGTGGTTCAGTTATCTACTTCTCGCCACAGAGTATTCAGCCAACAAAGCAGGCCTTAGATTGAATACACCAGTCTCAAGAGAATAGTCACCACGAGAAAATAAAACTGCGCAGAATGTAATTTTACACTTCAGTTGTATTTTTCCAGATTTTGGATCGCATTGGTCTGCAAGGCTCAACGTTATTCACTTGCTTGGTTGTATAGCTAAAACACCCTGAACATATTTCCATAAGGTAAACCATTACAGGTGCTGGCCATGGCTAACATCAGTGGCAAATAGTATTTAAATCAGTCCTGGAGCTGCTCTCCCCTTCACCAACCTATAATGACCAGCATCGTGAACTATGATTAAACAACAATGGCTGGCAAGGCATGGGGATGCCATTTCCTTACAATGGATTTATAAACGGCTGTAAATTAGACCATTCTGTGTTATTCCTCAATACGGCATACGGTTGTGCTTAACTATGTTCTTACATGTCGACAGGGTGCATGGCGTTTTGTTGCAGCATGTAAATTGGAAAAATCTAAAATTTCTACTGGATTCTGCCATGGTATTTAGAACAGAGAAATACTTTTTTTTTTACATAGGCTGGTCATTAGATATTGTCTTGTTGCAAATCAATACAGGAGGAGACGAATTATTTAGTTTCAGATACTTAAACATAATGCATTGTTAAAGTGATGCAGAAGGATACATCTGATAACGTTTATTGTTTTCAAATGTCAGCAACGCTGTATTAATACACTTTGTGGTGCACCATCAGCGGATCACCAGCTTCAAATAAAAAAAGGACCTGGCACTGTTCAATGTAAAATGGCAAATATAAAAGGATCTATAAAAGCGGCACATTTTATTCTGTTTTTTTTTTAAATACGTGTCTTACTTAATATACTTTACGATATTTTGGAACAAAGAAAAAATATCGCTTAATTTTACATTCATTAATAGTTGTCTGCAGCAAAATGCTGGCTTACCATCTCAGAGTATAGGAAAAACATAATGTTGTCCCTGCATTCCTTTAGGGCAGTTAGTGCATTGTGAGTTATTGAAATGGTTGATTGATGATCATTCAGTGGGCTGTCATCTGGAAGATGGCCATACAGCTCATGCTCAAACAGTTATTTCCACTGTATTGGAAGTGTCAGGAATGAATGGAATGGAAATTAGCAAGCAATTATAGATGTCAGAATTTAATCCATACTGATGTAGCGGAATGACTAATTTATGTTTTTAGTCACCGTGAACTGGTGGACTTAGAAATTCGGCATTGATGAAATTCTCGAATTTTAACTCTTTCGTTTGCAAGCTATTTTTATATTACACGTGGACGAAAAAACATTCCTTCTGCTTTATGTAAAGAATATTGCTTTTTTTCTGTGGATTATCTTTGTGTATGATGCACATTTCACTGATGTATTTTCATAATTATTTCCATTGACCATGATTATTAAATTAATTGATTACAAATTACTTAATCATTCATTATTGTATTTGTTTTCAACTAGGTGAGTACTCATTACTATTTTCAATCTATTTTAAAAGACGTTTAAAACACTCTTCCTGCCGAGATTATGAAGCCACTGGAGCTATGTACTTTTGAATCTAGATTGAAAACGAATTTCTTTAAAACAATTATTTGTGTTTAGTTTGTCCTTCCCCCACACCTCTGATTAGCCTGGTTGGCTATGTACTGTGCGAAAGAAGTTCAACATTCATACATATCTTCTTTTGTTCTTGATTTCCATGGTAGTGAACACTACTTGTACCGTTTCCTATAATAAGACCTGATCATTGTGTTGTTCTCTGCTTTCGTGCCTTTGAGATGACCCTCGTGTTTTTGAGGGTGCCATGGTGGCGAGATGTTAACTACCTCGCATGGTACACAGGTCATGGATTCGATCCCAACCCTGACACCTATATTTTTGGAGTTTGCATATTCTCCTTGTGGTCATGTGGATCTTTCTCCGGGTCCACCGGTTTTTCCGTCCACATTTAGAAACATGCGTTCAGAATATTTTGCTGCCATAAATTTCCACATGGTATGCCACTTCGTTGGGCTATTATTTGTGGCCAGGTCACTTCTGAAAAGTTGCTCTCTAGCCTTATCTGGTAAACAAAAAACTTAACCATGCTCGTCAGTGCGGGTTGGTGAATGGGGAACTCGGGATTGATTCAAATATCACTCTCCATGAATATTAGCTATGGCCAGGCACTAAATTGAACAAAGCTATGTTCATAGGATGGTGCGCCAAGCACCACGCCACCGCCCCTTAAAATCGCATAACACTCTTAACATAAAATTGTACCTTTGCATCTAGTGATACTGGAATGTATGTCAACGTTGGAACAGCTTTTATATATCCATAGATTTTTTTTTAAATAAAAAAAATATTTAAAACATGGCCATGTTGTCAGATGAAATCATGTTATTGTGTTGTTTGTGTGTGGTTTCAGCGTTGGTGTAAATAACTTTTTCCCCCCAGAAAATACGGTCATGCAGTACATTCGATATAGTACTCATTTAACAACTTCTGACATTGTATTGCTGGAACATCTCTGAAAGCAAAAGTATGACTGAACAGTATGAGCTTATATCCTTTCTAGCTATCGACTCTAATTATTCATTCAGCTGCTGTGTCCAGTGATAGCTTCTCATCTCTCCATAGCCATTTAGCATGCAGAGCCAGTGCGTGTGTGGTATCCTTGACATTTTAGTCCGTGTGCCTTGAAAGGCTTCGATACACAAGGCTTTACCGACAGCTGTTATTTCAGACTTTGTGTTACATGTAGGCCATTGGTAACGTTTCCGGTGTCACAAGCGTACAGCAATTAAAACAGACAAACATCGTTTTGGGATGTCACTGTTGCATAGCCAGGGCTGGCTGACTGAAGTATTAAAAAAGGCCATCTTATCACTTGCAAAAAGCAAGTGACAATGGATGTAGGTACGTTTTGTTAACTTATTTGAACAATAAATTTTTTTTAATTAAAATAAACAGTATTTATATATATGGTTTCCTTTATGTACATCACCTGACAGGCATGTGCCTGTGTAAACAGACAGACAAATCTTTATTTAAACCAGGTAAGGACCCATTGAGACTGTGAGTCTCTCTTTCAAGGGATATCTGGGGAACGGGAGCAAACGAGTACAAACCAAACACAGAACAATACAGTGCTAAAACCGCAAACAACAGTACTGCCATCAGTATCATTTTTCACTGTTCGTGCTCATCCACTTGGACTCCCTTCGCCGTGGGATTCTCAACCAGCCGCTTAGGGTTCAGTTATCTTGAATTGTTTCTGTTGGGGGATGAAATCGCATTTCGGGTCATTGCGTTGCTGGGTGTAGTCCTCTCGCTGGGGGGAATTCAGCTGGGCCAAATATAACATCGCCTCTTGTGTGGAACTTTTCTGAAACCATATATTTTAAAGGGACAAGCGCCATTTTCCTATCGTCACTGAGGGGACGCCACCACGGTGCAATTGTGAGCATATTCGTGAGAAAGTTTCTTGAATGCCGTGATCCATCCAAAAAGCATTATGAGTACACCGCAGTGGATCGACAGGTCACTTGCGGTAGAGTTATAGTGTGGGCATTCGTAACTCTTCCAAGATATCTGCTAATTGTGGAAGGATAGGCAAAACAAATACTTTCTTAGAGCTCCGTCTCGTGTTATCAGTACACCACAGTGTATCGACAGGTCACTTGCAGCCCTGCGCCATTACCTTTTTGATATGGTCACTCAGTATTCGCAACTGGTTAATGTGCATACAGGAATGCACTTGATTCACATTTTATAAATATTGTACGTACTTTGGTGTGTTAATATTGGTGTATGTAGACAAGTGCAAATCCATTTTCAGAAAACTAATTTTAAACCAAGTGAATTTGGATATGGTATAAATACATGAATAAAAAATTCAATGATGACAAGTGGTAAATGAATAACCAGGACTGTTTACTTTTATCAAGTGTATTTAGAGTATTTGGATGCTATACATTTCTACATGATGTGCCACTTTTGTTGAAATATTATTTGTGGCAAGTTCACTTCTCAAAAAGAGCTATACTATAGAGCTCAATGGGCCTTACCTGGTAAAAAATATAGAAATAGTTCCAAAACACAAGAAGCTAGAAGCTAATATAAGTGTGATCTTGGCAGTAATGCTAATTGAGTCATTGGTAATTTGCTCACGTATACTCATTTGCCTTTCTGCTAACTCACGAGCTTGGTCACTGATTGGTCTGTAATTCATACATTGTGCAGCATCCCAATGACCAACTTGTTTTTTCACACTCAATATATCTAAGCAGTTCTACAATACAATGGGTTTATGCGTGTGAACAGGACAAAATCGTGGTATAACCAAAGCTGTTTTAATTAAAATAGGTAAAGGTATAGCCCTGCAATGATTTCCCACACAATTGCTGGTGGAATGGTCTCCGCTAGAGGGAGCTATGCAGAGACCCTTTCAATGGCATTTGGCCTCGTTTTCCATGCAGACCAGACGTTTTTGAAGATGGTTAAGTACCCCCACTTTATCCCACCACACATGACCTGCCGATCGACTGTGGTGTACCCATTTATACTGATGGTTGGACCGATGTGATGAGATTTAAGAAACCTGGACCGATTGTTTAAATTGCCACACATGTCCAGTGTAATCAATTAGAACAAAATCCATTATAATTTGCTTAAGAGCTCATTTGCAAGAGATATATAGCCTGAATAATAATAAAATGCAGAACTCTTCAACTTTTAATAATTGTCACAGGTGATATATGAATTCTGGTTTAAGTGAATACCCATAGCAAAACCTAAGCATGAAAGTGAAAAGTATGTGCAGGGTGATTTAGCTAAGCGCAATGAGCCTTGGAATGTTTGTGCAGAATTATAAAGACCCTGTAAGTAGAGAATCTAATGACCTTTGCAGTGTCTGCTTCGGAGGCAACACTTAATTTTTAGACGTGAACTTTTCAATTTGATTAAAAACGAACAGGAGCATTTCTCCACAAATGTGGCTGTCACCTGAGGAGGTTGGTTGTAATCACCGGCGAAACGTCGTACTTGAATGGTAAATATTGTGGGTTTACGCTCGAACACACCGGTGTGCTGAACTTGTAACAAATTTGCATGTTTTGTTTACTTGACAAACCTCACTAATCGGCTGTGTCGCGTGGTAGCATGTTAACGACACATTCATATTTACACAATCTAACCTAAAAAGTATATTATGGATAATGTTGGTCGTTAAAAAGCATACGTGCGCAAGTGAACTTTTCTCTCCCACACTTGTGAGAATCTCTTAGCTCACGGATTATGCAGGGGGGTTCTGCCTACTTCTTCGATTGTATTTCCCTACTGTAAAAACAAAGATGATTCTCAGTTGTCTGTGCTTATTATCACCTGTGCCCTGTCCTATTATACGTGCGCTATGGTTTACCTCTCATCCACGTGATGGCTTAGATTATAGGAAGTCATCCTTTAAATGTCAGACAATCGTTCCTATTATCATGAATAATAGGAAGCCACTTGGAAGTGTCGGGGAAAAAAAATCCCTCCTATTATCCGTGCTTATCCGTGGCTATGGAATAAACGCACATTGCCTGGGAAATACCCCTGAATCACATGTGGGTCCTCGTGGAGGGATATATATTTAATCAAAAACACGTGACTCTTTTTTGTTGATGTTTCTTATACGTTGATGTGGGGTCGTGATGTTGATGATGACGACGGTGGTGGTGGTGATGATGATGGATGGATGTAGATGATAATTGTTAGTCTTGGATGATTAGCTGTGCCTGGATGACTCGCTGTGTTCTGCCATGTCAGGATGACTCACACTGTGTTGGCATGACTCGTGCTATGCCCTGCTGTGTCAAGGCGACTCCTGTTACATCCCGCAATGTCAGCATAACTCCCGCTGTGTACTTCCGTCTCGGGTCGACTCATCGAATATTAGCATTTCTCTGCTTGGCTTGTGAGAGCTTCAAACTTGTCCACAATACCCAGCTGAAACTGACGAAACATTTTGAAGACATTCAGCTACATTAACCACTCATATACCTTTCAACAGCCCTGTGCACCGGATGATTTAGAACAAATGTCCTACACTATTTTCTAGCTATATCATTAGCTATCAGCTTAGGAGTTATACGATCTGGTGACATCAGTGCTTTCTTGATGGCTAGCTGTTAGAACTTGGGCGTTACTGATGACTAGCCTCATGCCACTGCAAACTCAGTCAGATATTCATAAAACAAAATTAAATACTACCATGGATTGTTACCAAAATGAACTCTGTCATTCGTGGTGATCAATGCTGAAGCTGTTTATTTAAAATACTGTATTTAGAGGAAGGTTTTTTTTTCTTGAGGAATTGCACTTAGAGGCCGAATGCCTTTTGCAATGAACTTCACCCTTCAGAAGGGAGTAATTTATTTTTGATAACTAACTTGGCTGGTTGCACACTTGATTGATTTTATTAAATTGCAATGAGAAATGATCGATGACCCCCCTGCTGGTTACTGAAAGAGGTCACAAACCATTTACTTCCCACCCAACCTGACAGGGGCGTCAGTTAAAGGGCTAATTTGAATCACCCCAACAATATTTTTTCCATCAGAGTGCCATGATGAAGCATGAAGTCTTGTTTGAAAACGGATTTCTTTAAAACTGCTTTTTGTGTTTGTGGTCCTTTGCCTGCTCATCGAATTAGCACTGTTGGCTGTACAGTGCGAAATAATTTCAACATGCATACATACAAGTCTGTTTGAGGAAATATCTATTTCTTCATCTATTGGGCATCGAATATACGTTGTGGGCTTACCATGCGAGTACAAACACATTTTAAACTTAACAGCAATAAAGATTTACTACTGGCAAATGCAGCTATCAAAGCAATTGTCAGAAAAGAATAAGATCTCACTACTTTTACCAAAGTACTCTTTTCATATTTTATAGCCTTTAGCCTCATTGGCTGGCAATATACAATTTATGAAGGCGAGACTATAAAAAAGTGGCTTTTCAAATGTTTAAAATTTACTGAGTGCATGAACAATTTCTTGCAAGCTTCAGTGCATTGGAATATTATCAGTCCCACAAAATGGAAACACTTTTACACAGAATATTATGAGATTTATTGTACATGGGAGAGGAAAGAAAGCAGCATATTGTGTGTACAAAGCCAGGCTTACATCAATCAAGTTGTCGATTTATTTTTTTAAACAACAGTTTGTCTCCCTGGCAATTCTTCTGGGTGCTGCGTTTTCATGACCATTTGCCTTATCTGCCAAGTCATTAAAGCTAACAGTTAAAGTCGCCATCTCAGCATTTATGCTTAGCAGGAATTTAAATGATGCAGGGAAAGAGAAAAGTACTGACATTTATTTTTTCAACAGACCTTAAACTAAATATGCTTATTGTGCAAACACTAACCACTATTCATATTATTCATTTTAATTGTCTTGGAATTTTGCTTACAGTGAAGAAGTTGGTAATCTATTTGAATACTTTAATTACTGAAAGTAATATGTTTAATCCAAATTGTAATGTTGCACATTGAATACAATGAACTATTATTGCAATTAAACGTATTTGCATTACATTTATGCATTGTGCATTAGCATTTTGGGTCTTCTACTGGCTAGCTCATGAGTTGTCATTGGAAACATTTTATTCCAATACAATTTGGTTTTAGAATGTATAATCACCTCCGTCCGATTAGCACGATTGGCTACGTATGGTACGAAATAAGTACAACATACATACAACATATATAATCATTGCCAGACAATGTATAGTTCTCACTTGGTAAAGCAGCAGTAATAAATATACACATAATAACATATAGCTTTTTATAAATCCACTGCTGGATGAAGGCCGTCCCACACCGTATTTGTCTTGAGGGTCGTTTGACGATACTTCACCATTGTGATCAGAACAGGTTGGTGAAGGGGGTGAGCCGAGGACTGGTGTATATTTTTTGGCACTGATGTTAATCGTGTGGCTAGGGATCAAACTCATGTCGCCAGTGTGCAAATGGCTGTATAATACAGTAAACACAAATGCATGCAAATACTGTACTGACAAATACTAGTTTATTGTCCTTCCCCGCACGTCAGATTTGCATGTTTGGTTATGTATAGTGCGAAAAAATTGCAACATACATTACTGCTAGTATATATATTAAATCCTGTTTGTGGTTTGGGTCCTAGTGCGGAGGTGATACCTCTGAGATCCTGGGCTCGACCACCTCAGTCTGACCACCAATGACTGCATAAAAAAACACATCACGTAAATGTTTTGTTTTCGGCTAATTAGGCTCAGAGAATTGAAAATGTTGATTTTAATTATCATTCGACAAACAATCGGACAATATCGTGTATAGCTTAGTGCAACTCTCACTGTGTAAAATGAGGGGTGTGGAACGTCTTTCAAGCATGAGCCACGATGATAATACTCGAGGTCCCCGCGGACAAAGAGGGTGAGGTGGAAACTCAGTAAGCGTGACGTCAAATCAGTGAGTATTGTTCCGGTCGCAATCGTGATATCATATTCGCAAAAATGAAATCACGTTCGTGAACAAAATGGTGACAAAAACAGGCCGATTGTCACGTAAAAATTATTGTTAGGGTGATTTACGATATCAGGTAGGCCACAACGTTGTTGTTCCACTCCCTCTTTCACAAGCATTTATATGTATAATGCCTTCGAGTGGCATTTGTATACCATGGATGTTGACTTCCAATGGGAATTTTAGTAATTCCACAAATGGATGTGACAAGCCTAAACCTCTAAATGTCTGGCATTCAATATTCCATGTCATCGAATTAAAACAATTCATTTCTGGGCACAACATTTGGCCGTGAGACATTAGATCATCTCTCGGCAGAATATGTTGAGGCACCAACAGGGGATTCACAATGTCTACCATGATCTACTTCGCCAGTGAGGCCAAGTAGATCACGGGTTGCTCAATGACCATCCCATATTGGCCGCCATCTGGGTGACCACTACTGCTGTAGTTCTTGTTAACTCGATTGCCCTGTGAATATGGTCTGATTGCCTCTAGAAAAAAAAATCTCTCCTGGTTTGCCAGATGTTCAAATAACACCTTTGAAACCACAGCCGCATCCACACATGGCACAACGATCTGGATGTCCTCCTCTTGCATCACATACTTACTCATCATGGAGCTAGCTTCCTCGACACTCCTTAAAATCTGAATTTTGACTTATCTTTCTCAGCAAGGGGAATAATGGTGATGGATAGGTAGGTGCAAACAAAATATATATCAATTACTCTCTGCAGGTAGGCATAAGTAGCTGAGAGAAATTGCTCTCTGCAGGTAGGCATAAGTAGCTAAGAGAAATTGCTCTTGTATGTATGATAAACTTCTTTCACAGCATACGTAACCAACTGCGCTAATCGGAGGTGCAGTGGAAGGACAACAAACTAAACACAAAAAGGATGAGGCATAGCCCTACTGACCATTGAGCTGCCCCTCTAGCTCCATCTTGCCATACAATTCTTCATCCTCCCTCACGAGCGGCCATTTTATATGAGGGTATCTGATATATTTTTAAGGCAGTGAAGGTGGTTGAGCCTTCACCGCGGCCGTTTCATGTAAGCGCGGCTAATGGAAGACCAGCAGGATGGAGGATTCGGTCCTTCTAGGTATCCGTTTCACGTGAGCGAGGCAGATGAAGGCTCAGCCGGCTCGGCACTTCTGCCTGGCTGCACATTTGTGCAATTCCAGTGTCCTCTCTCCCCCCCCTTAATTCAGGTGATGGGGAGCGGAACATGAGTGTCTTCTCTGAGGCTGTGGGAATTTTGATAACAGTGGAGAATTCTAACACTGTGCGTGTGCTGAAACTGATAGGAAAACACAGCAAGTAAATAAGGCAGTCAATCATGACATCTGAGGATGTTGCTTCCACTACTTTTAGGAACTTCTATATAAATATTTTTGGGTTTGACTTAATCTTTCTAATCCTAAACATGTTCTGGTGTGACTTAGGCAAGTTGCAGTTTGTATACACAGGTTGTGTAGGTACACTATGGGAACCTCATTTGCCAGTAAAAATATGATAATTGGTTTTTTACCCTTCTATCTGGCAACAAAACTGACACCTTTTTACAAGGAGTCATGTTTGCATAGACCGCAATACCTGCAGTCATAATACAAACAAAAGACATAACTCTGATAATGTGCACTGTCCTTGAAGTTGATTGGTCCACACCCGAGACAGATTTCCTTAGAGCCTAGTCTCACATGGGTTGGACCAGATGACGCCAAAAGGCGCACAACTCAAAGACAATGCACCATCAGAGTATGAGAGCTCGGGGCAAGCATCTACACTATGGGAACCTCATTTGCCAGTAAAAATATGATAATTGGTTTTTAAATCCTTTATATTAAGTTCACGTGCTTGCTTGCTTGCGCGCTTACGACCGTGCAAATCTTTCGGTCGTTTTTTAACCCACTTCCCGTGATCCAATCGAGCTGACATTTTCCACACAGACTCGTTGTGCGTGACAATTTATTTTCGTGAAAATTTTTTTCCTAAATTTTACACTTTTTAGGAAAAAATAATGGTATGACTGTGTGTGTGTGGGGGGGTCTGTTTGTATATATGTGCGTGCAAGTCTTCATCCTGGTTCTGGTTGTATGTGCTTGCGTGTTCGAGTGTGTGAGACGAGGTGGCCGAGTGGTTAAGGCGATGGACTGCTAATCCATTGTGCTCTGCACGCGTGGGTTCGAATCCCACCTTCGTCGCGATTTTTTTTTTAATCCTTTATATTAAGTTCACTTGCTTGCTTGCTTGCGCGCTTACGACCGTGCAAATCTTTCGGTCGTTTTTTTACCCACTTCCCGTGATCCAATCGAGCTGACATTTTGCACACAGACTCGTTGTGCGTGACAATTAATTTTCGTGACAAAACATTTTCCAAAATTTTACACTTTTAGGAAAAAAAATGCATATGTAATTACCAATTGCCTAATGGTGGCAGGCAATCATCTGACCCATAGGTGGCAGCCATCTCAAGCCAGAGGACGAGAGGACTCTAGCCGCCACGCATATTAAGGATTTATAGTGAAAAACTTTGTTTTTACGGGTTAATTTTTTTACCCTTCTATCTGTCAACAAAACTGACACCTTTTTACAAGGAGTCATGTTTGCATCGACCGCAATACCTGCAGTCATAATACAAACCAAAGACATAACTCTGATAATGTGCACTGTCCTTGAAGTTGATTGGTCCACACCCGAGACAGCTTTCCTTAGAGCCTAGTCTCACATGGGTTGGACCAGATGACGCCAAAAGGTTTTGTTGCCAGATAGAAGGGTAAAAAACCAATTATCATATTTTTACTGGCAAATGAGGTTCCCATAGTGTAGATGCTTGCCCCGAGCTCTCATACTCTGATGGTGCATTGTCTTTGAGTTGTGCGCCTTTTGGTGTCATCTGGTCCAACCCATGTGAGACTAGGCTCTAAGGAAAGCTGTCTCGGGTGTGGACCAATCAACTTCAAGGACAGTGCACATTATCAGAGTTATGTCTTTGGTTTGTATTATGACTGCAGGTATTGCGGTCGATGCAAACATGACTCCTTGTAAAAAGGTGTCAGTTTTGTTGCCAGATAGAAGGGTAAAAAACCAATTATCATATTTTTACTGGCAAATCAGGTTCCCATAGTGTAGATGCTTGCCCCGAGCTCTCATACTCTGATGGTGCATTGTCTTTGAGTTGTGTGCCTTTTGGCGTAATCTGGTCCAACCCATGTGAGACTAGGCTCTAAGGAAAGCTGTCTCGGATGTGGACCAATCAACTTCAAGGACAGTGCACATTATCAGAGTTATGTCTTTTGTTTGTATTATGACTGCAGGTATTGCGGTCTATGCCAACATGACTCCTTGTAAAAAGGTGTCAGTTTTGTTGCCAGATAGAAGGGTAAAAAAACAATTATCATATTTTTACTGGCAAATGAGGTTCCCATAGTATAGATGCTTGCCCCGAGCTCTCATACTCTGATGGTGCATTGTCTTTGAGTTGTGCGCCATTTGGCGTCATCTGGTCCAACCCATGTGAGACTAGTCTCTAAGGAAAGCTGTCTCGGGTGTGGACCAATCAACTTCAAGGACAGTGCACATGTTCAGAGTTATGTCTTTTGTTTGTATTATGACTGCAGGTATTGCGGTCTATGCAAACATGACTCCTTGTAAAAAGGTGTCAGTTTTGTTGCCAGATAGAAGGGTAAAAAACCAATTATCATATTTTTACTGGCAAATGAGGTTCCCATAGTATAGATGCTTGCCCCGAGCTCTCATACTCTGATGGTGCATTGTCTTTGAGTTGTGCGCCTTTTGGCGTCATCTGGTCCAACCCATGTGAGACTAGGCTCTAAGGAAAGCTGTCTCGGGTGTGGACCAATCAACTTCAAGGACAGTGCACATTATCAGAGTTATGTCTTTTGTTTGTATTATGACTGCAGGTATTGCGGTCTATGCAAACATGACTCCTTGTAAAAAGGTGTCAGTTTTGTTGCCAGATAGAAGGGTAAAAAAACAATTATTAGGTTGTGTAGGCTTTTGTTTTATTGTCTTAAAACTGAGTATTAAGAATAGTTGTATAATTTGGGACATGCAACATATTTTTGGATATAGTTGGATTCAGTGAGGTAGGAGAAAATGTGACAATTCCATATATATAAGATGGCTGCCTATACTGCCACAGAAGGACAGTTGTCAGTAATTATGTAGTGGGATTCTTAGAGTCTCTCAAAATCAAATACCAAGTTTAATGAATAAAAGCACTGCAGATTGATTTTCTCAGTTATAAAATATATTTGTCCCAAAAACAAACCGTAGAGATGGAGGAGTATGCAAAATGTTGAAAGACATACAAAAAACACAATGGGAGATTTAATTGTTGGTAAAAGGAGTATAGATACGTGTAACTTGTACATTTTGCGTTGTGGAGAGAGAAATTAAAGGACTGCATATACTCGAGTTTGCAGCCAGCAGGGATTGAAGAGCAACTTTTTAAAATGATGGAATATGGAAAATTAGCACAGGAACCCAAATAGAAAAAAAAACTTGCTTATCATGGACACACTCTATATTGCAAGATATGTGTCTGTACGAAGTTAATTCAGTAGATGAAATGCAAAAGGGAGAATGATGTTAAGTTCTGGAAGAAAAAAACCGAAACATTCTACAGTACAAAAATTAAGTTGAGCAGGTTGGGGAATTTCGACTGATTCTTAGTGACAATAAAACCCATAGATATGCATTACGATGAAAGTTATGTCCCCATTATAAATAACTAGAATTGGACAATCGACTGAAAGTGGAGGGCAACATAAAGAAGTAAACAGAGAGGGAGCAAGTTATCTGAAATCACAACAGGATGATGAAAGATAATGGGGGTAAATGAAGGTGCTTATACGAGCATAGTAATGGTTAATGAGGTGATCAGATTACACTGAAAAGTACGTAGGTTTGGCCTGCAGTCAAGAAAGAGATGCGCATGTGGTTGACAACCGTGGAAATTCACACCATAGAAATATAAAATAAACATTTAAATGTCAACGGAATACAAAACCAAACGTCATGCAAAATTACACATGAAAACAAAAATGCCAATAGTGTGAGTGTCTCAGTGTGAACTAGGCAAAGGCACACTTAATGATGCAGAATTATGTACGAGATGAGAATATACAAAATATGTACTGTCTTCAAGAAAAGTAAACCTGAGCTGCTTCCGTCCCTTCTAAAAATAAGTAGCAACACTGGGTGCCAGAAGGTAGGAGAAATGGCAAACTTCACAGCTGTTTCAGCAGATAGACTCAACTATGAATCAGTGCAAATCCAGGGGCACACTTATGTGACCTCAGAACCCAGATGGTGGAATTGAGGCGGATCTAGACACTTCCCATGTTGGGAGGAGGGAGGTTTTGAAATGCTGAGTGAATTAAATAAAAAATATCGATCAGCCCCCATATCCCCCTCTGGATCCACCGCTGAGGAGGAACTTGCATAGTGGGTTCCTCCAATCTCAGGCTCGTGACAAGACTGTGGGAATATTCTAACTCACTATAAATGTGATGAATGAACCGTCCCAGATCCCCAAGCCAGAATATAGGGAAGACACCTCGCCAAGTGCACCGATTTTTTCGGTGCTCACCTGATGAGATAATCGCGTGGTCCCTTGCCTTGTTCATAGCGATGTTTTTAGCAGCCTCTTCACCGAACCCACACCTGGACTCTCACACTCATCCCTTGAATGAGGAAAACCACACGACTGTCAATGTTTCTATTGCATAAGACTCTGGTCCCAAGTACTTATTATCCCTGGCAATTAACCTTAGAGCAGTTACTTTTATTGGTTCAATCCAAGCTGTAATTATCACACTTGACAGTTCACAAGTTGGCAACCTTATTCTTTGTTGGGTGCACACCAAATTCGAATCACAAATGCACTGCAAATGTATGAAGTCACCAATTAAACCTCACCATCACCGCTTTACCAACAGATCCTGGTGCACCACAGGCATAAAGCAAAGCACACCTCTGACACAGAACAGGCATAGACTATTCATTATGATCACAAAGTGACAATAGTACATGCACTTACATACTTACACACAAGCTGGGTATTAGCCGCTGACTGGATAAGTGCTGCATTCTCAGGCCTGTAACACTTTTCAACCGAACAAGCTTGGCACTCTGCAGTTAACCATCACAGTCAAAAGTTGCTCAAGGCTATGACCAAACAAAACCCAGTTGTCAACCAACACTAGTGATCACATACTCAGCTGTACTTCACTTCGCTCACACACCTTTAGCCATCTCAACAAAGGTGATTAATCTTGGCAAACCCACAGAGACTGCCCATCAATTACACTTCAATGATCAGCCACATTCATGACTGACCATTGCTGCCTGACTTTTCAGCCTTCTTTATTATGTCCTTCTAACATATCCTACTGTTCATTTCCATTGGGCATTATCATGATTGTGTTTTCAGCAAATCTGAGATAGTTAATGTTTTTGCCATTAATATTAACGCCTTAATTCTCCAATCCAGTATGCCAAAAAAATCTTCTAATGTTGCGTGAATAACGTGCAAATAAATTTCACCTTGTCTGATTTCCCTGTTAAATTGTATTTTGGTACTATCATTATGTAATCTCAGTGTCATAATTTTGTTTTGTAATTTATTTAAAATTTTTCGGATTTTCTTTTTATTTATGGCTTGGTTTTTCATGAGCTTTGATAGCTGCGTCAATTTCTACTCAGTCGAATGCTTTTTCATAGTTTACAAAGGCCGGACACAGTGGTATTCTGCAGCGTTCCCCCGAGCGACACGAAATCTATTCTATGATAGCTTCGCAAGACAAAAACTGAGCGATTAAATTAAAAAAACGTATGCACGGCCTATATACATCACTCCAACTTGTTCAAGGAACATCAAGTACTACATCCTAAAGATTTAAACGTATTAGTACTAACTCACAATCACTTTCCTAATTATTCTGCACCATAATCCCATGTTCTAGATTTGAAGCTTTCGTGACTGCAAGGATTCATACTCTTAGGTTTTTTCGGTAAAGTCACGTAGGTGTAATAAAGTACTCTTTCACAGTGTCGATCTCCGTTGTCCTTTATTTGGGTTTGTGTAATCTCGCTCCCACTGCGTCCTCGCTCAGGCCCGCTCCTCCTCCGTCGATCCTCCACAGCCACCCTGCTGCTCCGTTCTACAGCCACGCTGCTGCTCCGCCCTGCAGCCACACTGCTGCTCTGCTCTGCAGCCCCACTACTGCTCCGCTCTGCAGCCAGACTTCCACAGCCCGCTAGCCCCCTGCGCCCTGACACCGTTGGCCGACGGCGCCGAGGTCTCCCAACACGTGGCGATCGCACCACCCTCCCCGTACTGCCCAGCGTGGCCTCCTCCCGTTTCACTCCGTCTCAACTCCCCGATCCCCTTCCGGTTCTCTCCCTAAATCCTCTCCCCCACGTGACCCTAACTCCTCCCTCTCCTCACGTGACCCAGACTCCGCCCCCCTCAATCCTTGCTCGCATTACACGACCCCTCCCCCTGATGAAAAACCCAGCCGTCCCCGGCTGCAACAGAATAAAATAATGCGAGCAACTTTTTAACCATCGGGCATCACCGGACAACGGAGATTATAACAAGACGATAACAAGAACAACAATAACAAGAACAACAATAACAAGAACAACAATCAACGACGCCCCCCCCCCACAGACCGAGAACGCGACAGGGTTTTAAGAGCGACGGGACTAGAACCACCCGCCGCTGTTGGAGGCCCGTCAACGCCAAGGACCCGTTCCCCAGAGAGACCCGAGTCCGGGGCCTCTTGCAACCGTGTCTGTGATGGGATTGGAAGGGCAGCGGGGTCAAGTGTCCCCGTCGCCGTGGTAGGCCCACCCAGAGCAGGATTCGCTGCATCCGCCTGTGTCACGGCCGGTTCGTCTGTAGAAGGCACGACAGGCGCGCTTGCAGGGTCAACAGGCAACGGCAGAGGTGCGTCGGATTCAACAGACACCAGCAAGGCTTCAGGAGATGCCACATCCGTCAGCGTTGCCACGTAGGGCTTCAACCGGGACGTATGGACGTACCAGCGCCGCGATCCGAACCGAACACGCGCGGACTGCGGTTTAGGAACCTCAATAAGCTTAACCGGCCCCTGCCACGGTTTGTGCAGCTTAGGGGAGGTCCCCGCCCGCACCTGCGGGCAGTGCAGCCAGGCCATGTCCCCCACTCGCCAGGGGCATTTACCATTCGAGCGCCGGGAGCAACGTTTGTTCCGTGCCTGGGTCTTGGCAGTAGCCAATCGAGCCCCCTCCCGTGCCTCGGTGACGCATCGAACAGTGTCTTGAATGTATTCGGGGAGAGGCCCCCGTACCCAGCTGTACGTCCACCGGCGGCACATTCTCGCGGCCGTACATTAGAAAAATGGAGAATACCCTGTGGATGCATGAGGCGTCATCCGATACGCGGAGAGTACCCCAGGGATATGCAAATCCCAATCAGCTTGTTTCTCATTAACCGTGTGACATAGCATGGCCAACAGCGTCCGATTAAGCCGTTCCACCATGCCATCCATCTGCGGGTGGTAGGGAGACGTACGAACCTTCTTGGTTCCCAGAGCAGCGCACACTTCCGCCAATAATTTAGAAGAAAAATTTCGCCCCTGATCCGTGAGCAGCCTTTCCGGCGCCCCTTTGTCCATTACATATCCAAACAGGAAGGCGTCCGTGATAGACGCCGCTGACTGGTTGGGTAAGGGCCAAGCCATCGGCCAGCTGGAAAGATATTCCACCCCGACCAGCAAAAATGTATTGCCCCTAGCAGATGGCGGGAAGGATCCCAAAATATCCAACGCCACCAACTCGTTAATCCGAGACACCTGTATAGACTGCACCGGCGGCACATATGGGTTTTTAGGTGGCTTCCGCCAGGCACACTCGGGACACGCCCGAATGTGTCCGACGACATCCGTCGTCATGCCGTGCCAGAAGTAGTCTCGCTGCAACGTCAACAACGTTTTCTGCACCCCGAGATGTAATAGAGTGTCCCAGTGCAGAGTCCGAATCAAGTCATACCGTAATGACGACGGTACTACCAGACGCCAGCGATCGTGCAACCCCTCCCTCCACATCAGCAACCCATCCCGGAGAGCGGCCCCTGGCGTTCCACCGGACAGCAGTCCCCCCGCTCCCTTCGCAGCCCAACTCCGTAAAGCCCCCAACGAGTCATCAAGCAATTGCTCGCGAATCCATACTGAGCGCGGCAGGTTCAGAACCCAATCGGCCGGTCCTGGGCACACTGGAGCCTCAGGCACCTCGACAGCTGACACAACAGGCCGAGGGGGTTGCTGAACCGGCGTACACCTATTCGTACCCGACGCGCAAGCGCAAGAGGACCCCTACGGTAATCTGGAGAGCGCGTTCGTGTGACGCGACCCCTTCCGATATTGAATTTCGAAGGAAAATTCCTGCAGGGTTTCCAACCATCGTGCCAGTTGGCCAGATGGTTGGTCAACTCTCAGGGCATATTGCAGAGCCGCATGGTCCGTGCGCACAATAAACGAACGGCCGTATAGATACGGCCGATATTGGCGGAGAAAATAGACAATAGCCAATAGTTCGTGGCGAGTAACGCAGTAGCGGGTTTCTGCCGGGGACAGCACGCGACTACCGTAGGCTACCATGCGTTCCACGCTGCCCTTGGACTGTGACAGAACGGCCCCGATCCCGGTGTCACTAGCGTCCGTATCCAGAACAAAAGGGCGATCAAAATCCGGATAGTCCAATGTCGGCGCCGTCGCCAAACGATCGCGTAGGCCCTCAAACGCCGTTTCCCCGTAAGGAGGTGCAAGGGCCTAGCGATCATAGCAAAGTTTGGAACGAACCTGCGATAATATAAGGCGAACCCAAGGAAGCGACGTACGTCCCCAACTGAGGCCGGGGTTGGCCAGTTGCGAACGCATGCCGTCTTCTCTGGGTCCGTGGCCACCCCGTCCGCACTGACTATGTGTCCCAAATAACGCATGGATCGTTGCAGTAGGTGACACTTTTTGGGTTTAAATTTCAGATTGGCGGAGCGCATCCTAGCAAACACCGTTTCCAATCTCTGTAGATGTTCGTCAAATGTGCGGCTAAAGACGATGACATCGTCTAAATATATCAAACATGTCTCCCACTGCAGACCCGTTAACACCAGCTCCATCAACCGCTGAAAAGTGGTGGGGGCAGCATTCAAGCCCATCGGAAGACAATTAAACTGAAATAAGCCCTGCGGCATACGGAAAGCCGTCTTTTTCCTCGAGGACTCATCCAGGGGAAGCTGCCAGAATCCCGAGGAGAGATCAAGCGTTGAAAAAAATTTCGCCCCGGACAAGGCATCGAGGGAATCATCCATACGCGGCAGGGGTACGCGTCTGCCACGGACACTTTGTTTAATTTGCGAAAATCGACGCAAAATCGCAGTTTCCCATCCTTTTTCTTCACAAGGACTACCGGCGCGCCCCATGGACTGTTAGACGGGGATATTATGTCAGCAGCGAGCATGTCCTCCACTGCGCCGCGAACATGATCCCGCTCCATCGGGCTCAACCGATGCGAGTTCAACCGAATCGGAGCGGCGTCCCCCGTATCAATGTGCTTAGCAACAGGGCGCGAAGCGCGGACCGTTGTTCCCCGGTCAGGGATGAGTTCTCCCCGCACAACTCGGCAACTCATCAATCATCCTGCCCCATGGGGCCCGAAACCCCCCCTACCATGTCCCGGCAGCCCCGGTCGTCATGGGCCATGAACGCAGTCGTGGCGTGAGCCAAAACCGTTCCGGCCGGTACGCTAACATTCTCTGCACTTCCATTCAGCACTTGTAAAAACGGAATGCCCCAACTAGCGCCGACCCGCCCGTTATAGCCGTGGACAGTGATAACAAAACCCCCGCCGCTCCCTCAACGCCAGGCACTGGTTTCCAATATCTCAACGGAATAAGCATCTGCGAACCAGGTGGAATATCAACAGATACCTCGGACAGCGCCTGCACCTGGCAGACAGGGGCAGACTGGCCCCAGGGCGACGGCAAGAACGAAATTTTCTGACCCCCCGGCAATTCAATGCAATTTTGATTAACCCTTATTTGAATGGGCATTTTTGCCAGGAAATCGGTCCCCAACAAACAGGGCACCGCGAGGGACCTGGAAATCAAAACGGTCCCTGAAGCCGACACCCCCCCAATCGATATGTTGGCGGCCACCTGGCCCACAATGCCCATACTTCCCCCGTTCGCCGCTATGCAAGAGTCATAAACCGGTCGCACTCTCCCCGGCGGAATGCCGAAGAGATGGAAAATGACGTCTGAGATAATGGTCGCGGATGCACCGGAGTCCACCAAAATACGCACCTCGACCCCCTGAATAGAACCAGGCACAGTGGACGACCCAGTAGCCGCCGCAACCACCCTCCGTGCCAATCTCCGCCACTGCGTCAGCGAGCGACACGGGTCAATCGGCGGCCCCCCGTTGTTAATGACACACGGACCGCGAGGCGATGCATGAGGTGACAGGCCTTGCCGGGTGTCTGATGCGCACCGACTTGCCTGTCCTGGATGGTCCTTTCGCGTCACGTCTGTGGCCGAGGCCTCCTGCTGGGGCGGCCCCGGGATGCGAGCCCAACAATCCTGGCGAAGTGGCCCTTATGGCCGCAGCGGAAACACACCACGTCGTTTCGGCGCGCGGCACCCCCTCTGTCCCGACGCTCCGCGTCGGCGGTCCGGACCCCTGCCCCGCTCCCCCTCGAGCAGGCCACTGGGCAGAGGCGGCCGTCAACTCCTGCGGACCCTTGTCGTCAGGAACGTAGACCGCCTTCTTAGGATCCCACCCTGTAGCACCGCCTTCGACGATGGGGCCCCCCGTCCAAGCTGACACCTGTTTCCACCGTCGAAGGTTAAATTGGGCATCTAAGCACTTAGCTGCAGCACGGGACGTCAACTTATCATGGCCGCACACCGGCATGGTGATCCCCAAGTCTCTAGATAATTCCAGCATCTTGCCCAATACGAGGGGTTCCAACAAATCAGGCTCTGTCTCAGGATATGCGGCCATAGCCAGTTCCAGAACGGCGCCTCGGAATGCCACCGGCGATTCTTCAGGCGCCCGTTGCCGCTGTACGAATCTACGATGAGCATCGTCCGGAGGCTCATACGCGTCCGCCATTTCCTCAAAGACCCCCTGTAGCATCCTCTTCTTTTCGGCCTTGATGGAGCGGAAGAACCTGAGGGACTCGTCATCGAGAAGTGTTGGTAGGACTTCCAGGGCCTCCGCGTCCGTCCATTTGGCGGATCGTACAGCCCCTTGAAAACGGCAGGCGAACGCGCTCCAATCGCCGCCGATGGAGAACTCTTTAACAGTTGTCAAATGATGGCTGCGGGTCCTTGCTCCGCCGTCCTCCGTCGATGGTGACTCGTGCGGCAGCGACAAGATGGCGTCACTCCGCAACGTGTTCAAGATGGCGCTCCCCGCGGTGGAGGGCGTAAGATGGCGGCTTCCCGCCGTTCCTCCTCGGCCCCGCCCAAGATGGCGGCTTTGTGCCGCGTGGTGGAGAGGGCTGACGGCGTCGGCAAGGCCCCGGCCCGCTGTTCCCCGCTGGGCCTCCCCGAAGTCGTCGCCGGCGTCACGAGGTCGCACAACTGCATCAACACCGCCTTAAGTGCCTCCAGTTGGGCCGCCACCTGTCGCCATCCTTCATCAGTGTCCACTTGTGCGGATGGACCCACCAAAGCGGCAACGTCCTGCACCCCCGGACCGTCGCTCGTCCCAGCGTCGCTTCCCCCCTCCATCGTCGGTAGCGCCACCGCTGGAGGGAGGTCGTCTTCAGAAGATGCTGCAGAAGATGGTGCAGGGACATTCTTTCTTCTGAGCTGTTTTGACATGCCGTTTCACTTCTGACACCAGTGTAATAAAGGACTCTTTCACAGTGTCGATCTCCGTTGTCCTTCATTTGGGTTCGTGTAATCTCTCTCCCACGGCGTCCTCGCTCAGGCCCGCTCCTCCTCCGTCGATCCTCCACAGCCACCCTGCTGCTCCGTTCTGCAGCCACACTGCTGCTCCGCCCTGCAGCCACACTGCTGCTCCGCTCTGCAGCCCCACTACTGCTCCGCTCTGCAGCCAGCCTTCCACAGCCCGCTAGCCCCCTGCGCCCTGACACCGTTGGCCGACGGCGCCGAGGTCTCCCAACACGTGGCGATCCCGCCACCCTCCTTGTACTGCCCAGCGTGGCCTCCTCCCGTTTCACTCCGTCTCAACTCCCCGATCCCCTTCCGGTTCTCTCCCTAAATCCTCTCCCCCACGTGACCCTAACTCCTCCCTCTCCTCACGTGACCCAGACTCCGCCCCCCTCAATCCTTGCTCGCATTACATAGGTAAAAAAATAATACAGCAAATTTAGCTGTGACGGTCCCAACTGAAGACGGAGACTTGTGTTGCCTCCAAAACGTCGTGATTTAATTTAGTTATTTTTCATTTATTATTATTTTATTTTATTATTATTATTATTTTACCTACGTGACTTTACCGAAAAAACCTAAGAGTTTAATCCCATGTCCCTGAAGCTCTCTTGAAACCCGCTTATGTATCCTGTTGAATTCTCTAAGGCTATGATTTGAAAATGTACAAAAGCATTGACTCCTTGTCCTGAAATAGGGGCAGTTTGCAACACTTATTTAGAATTCCCCACTTCAGGCCCACATGCTGCAGCTCTCACTGGCAATTTGTTCGACCATGCCAGCAAATCTCCGGGCACGATTCATATTGGTCAATAACTCTTTCTACACAATCTTACAGCTCGCATTATATGCTCAGATACTTATATGAACCTTAGGGCAGTACCCCGTGGTACCATAGTACCCCAGCTCTTGCATAATGTCCGTGATGCAGTCATTTTTAGTCTGTTGATGGTCGGTGATGTGGCAATCGACTCATCTCGACGAGCTGTACACGATGCACTATGGTGCATACGAGCGTTCTGGGTTTCAGCGCAATCGTCCTCGCTGCGTTTCGACATCGCGGAGTAGCACTGATTTCGGATTGATTGGTACCCCAGTCGCGGAGTTAAGTAAACCCCTGGAAAGAATAGTGTCCCAGAAAAAATAAATTTAATTGCCTCGGCCATTTTGTATTATTTGTACTCCGGGGTACCGCCATAAGGATCATATAGCGTGTCAAACCCATGTGCGTTAACATCCTTTTCACGTCCAATACACTGTTACGAATTCGCTTCGGAACTTACCAACAGGGTCCTGCCAAAACCACTTTTACATATTCACAACCCTTTAAGAAAACCCTCGTTTATTTCCCTGTACTGCACATCACTATTCACGACAGGAAGTAAGAGTTATGTGTATGAATATACCCGGTACAGGGAAGGATGTCCTTTGACCGACTTTCATTGTATGTTTTTCTATACGTTGAAAGCGGACATCTCAGAAAGTCACCCATAATGTGTACACAATGTATAAAGCACGTGACTGCACGCCGTTGGCTGAACCCTTCAGCCAATTCAAGTCATCTGTTGACAGTCCGAGTTGAGGGCCCATGATCGTACTTGTGGGCAAGCTGTCAGACACATCCAGAATATGCCAGCCAAGCAATCGGACACATGCACAATGTGGAGCTTTCCTGTTTCCGGCTGTGAAAGCCTTCACTGGAAAAGATTTACAACTCCGCTGGAAGACAACGAGCGGTAAACAAACAGTACGAATGAGATTCAAGTATAATCTTGATTTAAAGCTATCTGATGACGATACTTGTGTTGAGCATTTTTACTTTACTCAACCGCTTAGGCCTTAGTACTTTCTGTGCTAGACAGCATATTGAGCAACACAGATGGATAACGTTGTCCCATAATATTCCAGTGAGCTTTCATTCTTCGTTCATCGTCTGCAGTGATAATGTGATCAGAGTACACTCCAGTAATAATGACAGCAATCATAGCTACATAAGCTTCACATGTGTTCACCCTGTCTACATTGTATTGCACCGCGTTCAAGTGCACATGCTTTTGTTATTAACTGATTCATTGGATACATTCTAGATTTGAAGCTTTCGTGACTGCAATGATTCATATTCTCAGGTTTTTTCGGTAAAGTCACGTAGGTAAAAACATTAAAATTAATGAAAGTAAAATAAAACAAAACAAAAATAAAATTCACGACGTTTCGGAGGCAACACAAGTCTCCGTCATCAGGTGGGACCGTCACAGCCGAATTAGCTGCATCAAGTGAAGCAATGATTCAAGATGTAATCCCTTATAAGCAAGTTGAAGGGAGGTGGAGAGGGGGGGGGGAGCTTATCAGGCTGTGGTAGCCAATGAATGGAAACGTATCGGGAGGGAGGAGGAGCGGTGATCAAAGACTGCACGCAGTGCTCAACACAATGAATGGAGACGTGTCGGGACGGAGGGCGAGCGGCGATCAAAGACTGCACGCAGTGCTCAACACAATGAATGGAGACGCGCCGGGACGGAGGGCGAGCGGTGATCAAAGACATCACGTAGTGCTCAACACAATGAATGGAAACGTGGCGAGCGGTGATCAAAGAACAATGAAGAGATTACTGTTAAACACTGTGGATGTTAACACTCGGTGAAGTAAATTAAAATAGTGCCTGTCAGATAAGATGGTCCAAAAAGTGTAATTAAGTCTTTTTTGCGTGGTTAATAACATCTTTCCAGTGATTACTGAGTTTGTACCCATCATCACGGTTGAAATTATGTCTGTGTTTGTATATTTGTATGGCTTCGTGTACAAACCTTTGATGGTAGCCCGGAGGTTTGCAGAGAACCTTGGTCTCGGAAAAGACAATTTCATGAGAGCCCGCCGAGTTGTAGCAATGATCGGCAACGGCCGAAGAATCAGTTCTGCCGTGTTTCAGATCTGACTTGTGCTCGCGGACACGATCAGCAACATGACGTTTTGTTTCTCCAATGTAGCAATCACCACAAATGCAACTCAATTTGTAGACTCCAGGATACTGTAAGTCAGGAACGACATCCTTCACAGATGGAATCAGATCACGGATTTTATGCACTGTACTGAATCGGACTTGGATCTTATGTTTGTTTAGAATTTTGGAGATCTTTTTGGTCACGCCTGCTATGTATGGTAACGTGATAGTTTTGGTCGGAGTTTCATGTGGTTGTTTCTGTGTGGTGGGAGAGACAGCTTGGCGGATAGTGCGGTCAGAGTATCCGTTCATCCTGAGGGCCCGATGTACATGTCTTAATTCATCAGTCAGGTGGTGTTGGTCAGAAATGCCATGGGCTCTGTGGTATAGCGTTTTGATGAGAGAATTCTTTTGAGATGGGTGGTGGTGGGAATCCGGTTTCAAGTAGGAATTTGTGTGGGTGGCTTTCCTGTAGACAGAATGTCCCAAGGATCCGTCAAGCCTCCTCTTAAACAGAATATCCAAGAATGGTAGTTTACCGTCTTTCTCCACTTCCATGGTGAATCTGATAGATGGGTGTCTAGAATTGATGTGGTCCAAGAAGTGGTTCAATTCTGGGAGGCCATGTGGCCAGATGACGAAAGTGTCATCCACATATCTCTTCCACAGGGAAGGACGCAGGGTGGATGTCTGGATGGCGTCTGATTCAAACTTTTCCATGAACATGTTGGCTATAACTGGTGACAAGGGGGAGCCCATAGGGGTACCCTCATTCTGTTTGTAGAAGGTGCCATTCCAGGTAAAATAGGTGTTGGTGAGGCAATGCCTAACCAGCGCAGGTACATCAGAATTCAATCCATGTTGGACTAAGTCCTCAATTATTGTTAGGGTGTCCGGTACTGGGACTTTGATAAACAAAGATACTACAACAAAGCTGACGAGGATGTCATCAGGAGATAGTACCATGTCCTTAACCATAGAGACTAATTGGGTTGAGTTGAGTACTGCCGAAGAGGTCTTGCCTGTGAAGGGGAGCAGAGTATCTGATAGAAAACGGGCTAGTTTGTACGTCGGAGAGTTTATCGTCGACACGATGGGTCGTAGCGGGGTGCCTTCTTTATGGATTTTGGGAAGACCATAGAGTCTGGGAGGTCTTGCCGCCGATGGGTTTAGAGAGGGACGTTTGCTTGGTTCGATTAGGGAAGTCGAACTCGTGATGATACTGTTGGTTTTTGTCGTTAGGCTTTTAGTGGGATCGTTTTTAATTTTGGAGTAACTCCCATCATTAAGCAGGTCCAGGATTTTGTTGTTGTATGAATCTTTATCCATGATGACCGTGGCATTGCCCTTGTCTGCCGAGAGGATGACTATATCATCTCTCTTTTTTAAATTCGCGAGTTCAGAGCGTTCGATTTTGCTGATGTTACTAGTGGGTTTCTTAGCATTCTTAAGAATAGTAGCTATTTCAGCTCTTGCTACATCCGCATGGATGTGTCCTATGCCTCTGAGGGCTACATCAATCTGAGAAATCATATCCTCTACTGGTATATATTTAGGGGTGACGGCGAAATTTAGTCCTTTGGCCAGTACCGTTTTTAGATTGTATCATCACGAGTTCGACTTCCCTAATCGAACCAAGCAAACGTCCCTCTCTAAACCCATCGGCGGCAAGACCTCCCAGACTCTATGGTCTTCCCAAAATCCATAAAGAAGGCACCCCGCTACGACCCATCGTGTCGACGATAAACTCTCCGACGTACAAACTAGCCCGTTTTCTATCAGATACTCTGCTCCCCTTCACAGGCAAGACCTCTTCGGCAGTACTCAACTCAACCCAATTAGTCTCTATGGTTAAGGACATGGTACTATCTCCTGATGACATCCTCGTCAGCTTTGATGTAGTATCTTTGTTTATCAAAGTCCCAGTACCGGACACCCTAACAATAATTGAGGACTTAGTCCAACATGGATTGAATTCTGATGTACCTGCGCTGGTTAGGCATTGCCTCACCAACACCTATTTTACCTGGAATGGCACCTTCTACAAACAGAATGAGGGTACCCCTATGGGCTCCCCCTTGTCACCAGTTATAGCCAACATGTTCATGGAAAAGTTTGAATCAGACGCCATCCAGACATCCACCCTGCGTCCTTCCCTGTGGAAGAGATATGTGGATGACACTTTCGTCATCTGGCCACATGGCCTCCCAGAATTGAACCACTTCTTGGACCACATCAATTCTAGACACCCATCTATCAGATTCACCATGGAAGTGGAGAAAGACGGTAAACTACCATTCTTGGATATTCTGTTTAAGAGGAGGCTTGACGGATCCTTGGGACATTCTGTCTACAGGAAAGCCACCCACACAAATTCCTACTTGAAACCGGATTCCCACCACCACCCATCTCAAAAGAATTCTCTCATCAAAACGCTATACCACAGAGCCCATGGCATTTCTGACCAACACCACCTGACTGATGAATTAAGACATGTACATCGGGCCCTCAGGATGAACGGATACTCTGACCGCACTATCCGCCAAGCTGTCTCTCCCACCACACAGAAACAACCACATGAAACTCCGACCAAAACTATCACGTTACCATACATAGCAGGCGTGACCAAAAAGATCTCTAAAATTCTAAACAAACATAAGATCCAAGTCCGATTCAGTACAGTGCATAAAATCCGTGATCTGATTCCATCTGTGAAGGATGTCGTTCCTGACTTACAGTATCCTGGAGTCTACAAATTGAGTTGCATTTGTGGTGATTGCTACATTGGAGAAACAAAACGTCATGTTGCTGATCGTGTCCGCGAGCACAAGTCAGATCTGAAACACGGCAGAACTGATTCTTCGGCCGTTGCCGATCATTGCTACAACTCGGCGGGCTCTCATGAAATTGTCTTTTCCGAGACCAAGGTTCTCTGCAAACCTCCGGGCTACCATCAAAGGTTTGTACACGAAGCCATACAAATATACAAACACAGACATAATTTCAACCGTGATGATGGGTACAAACTCAGTAATCACTGGAAAGATGTTATTAACCACGCAAAAAAGACTTAATTACACTTTTTGGACCATCTTATCTGACAGGCACTATTTTAATTTACTTCACCGAGTGTTAACATCCACAGTGTTTAACAGTAATCTCTTCATTGTTCTTTGATCACCGCTCGCCACGTTTCCATTCATTGTGTTGAGCACTACGTGATGTCTTTGATCACCGCTCGCCCTCCGTCCGGGCGCGTCTCCATTCATTGTGTTGAGCACTGCGTGCAGTCTTTGATCACCGCTCCTCCTCCCTCCCGATACGTTTCCATTCATTGGCTACCACAGCATGATAAGCTCCCCCCCCCCTCTCCACCTCCCTTCAACTTGCTTATAAGGGATTACATCTTGAATCATTGCTTCACTTGATGCAGCTAATTCGGCTGTGACGGTCCCACCTGATGACGGAGACTTGTGTTGCCTCCGAAACGTCGTGAATTTGATTTTTGTTTTGTTTTATTTTACTTTCATTAATTTTAATGTTTTTACCTACGTGACTTTACCGAAAAAACCTGAGAATATGAATCATTGAATACATTTACATATATTGCTGTATTAATTTATTAATGGTCACTACCGTACAGTGGCGGCTCCTGCAAAATCTCTCAGGGGGGGCAAATGTCTGGATGATTGATAAGGATAAGGTCCACCCATGCAATGGATAAATTAACAGCTTAAGCATATAAAGGCAACTTCACTTCTTTAATATTAATGAAAAATAAAGTGACTCTTACAATACATCTTGTTTGTTTCTATACTCACTATTAAAACAAACCACTCAAGTTTATTTTATTAAAGATTCCACTAGGTGGTGACAAATTATATTGTTGGATGAAATGTGCTTACGTATGATGACGTAAGCACGTATGATGACGTAAGCACGTTAGGGCGAGCCCTCCCGGAAGCCATAGAGAATGCATTTCAGCGCCCCCGTTCGAAAAAAATAATCTTTGAATGTAAGTCTATGGGACCACTCGGGGCGATTCTCAGCTGGAGGGAAATCGCCCAAAAAGAGGCGGTACTCCACAGAACGTAGCATGACGCTGATTGGACTATATCCAGAGGCACAGTGACGGCTAGCGTGACTCTGTGGTTGAATAACATTGGTGGTGCGTCGCCCAATCGCCCTAATGAAGAAACCGCTACCGTATATTTTTTACTATAGACCTTTTTAAATGTTTTCTCTAGATGAACTACATTTGTTTTGATTTTATCTGGTGTTAAAGATCCCTCACAGCTTCAATTTCATCAAAAAAATGTGGGCTTGGGGCTTCTGGTTGCAGAGGAAACGGCGATAGGTATATATATCTCCACGAGACCAATATTTGTAACTTCCCCTAGGGTAGAAACAAGATTATATTTTCATTGCAGTCATCCTACATTAATGATTCTCCCAGCTGGATGACAGGATGTAAATGTACTTTTTTGTATAATTTTCTGTCTCAAGAAAATGTATTTCTTTTGTAATGTAACTATGAAGGTAAATATGGAAAAGAATATTCGAACAAAATATATTTTTAGGGAGCCAATAGGCCACTTATTCCTCCACCTGGCAAATGTCCCTGCATGCGACGACCCTTCATATATAAAAAAAAATTAAACTGCAAGATTCAGAAACAAATTATGACAAAACTTACAACATAGCTTATCATTGTCACTGCTTGGAATCTGGAGAAGTTTGGAATAAGATTGGCAACTGAAATAGTTTGAAAAATATATATTTTGAATGTTAACATTAAACCGCTTACTAATATAATGAATACATGTGCCTTGGAACCTTGCTCGTGGAATTAAGCTTCCGCACGCGCACCTGACATGTGTGGCATGAGAAGTGTTTAGTAGTGCGTGCAGTGCCTTTATTCATCACGAAGGAAACCGTTGCTGACTTGTAACACTTGGTAGATTTCTAGTTCCCGTGTGCTTGCGCGTATCTTTATATGCGCATTGGGAGGATGCCTTGATGGATTGTATTTTCCAACTTGTTACACTGGTATTAATACAAGCGTTATGAGATTGTGCATCGTTGCACGCTCTTGTATTCTTCGGTTGATCAAATGGCACATACTGTCATTAAATCAGAACTGGAGCTTATTTGCAATGTAATAGGTAACATGTTATGAATATATATTGTTCCCCCCACACCACTAATGGTATGAATTCACAGAATGAATCATGATTGGTACAAACCACCCTTGTAATTTGGAGCTCTTACTATTAACACCAAATTTTTACTCTAGTGTATTTAATATAACAGCTGGCATTGTATGATTCATTGGCCAGCTAATGCACCACTTGGTGTTAGCAATGCCTTGGGGTACATTTCAAAAGTGCTCACCAATGAACCAAGCGTATTTTTTTCTCCTGCAATTGTGAACTCACTAAACTGCTCAATGTTTACATGAAACGAGGCATCAGTGCCCAGCAGTGCAATGTTGCAATGACTGTATTTCATAGGTCAATACATTGAGACCATCAAGCATATTTGTATCTCATGCAGCTTCCTTGGCGACCGTGTGCAACAAGTTGTTTTTGTCTATTTCACTCTGCCAGAAACAAATGTTTTACCTTAAAAGTGTTGATGCCAACATTTTGGTGGGTGTTTCTAACTAACCTTGAACTCGCACGGATTGTCAACACAGATTTATATATGCCTCATTTGACTTTGTTTTACAAACAGGTACATGCCTATGTGTTTATTGAGTTTCCCTTTTTTCTTTTAACAAACTTCTTTACTTCTATACTTTGCCCTGATTCTCACTTTTCATTTGAGCAACTCCGCTGCCTTGCAACTGATTATTGTTAACTGAAACATGTTGTGAACACTTCAGCAGTCTCAGTCCTTCATGTTTCATTTCCGCACTGCTATAACAACTCAGCGACCTCACGTGAAACAGTGCTTACTTACTTGAAATTACGGTCACCATTCCAATAAATCCCTCTCCACGGGCCACCATGATTGCATGCAAAAACACACACCACGCAAGTAATCTTGTCAGTGTCCACCAACAGTCGATAAGATGAGAGACATATTTGGTCCCACCCCGTTGTGTTGTCCAGGTGGTGTCCCCGGTGTCCAGTGCAGTTCTTGGAGAAGAAGCAGTGCGAGTGGGTGAAGAAAAAGTCACCATAAGCCGCCTGCACGTCATGCTTGTGTCAGGGATCTCTCTGAGCCTGCAGCCCAGCCTATACCAGGCCAACATTGTCAGTGCATTCACCTACACCCAGCATGTCCTTCATACACCCAAGCAGGTGAGAGCATATAAGTTATCGGAATATTGTAAGTGTTTTCACATCGGGATGTTGTTGTGGTGTAATTGTTAGCACACTCGACTGGCAATCCAGAGGTTGCCAGTTCTCTCCAGTGCAGCAGTTGGTGAAACGATGGTGCATGTTTATTCAAGTCCTGCGCCCTTGGCCACCACAGTGAGCAAAGTGCCAGTCCCATGTGGTGAAGCAAAGTGGTGCAGGCACTTAAACCTTTTCTAAGACATCTGGCCAGTGTGGGAAAGTAGGCCAAAATACAATCAAATGCAGTGGTTCACAATCTGTGGTTGTTGATAGACAAGGCCATGGGAAGTGGTCCACAGAATGGTTGTAGATACGATTTTTTTAACAAAACACGGTATATTTGTTTTAGTGCATGGTGCTCTGCGAAAATGTTTTGAAGATTTACAGTGGTCCACTATATTCACTATTTACTTTAGTATTTTTAAGTATAAATAATTGCGATGATATATAGCAATATTTATTCTTTAAAAGGTTTCAGTTTTGTTGCCAGAAAAGAAGGGGAAAAACCTATTCTTATATTTTGGTACTGGCAAAGGAGGTCCCATGATGTAGAACCTTTAATTGTAAATGTATATTGAAGGGTGTCATTTAGTATTTAATTTCAGTTCTTGTCTACTTTACATCAGGCTTTATTTCCTTCCTGATATTATTCTAGTGGTGTTTTTTAGCAGTGTTATAGCATTGTAATAAAGGACTCTTGCACTGGGTCTGTCTCCGTTGTCCTTTATTGTGGTTCGTACAACTTTGCCCGCACGGCGTCTCGCTCAGAGTCTCCTCCGTCTCCCGCTCGGCAGCCCCACTGCTGCCGTCGCTCCTGCAGACTTGCTGCTGGCTCACTATGCAGCCCCGCTGCTGGCTCTCCGTCTCCTCCGTGCCCGGACACCGCTGGCCAACGGTGCCGAGTCCCGACCTGTGGCGATCACGCCACCTGTTACGTCATATCCGCGAGGCCGTTTACGCTCGCATTACACCACCCTCCCCCGTAGAGAAAATTCCAGCCGTCTTCGGCTAAAACAGAACAAGTAATGCAAGCGACCACCAACCATCAGCCGTGAACGGACAACGGAGAATACAATGAATATAACAATAACAACAAGAACGAGAACAACAATCAACGCAAAGAAAGGGACTTTGAACGCGTGCGGGTTGCCGGCCCGTCCCGGATGAGCGGCGGCCCCCCTGCAGACCGAGAACGTGACGGGGTTTTAGGAGCGACAGGATCAAAACCGCCTGTCGCTATTGGAGGCCCGCCAACGCCAAGGTCCCGTTCCCCCGAAGGACCAGAGTCCAGGGCGTCCCGCAACCGTGTCTGTGGTGGGGTTGGAGGGGCGGCGGGGCCAGGTGTCCCCGCCGCCCCGTGGTAGGCCCACCCAGGGCAGAGTCCGCTGCCTCCTGCAGTGTCACGGCCGGTTTGTCTGTAGAAGGCACGACAGGCGCTCTTACAGGGTCAACAGGCACAAGCAAGGGTGCGTCGGCAGCAACAGACACCGGCAAGGCAACATCAGGAGATGACGCATCCGTTCCAGGGGCCACATATGGTTTCAAGCGAGACGTATGGACATACCAGCGCCGAGATCCGAACCGAACGTGCGCGGACTGCGGGTTAGGAACCTCAATGAGCCTAACAGGCCCCTGCCATGGTTTATGTAATTTAGGGGAGGTCCCTGCTCGCACCTGCGGGCAATGCAGCCAAGCCATGTACCCAACCTTCCAGGGGCACTTCCCCTTCGAGCATCGAGCGCAACGTTCGTTTCGGGCCTGGGTTTTGGCAGTAGCCATTCGGGCCCCCTCCCGCGCCTCAGCGACGCGGCGAACGGCGTCCTGAATGTAATCTGGGAGAGGCTTAGTAGGTCCTCTCACTCCTGTTCCCAACTGCACATCCATTGGCGGCACGTTTTCGCGACCGTACATGAGAAAAAACGGAGAATATCCTGTGGATGCGTGAGGCGTCATCCGGTATGCCGAGAGTACCCCAGGGATGTGCAAATCCCAGTCAGCTTGCTTTTCATTAACCGTGTGACACACCATGCCATCCGTCTGCGGGTGGTAGGGAGATGTCCGGATCTTTTTGGTCCCCAGAGGAGCGCACATCTCCCCCAACAATTTAGAAGAAAAATTCCGGCCCTGATCCGTGAGCAGCCTCTCCGGCGCCCCTTTGTCCATGACATATCCAAATATAAAGGCGTCCGTAATGGACGCCACCGACTGGTCGGGCCAGGGCCAGGCCATCGGCCAACGGGAGAGATACTCTACCCCAACTAGCAAGTATTTATTACCCTTAGCGGATGGCGGGAAGGATCCCAAAATATCCAACGCCACCAACTCGTTAATTCGAGACACTTGAATAGACTGTATCGGCGGCACATATGGGTGTTTAGGCGGCTTCCGCCGGGCACACTCGGGACATGCGCGAACGTGCCCGACGACATCCGTCGTCATGCCGTGCCAGAAGTAGTCTCGCTGCAACGTCAACAAGGTTTTCTGCACCCCCAGGTGTAATAGCGTGTCGCAATGCAGAGTCCTAATCAATTCGTACCATAACGACGACGGTACAACCAGACGCCAGCGATCATGTAACCCCTCCCTCCACATCAGCAGTCCGTCGCGGAGAGCGGCCCCCGGCGTCCCCCCGGAAACCAGTCTTCCCCCTCCCTTTGCAGCTCGACTCCGCAGGGTCCCCAACGAGTCGTCAAGCATTTGTTCACGAATCCGCACTGCCCGTGGAAGGTTCAGAACCCCATCGGCCGGTCCCGGGCACACTGGAGCCTCAGGCACCTCGACCGCTAAGGCAATAGGCCAAGGGGGCTGCTGGGTCGGCGTACACCTATGCGTCCCCGACGCGCAAGCGCAAGAGGATCCCTGCGGTAACCTGGAGAGCGCGTCCGCATTCACGTGACGCGCCCCCTTCCGGTGTTGAATTTGGAAGGAAAACTCCTGCAGAGTGTCCAACCATCGTGCCAGCTGGCCAAATGGTTGGTCTACCTTCAGAGCATATTGTAAAGCCGCATGATCCGTGCGCACAATAAACGAATGGCCGTAGAGATATCGCCAAAATTGGCGGAGAAAATAGACGATAGCCAAAAGTTCACGGCGAGTGACGCAGTAGCGGGTCTCGGCGGGGGACAAGACGCGGCTACCGTACGCCACCACGCGTTCCACAACGCCTTTGGACTGTGACAGCACGGCCCCAATGCCCGTGTCACTCGCGTCCATGTCCAGAATGAAAGGGTGATCAAAATCGGGATAGTCCAATGTTGGCGCCGTTGCCAAACGATCGCGCAGGCCCTTAAACGCCGCCTCCTCTGGCGGTCCCCAACTGAATTTCCGTCCTTTACCCATAAGGTGGTGCAGAGGCCTCGCGATCGTTACGAAAATGGGGACGAACCTACGGTAATATGAGGCAAACCCCAAAAACGACGCACATCCCCCACCGTGGCCGGGGTTGGCCGGTTGCGGACGCACGCCGTCTTCTCCGGATCCGTGGCGACCCCGTCGGCACTGACTATATGTCCCAAATACCGCACGGACCGTTGCAGTAGGTGACATTTCTTAGGTTTAAATTTCAGATTGGCGGAGCGCAGTCTGGCGAACACCTCCTCCAGTCTCTGTAGATGTTCGTCAAATGTGCGGCTAAAGACGATAATATCGTCTAAATATATCAGACATGTCTCCCACTGCAACCCCGTTAATACCAGCTCCATCAACCTCTGAAATGTGGCGGGGGCAGCATTCAACCCCATCGGAAGACAATTAAATTGAAATAGACCCTGCGGCGTATGGAAAGCAGTCTTTTCCCGCGAGGACTCATCGAGGGGAAGCTGCCAGAATCCCGAAGCGAGATCCAGCGTCGAAAAGAACTTCGCCCCCGACAAGGCATCGAGGGAATCATCCATACGCGGCAGGGGGTACGTATCCGCCACGGACACTTTGTTTAATTTGCGAAAATCGACGCAAAATCGCAATTTGCCGTCTTTCTTTTTGACCAAGACTACAGGCGTGCCCCATGGGCTGTTAGACGGAGATATTATGTCCGCAGCCAGCATGTCATCCACTGCTCCACGAACATGGTCTCGCTCCGCTGGGCTCATCCGATGCGAGTTCAACCGAATCGGAGCAGCGTCCCCCGTGTCCAGACGGTCCTGGGCCGTGAACGCCGTTGTGGCATGGGCCACGACCGTTCCGGCCGGCACGCAAACATTTTCCATACTCCCATTAAGCACCTGCAAAAATGGCTGCTGGTCCGGCCGGATAATAGTTTGCGCCCCGACCAGCGCCAATCCTCCCGTTATGGTTGCGGACGGCGATAACAAAACCCCAGGCGCTCCTTCCCGACCAGGCACCGGTTTCCGATATTGCAAGGGGATAAGCATCTGTGAACCAGGTGGAATGTCAACAGATACTTTGGACAGCGCCTGCACCTGGCAGACCGGAGCGGGTCGCCCCCAGGGCGACGGCAAAAATGTAATTTTTCGACTCCCCGGTAATTCAATGCAATTTTGATTAACTCTTATTAGAATGGGCATTTTGGCCAGAAAATCAGTTCCCAACAAACACGGAACCGCAAGGGACCTCGAAATCAACACAATCCCCGAGGCTGACACCCCCCCGATGGATATGTTGGCGTCCACCTGGCACACAATGACCATACTTCCCCCGTTTGCTGCTACACAGGAATCGTAAACTGGGCGCACTGCGTCCGGCGGGATGCCCAACAGATGGAAAATGACATCAGATATAATCGTCGCGGACACACCGGAGTCCACTAAAATGCGCACGTCAACCCCTTGTATAGAACCCGGCACAGTGGACGAACCAGTAGCGGCCGCAACAACCCGCCATGCCAATTTACGCCACTGCGTTACCGAGCGACATGGGCCAGTCGGTGGCCTCCCGTTGTTAACGACACCCGGATCGCGCGGCAACGGTGATGAATGATGTGCCAAGCCTTGCCGGGTGTCTGGTGCACACCGACTTGCCTGTCCAGGAGGGTCCTTCCGCGGCACGTCTGTCGTCGAGGCCTCCTGCTGGGGCGGCCCCGGGATACGGGCACAGCAATCCCTGGCGTAGTAGCCTTTGCGACCACAGCAGAAACACTCGACGTCATTACGACGCACAGCACTCCCCCCATCTCGACGCTCTCGCGTCGGTGGCGCAGATCGCGGCCCCGGTCCTCCGCGGGCAAGCCACTGCGCAGAGGCGGCCGTCAATTCCTGCGGGCCTCTCCCCACGTGACCCAACTCCTCCCACCTGTTACGTCATATCCGCGAGGCCGTTTACGCTCGCATTACAGCATCATTGGCTAGATAGGATACGAACGAAGTTATATATACATACATAACAAAAATAGGAACTGCTTTGGTTGCGGTGTGCCAGAAGAAATGAGAATTAGCTCACATTGAGTATCACATTGGCTCACACATCTATCCCTCTTCACATTTGATTCAGGGATAATTATTGAAATATATGCTTATTTTAGTGGTACACATCAATTTATCTTTTTATAACAAAAAAATGCAAAAACAAAGCAAATCCAATGGGTACTGCTTACTCCAAGCACTATAGCTGTAAACCATTGAACAAGTATGTGGTTCCTTGTGAAGACAGACTTTACCGTTCATCCATATTCTTTCGAAAACCTCAGTCAGCCACTGGCACTTCATCTGGTTATATGGGCACTTAAAGTTACATAAAGCATAATGCATTGCCATTATTATATTTCAATAGCGCAGAATTCTTTGTTTTTTTATGAGAATCCCAATTGTTTATTTTACTTTCATGAGTAGTTTAAACCTGTTTGAATAGTGTAGTGTGCAATAGCTTTGTTCTGTGCTTTTATTACGGTGATGTGACTTTGTAAGCAGTTAATAACTTACACAATTCACCCACATGAAAGTCTCAACATCTTATCTTTTCAAACAAAAGGATGAGGATTTAAAATTGCACACTATTTCCATTGGGTACAAACATCTATTTTATGCCGAACATTGTTTTACAAAAGGATCAAATAAACATACAGATAAGTATGCTAATGATGTTAAAGTCACCATTTTAAGTTTACAAAAATTTGAAATGTTTTCGTGAGATTTTAGCTTTCCAACGCTCACTCTCACACTTGCAAAAGTAGTACAGACAATTTAAAAAAATAACCCTTTCACTGCAATTTTGTAAAACAAGAGTTAAAATAGCATTTCATCAGGAATTTTTTTTTTCGTGAGATAATTTTCGAAATAAATACATGAAAGTTACATATATATAAGGCACAACAACAAAAAACACCATAGGAAATTTTACAAATACATTGCCAGCATCTGAGGCATGCTTCACAATTACGTGAATTGCTGCTTAAGAAACACTCTTAGGGCCACTCGTAAAACATAATGAGGTCAGGGCACATCATTTTTGGAAAACACATTTGTTGACAAGAAGCATTTTCGTTTTGTAATGCTTGAAAAAAATGTAATAGGCAACCTATTAACTCCAATAATAATAGATTTATCATCATCATCAACCATGGTCAATCCACTGTTGGATAAAGGACTCCCTAAGCCACCAAAATATCTCATGATCCTGCAATGTAATAATCCCGCTAGTATCAAAAGCTGACTTCATTGCTCCATCTCACCAGTGGACATCCTCTCGGATTATCATAAGGTTAAGCTGCATGACTCTTGCTGTCCATATAAAAACATTTTTTTACAGCAAATACTTTCTCTTATTCGTTAATTGTATCCACATTCAGCTACTACATGGATCATTTAAAATATGCTTGGGAAGTGTGTGTAATTATCTCCCCTACCACACAGTCCTACAATTGGCAGCAGCGATAGCGATTGTTGATTTCGTAATATACGGAGCATCCACAGAGGTGGTGAGAACAGTAACTGGCAACAGATATAGTAGCAGTGGTGACAATGACAGTCGTCATAATATTCATCCATCATCATCATCATTGCCCGTCATGATCATATTTATCATTTGTGTCATTAGCAGTTGTGTCATTGACAACGAGGACCACTGTGCAATGGGGTTGCATCTATTTCTACCCATTCCATAGTCGCAGTGATCCATGCCATCATAATTTTTATCCATCGTAATCATGATAATTGTAAGTTATTGATGGCATTGACAGTTACGGTGACCACAAGCGGCATCATCATTATTAGTCTTTGTGTCGACAGCAGTGATGGCAGCAGTGTCTCATGAGAGTAATGGTCACAGCAATATCTTTTTTTATTCCTCATCATGATTATAATCGTAATCAGATCACAGGTCATAGCCACAGGTCATTATGGTTAATAACATTGGCACAACCACGCTTCATCATTGCCTTTTTAAATGTATTTTACTACGATATCAGGCAGCTGTTGCAAAGTTGGCACTCGACTTCCACAATTCACTGTTAGACCCCACCCCTTGGTTGCAAAACTTGCTGCCCATTTCAATGCCTCCCTCAATAAACTAGCACTAAGAATGTGGCTATGATAGTCAGAGTCATCATCACCACTGTCGTCTAGTTAATAATCACATAATTGCTGAAATCATGTTTTACAAAGTGGAACTTTTAGCAAAACTAGAAGTATTGAATTTTAAAATTAGCTGCCCTTTAGCAGCATTGCGGAAAATTTATGGCCTTCCTTTGGGAGTGCAATGTTTCCTTTTAACGACCGGTGAGGAAAAATCCACAGTCATGTATGGATGCACCTGGACACTTAGTGTTATTTGCAAAATAGCAGTTGATAACAGAGCAAATGCATGGACAGTAAGAGAGCTACAGTTGAGAATAATTATCACTGTTGCATCATATTTTTTAAAATAGTTCTAACCTTCAGAGCTTGTTTTCCAAAAGATTGGTTTGACATTCTATCACCTTTTAAAATAAACACTATGCCAAGTGCAGTTTAAAATGTGCAATGGTGATTGTTTTATAAGCTTAATTTAAATATCATATCTAAGGTATTCATTAACATGTGAATGTCTTAAAACCAACTGAAAAAGGAACATCCTGTGATAGTCAAAATAATGTCATGTCTTTATCATAAAAGATGTTGACGTGATATTTATCCTTTCCCAGTGTTTAATATTCAAAGCATGATGGTTTATGTTGTTGACATTAACACACATTGTCTCTACCCTCCATGAGGCAGATGGTAAATTGGCTGTCAGGGCACTGACACTTTAATGGGTGACCTCTAGAAACATGTTACTGAAAACCTTTTCCCTCATAAAACAAAAGCAACAGTTTCGTGAATAACCAACTGAATAACAAATATGTGCCAGCATTCAGTTAGATGAGGCACAGTATAAATTTACTATTGGATTATAATTTTTTACTTTCTTTCAGATTAGTGTGTCAACTCGTTTTTAATTTCAAAACTAGAGTTGTATGAAATGGATGAGGCTGGATGTCGTAGGTAGAACCACACATTTAGGACACAGCTTTTCACAGCCACTCGTAATCCAAGTGTGGTCTTCCAACTTGGGCCACTGGTGGAGTGTGTGGTCTATCCAGATTTTGCCTCACACTACTATAGGATCTCCAGGGTTTCAGGGGTTGAAGATGCCTGCAATAGTGTGTGGTGGTAAAAATATGATAGAAGGTATGCTTTACACGGCCTAAGCTGGAAGACTACACTTGGGTTAGAAGCATAATTGATGTTACCTCTGGTCTGCTATTGTTGGGCTGACTAACTGGAAATTTTACTCATATCTTTTAATTCCCAATGTTTACTGACTATGATTGTAAAGAACCTTCTTGCTCATTACCACCGGGGAAAGAGCCGGAACAAATTGGAAATTATTTTCACTCTGTTGATGCTTCTATTGGCAAGGTGGCGGGGGGGGATTACAGCAATTTATTTTTTTATATATTTCCAGGGAGGTAGCATTTCCAACTGGACTCGTGATGGTTGATTAAATATTTGCAATGATTGTTGGTTTGATTATGTAGATGTAAAAAAACTCACAGAATGCCAAATGTCATATCTTTGCCAACATTAAAAGTGTGAGCCTAAAAGGTCGAATATCTGAAGCCTTTCCAAGAGTGACATTATCTTATATTTTTAGTTTTGCATGCGTGCATTTGGTTGCCATCGTAACCATTATTCTATATTAACAAGCCCCACTGCAATGGTTAGATTACTAATATTTACAAAGAGTACACAGCAAAAGATAATCTAAAAAGGTTTAACGAAATAAAGATTTGTGTGCATGATAAGCAAGACTATAATGTTATTAAAAACACAAAAACATAATTTTAAGCCCTTTGTCAATCCACTACTGGATGAAGACTTCACACTGTCAGTTATGGGGGTTATTTGAAAATATTTCACCAAGCTAATAAGTGTGGTTGGTAAAAGGAGAACCCAGAATCAGTTCAGATATTACTCGCCACCACCAGGACTCAAACTCAGGTAGCTATATACATAGGACACTGCTCACCAACTGTGCCACCACTCCACCCCATATGCAGCATAATGAAATATTATATCCTAAGTCTGGAGAAAAAGTTCGGATTACATTGTATAACAAGAGGAGGAAATTATAGATCCTTTAATCCCTACGCTCACAAGTATTAACGAATGTTGAAGTGACCTACAAATACGTCATCAACTTATTCAGATGTAAGCTGATTTCTCGGAAGGTTTTAATGCTCGTGACATTTTAAGTCAAACGAATTGAAATAGGTGAAGTGCGTCTATGAAATCTGGTTCTGTATTCAGCCTCCTTGATAAACACAAACAAACTAATGTGGAGAATTATATATATAAAAAAATCACAGATGTGGGGCGGCCTTCATCTTTTTATCGATTGACAGTGGCTGAAACGTATTTACATCATCTTCATTTAAACATGAAAATGTAATACTTGCAAATGTGCTACATTTGCATTTCTAAGCATTAAAATAGAATGTTATATATTTTCACTTCCATTTAGCCACATTTTGTCTGCTGGGTGAAAAATGCAAACAGAGATGTATATTCACTCCTGTTAATATATCAGCGAGAGGGGAACATTTATACAATGATTTTTCTGAAGGTAAAAGCAGTGATTAAATAAGTGTTATGAAAAGGATATTGCACCTATTTAAGCTCTTTACAGATTGATGTAAGATGTATTACATGTGTATCTGTTACTACACATAAACATTATTTGTTTCATTAACTTTTTTCCACATTTTAATGTGTTATGAAAGAAACATCATCATAATGAGTGTTAGTTTTGCCAATTTTGTTCCCATAGTTTGATGGAATTTTTTGGCATGGAAAAATTAAGATGTGTTTAAATCAGTTGCTGAGAATAGGCCTCAAGGTCCAACACATCAAGGGATTCGAAAGAAGCAGCATTATGCCATGTGTAATAGATATGATTTGAGGGCTAAAATAACTTGGGAGAGAAGGTTTAAAGGAATCTCAAATTTGAGCTGAGTGAGGGGAGAAGCAGTCGTAAAAACAGTGGGGAAACAAAAACATTTTACCGTAACATACCTCGGCATTCTTTACTTTAACATAAAATGTATAACATACATACCTTCGCATAATATACCTTATCATAACATACATTAATGAGCTTCTGTCAGAATACAGCTCCTGTCGCAGAGAAGTTAATGTTATTTGTTACGCAGATGATCCCATTGAGCTAAGGCTATTTTACAAGGGACATCCGTGGTGTGAGGATCCAAAATCGCAGACCATATATATGGAGAAAACTCTTCTGACCTGCATATTTTATTCACAATTATTGCTAATATGATTAATTTAGTGCGTTTTACTCCACCACACCTATGGTGGTTGCAAGTCATGGGATGCATTTGCCATCTAAAAACATATATCGTGGTTCATCTTCTTGGTTTTTTCGGTAAAGTCACGTAGAAGGGAAGAAATAAAATAATAAAAATTAAACATAATAAAATAATTCTCACGACGTTTCGGCCACAACACAAGCAGCCGTCTTCAGGTGAAGAAACAGGTCTGTCGAGAAGACAGCGTCTGAATGACACGCCCCAGGCTTGGAGCGTCTATTTAAGCTAGGTTGGACCTGGAAGGTGCGCCTTAACAACATAATTTGCATATCAATAGGAATTTAGCATATTTATGGGAAATGCAGATATGGGATTAGTACTACTTGTGAAGTGCGTAGGAGGTGGGAAGGGGGTTTAAAGTCATTATGCCCGTGCATTATGCAGGATTAGCAGAATCAAAGGGAGGGGGTAGGAGTAGCATTAATGAAGTGAAGGAATGTTAATAGTATGTAGCTGCAGTAACTCGACCACCACGTAAACAACTAAAGTATAAACTACATAGTATCATCAGTATACTAAATATACTCTCCAATAAGCTGATCTACTAACAGTAAGTAATACATCATGATTCTATGTCGCAAAATTATAATATGCTTCCAGCTAAACTTTATTCTCTTACATCACACGGGTCTACCCCCTGCTATATACTGCCATAGACAAATCCAACATTAAATTATATACTGTATTACTATACACCACCCTATACCTTAGAATAATACATAGTGTAATATTACACTATGTATTATTATATCCACCCTACTGTATATCACACTGCTGTATATTCACTATACAATTACGATACTATATATTACTTCATACATTGTATTAAACATTACCATTTTATACTATTTATTATTATACAATCCGCTATACACTATACCATTGACCGTCGCGTGAAAAGATACTAAGAGGAAGCAACGAAATATGTCAATGGGAGAGTGGTGGTAGGAGGCTTGCAGCAGAGCAAGGAAACCAGATGACCTGCTTGTCAGTTTTGATGTGGTTTCCTTATTCACCAAAGTTCCTGTACCTGACACCATCGCAATCATTGAAAACTTGGTTCATCAAGGACTGGATACTGGGGTACCCCCCCTCGTGAGACACTGCTTAACCAACACATACTTCACCTGGAATGGAACTTTCTACAAACAAACTGAGGGCACCCCAATGGGCTCCCCCCTCTCTCCAGTTGTAGCCAACGTTTTCATGGAGAAATTTGAGACTGACGCCATCCAGACTGCCACTCTACGCCCGACCTTATGGAAGAGGTACGTAGATGACACTTTTGTCATCTGGCCACATGGCCAGCCTGCTCTAGACCAATTCCTCGACCACATCAATCCCATACACCCAGCCATCAGATTCACCATCGAAGTCGAAAAAGATGGCAATCTACCCTTTTTGGATGTCCTAATTAAAAGGAGACATGATGGTTCAATGAGCCACTCTGTCTACAGGAAAGCCACCCATACGGATGCTTACCTAAAACCGGATTCCCACCACCATCCATCCCAGTAGAATTCCCTCATCAAGACTCTATACCATAGCGCCCAATGCATCTCCGACCAGGAACACATTGCCAGTGAACTCAAACACGTACGCCAAGCTCTTAAGGCTAATGGTTACTCCGACTACACAATCCGAAAAACCATCACTCCAACCATCAAGAAGGATCCTGTTGAGGAGCCTTGCAAAACCATCACCTTACCCTACATTGCTGGGGTCCCAAAAAAGATCTCCAAAATCCTGATAAAACACAAGATCCAGGTCCGATTCAACACAGTACATAAAATCCGTGATCTGGTCCCGTCTGTAAAAGATGTGGTTCCAGACATACAGTACCCTGGCGTCTACAAACTAAGTTGCCTCTGTGGTAGCAGTTACATTGGAGAAACCAAACGACATGTCTCTGACCGCATCCGTGAACATAAAGCAGACTTGAAACACGGTAGGACAAACACCTCAGCCGTGGCAGATCACTGTTACAATTCAGTGGGCTCACATGATATTGACTTCTCCAAGACAGAGGTTCTCTGCAAGCCATCTGGCTACCATGAGAGATTCGTTCATGAGGCAATCCACATATATAAACACAGAGACAAATTCAACCGAGAAGATGGATTCTGGCTTAGCAATCATTGGAAGGACGTAATAAACCATTTCGGATCTTAACTGATTGTGTTCACGTTTACGGTGACGTTCATACCGCAGTCCACTCACTGGCATTGACTATATATCTTGTATTCTCCGCAGGGAATGGATTCTTTGCTCCGCTGCAAGCCTCCTACCACCACTCTCCCATTTACATATTTCGTTGCTTCCTCTTAGTATCTTTTCACGCGACGGTCAATGGTATAGTGTATAGCGGATTGTATAATAATAAATAGTATAAAATTGTAATGTTTAATACAATGTATAAATTAATATATAGTATCGTAATTGTATAGTGAATATACAGCAGTGTGATATACAGTAGGGTGGGTAGCATAATACATAGTGTAATATTACAATGTATAAGGTGGTGTATAGTAATACAGTATATAATTTAATGTTGGGTTTGTCTATGGCAGTATATAGTAGGGGGTAGACCCGTGTGATGTAAGAGAATAAAGTTTAGCTGGAAGCATATTATAATTTTGCGACATAGAATCATAATGTCTTACTTACTGTTAGTAGATCAGCTTATTGGAGAGTATATTTAGTATACTGATGATACTATGTAGTTTATACTTTAGTTGTTTACGTGGTGGTTGAGTTACTGCAGCTACATACTATTAACATTCCTTTACTTCATTAATGCTACTCCTACCCCCTCCCTTTGATTCTGCTAATCCTGCATAATGCACGGGCATAATGACTTTAAACCCCCTTCCCACCTCCTACACACTTCACAAGTAGTATTTCCCATAAATATGATAAATTCCTATTGATATGCAAATTCTTTTGTTAAGACGCACCTTCCCGCTCCTACCTAGCTTAAATAGACGCTCCAAGCCTGGGGCGTGTCATTCAGACGCTGTCTTCTCGACAGACCTGTTTCTTCACCTGAGGACGGCTGCTTGCGTTGTGGCCGACATGTCGTGAGAATTATTTTATTATGTTTTATTTTTATTATTTTATTTTTTCCCTTCTACGTGACTTCACCGAAAGAACCAAGAAGATGAATCCCTGCAGTCACGAAAGCTTTAAATCGAAATATATCGTGGTGTTGTGTGTGATGTACCTTATGGGTGCGGTGGCATGAGCGGTGACTGCAACCACCAATTAAGACAAACAACATCCTTATTTTCTTCCAAACATCATTATACATTATTTCTTTTTATGTCTGTATCATGATGATGATCCACATTTTTCTTCTTCATCTTCCCCCATTGCTGTATTTATCTCCATCACCACCTTGATTATCCAACAGCTGTTGCAATCAGCACCCAACCTCTACGGTCTTCTTATATAATGTTCTACCACCTGGGTACAATACATTGTTGGACTCCATGCAATGTGTTCAAGTTGCACACTAAGGCGTTATGGCGGTTATGACTGGCAATGATGACAGTAACATTTGACTATTTTATTATACAAATTTTCATTAAACATTGGATGGCAGAGATAGCAAGATGGCAGTTACTGGGATGTAACATTGACTGTCATGTCATGATTGTCATCAGTCATTCATTATTATAATCATAATTTAACCTTTAAGACATTTCAATCATTTAAAAACTAGCCACTTTGTGATTGTGGAAATGCAATGCAAACTATTCATGATGTAGTAAACAATTGTACTCTATGCTCATTCATTAGAGGCATACCAAAACGTCATGCTCTTCTGAAGTTCTCTCGTGACTGCAAAACCTCAACATTGGCATTTAGCTCCTGAAAGTATTAACAAATGCTATAATAGAATCGTCATGAACGCTATTATCAATGGACAATCATACACAGTAGGAATAATGTAGTTGCTTTTACTAGGAGAGAGTCATCACCCATTAGTGGCCCCTTTTTCACAAAATCTCAGATGATTGGAAGAATTGCGGATTGGCAGATGGATATCAGAAGTCATACAGTAGTCACAGAAAATAGGAATGCTGCACTATTTGTGTTCTATTGCGATGGTACTTGATATTTGTTTAAAATTGTCATACTTTGTAATTATATTTAAAATAAAAGAAATCCAGTGGTTAATTTTCATTGTTTTAATGACGATGTCATCTGCAAATTGGAGATACGTAGGCCTCGGCAAGGTAAGGTAATTTACCCTTTTTACCAGGTAAAAGGGTAAAGGTAAAGGGTAAAGGTGTCGACATGCCAAGGGGTAAGGTAAAGGGTAGGGTAAAGGTAGCTTGGAAGAATTACCCAGTAGGGTAAAGGTAGCGCGAAGTATTACCCGGTAAATACGGTACCTTGTTTACCGCTAAAAGCTCCGTGGCGCAGTCCGTGGCCTCCATTTAATAAGTAATATTTAAAAAACTTTTTTTAAACACGCTTGTGTAATAACCGACTCGGTCAAGCTTTCTTGGTCTCTGTTGTGTCGTTTATTAGGTTCTTCGTACCGCACCGCTCCGCGCACGCTCCGTGTGGGCCGCCCTCCGCTGGTGGCCGCTCCGCTCCCTCTCTCCGTGTGCCCCGCACACGTGCCAGCCACACTGCTCGCTCCGTGTGCCCCGCACACTCCGCTAGTCACTTCCTAGCTACGTGTGCCCCGCACACTCGGCTAGTCCTCACACCCCTCTAGCCCCGTCGCTGCACACCACGTGGCAGATGGCGCCGCTGCTCCCGTTCCGCCCAGCGTGGCTCCCCCCTATTCTCACTTCGTTCCAACTCCCGATCTCTTCCGGTTCTCTCCCTATATCGTTCCCATCACGTGACCCTGACTCCTCCTTCCCGTACTGCCCCCGTCTCCCATTAGAGCCGAGATGAGCAGTGGCTCCTCCCACACGCTCCATCGACCTGGCTCCGCCCCCCAATGCTCCGGCCCGTGTGATTGGCGCGGAGGCCAACAACCACCCCGTTTATGCTCGCATTACATGACCTCCCCCCCTGATGAAAAAGCCAGCCGTCCCCGGCTGCAACAGAACAATAATAATGCGAGCAAAACATAACAGTCAGGACTCACAAGACACAACGGAGATTAGAACAGCAAAAATTAACGAAAGGGAAGGGACTTCGAACGAGTGCGGGTCGCCGGCCCGTCCTGCACGCGGCCCGGCCCCTGCACCGACCGTGATCTGGACAGGGTTTTAGGAGCAGCGGAACCGAAACCGTCCGCCACTGGTGGAGGCCTGTCAATCCCAGCATCTCGTTCCCCAGAGAGGCCCGTCATCGGGGCCTCCTGCAACTGCACCCATGGCGGGGTTGGAAGGGCAGCGGGTTCAAGTGTCCCCGTCGCCGTGGTAGGCCCACCCGGTGCAGCAATCCCTGTGTCCGGCAGGATGACAGCCGGTCCGTTTACAGGAGGCACGACAGGCACGCTTGCAGGTTGAACAGGCAAGGTCAGTGGCGTGTCGGCCGCGACAGACACCGGCAAGGCAACATTAGGAGATAACGCATCCACCTGTGGGGCCAAGTAGGGTTTCCATCGAGACGTATGAACGAACCAGCGCCGCGATCCGAACCGAACACGCGCGGACTGCGGACTAGGAACCTCAATAAGCACAACCAGCCCCTGCCACGGTTTGTGCAACTTAGGGGAGGTCCCCACCGGTACCTGTGGGCAGTGCAACCAGGCCATGTCCCCCACCTACCAGGGGGACTCACCATGCGAGCGCCGTGCACAACGTACGTTCCGGGCCTGGGTCTTGGCCGTAGCCAATTGGGACGCCTCCCGCGCTTCTGCCACGCGATGAACGGTGTCCCGAATATACTCAGGGAGAGGCTTGACAGGACCCTTCGCCCGCGTGCCCAGTTGCACTTCCACCGGCGGCACGTTCTCGCGGCCATACATCAAATAGAACGGTGAGTACCCTGTCGACGTATGTGGCGTCATCTGGTATGCGGACAGCACCCCAGGGATATGCAAATCCCAATTAGCCTGCTTTTCGCTAACCGTTTGACAGAGCATGGTCGACAGGGTCCCATTCAGCCGTTCAACCATCCCATCCGTTTGCGGATGGTAGGGAGACGTCCGAACCTTCTTGGTCCCCAGTGCAGCACACACGTCGCTCAACAATTTGGAAGAAAAATTTCGCCCTTGGTCTGTGAGCAACCTCTCCGGTGCCCCTTTGTCCATTACATATCCGAACAGGAAGGCCTCCGTGATAGACGCCGCTGACTGGTCGGCCAAGGGCCAGGCCATCGGCCAGCGGGAAAGATATTCCACCCCGACCAACAAAAATGTATTCCCCCGAGCGGTCGGCGGAAAGGGCCCCAAAATATCCAATGCCACCAACTCGTTAATCCACGACACCTGTATGGACTGCACTGGTGGGACATATGGGTGTTTAGGCGGCTTCCGCCGGGCACAGTCGGAGCATGCCCCAATGTGCCCGACGACATCAGTCGTCATGCCGTGCCAAAAATAATCCCGCTGTAACGTCAACAAGGTTTTCTGCACCCCGAGATGTAACAACTTCTCAGAGTGCAGAGTCCGAATCAACTCATATCGCAACAACGACGGCACAACAAGACGCCAGCGATCGTGCAAGCCTTCCCTCCACAACAACAAGCCATCACGGAGAGCAGCTCCCGGCGTCCCCTCGGACAGTGGCCCACCCCTCTCCTTCGTGGCCCGACCCCGCAAGGCCCCCAGTGACTCATCGAGCAATTGCTCTCGAACCTATACAGAATGCGGCAAATTCAAAACCCCATCAGCCGGTTCCGGACACGTGGGAGCCTCAGGCACCTCCACTGCGGACATAACAGGCCGCGGGGGCTGCGGAACCCGCGTGCACCTATTCGTGCCCGAAGCACAGGCACAAGGGGGCCCCTGCGGCAATCTGGAGAGCGCGTCCGCGTTTGCATGACGCGATCCTTTACGATACTGAATGTCAAACGAAAATTCCTGCAAGGTTTCCAACCATCGTTCCAATTGGCCAGACGGTTGGTCAACCCTCAGGGAATATTGCAAAGCCGCATGATCCGTGCGCACAATAAACTTACGGCCGTATAAATACGGGCGATATTGACGAAGAAAATGCACTACTGCCAAGAGTTCCCGACGAGTAACGCAGTAGCGGGTCTCCGCCGGAGATAGCACGCGGCTACCGTAAGCCACGATGCGTTCAACGCCGCCCTTAGACTGGGACAGGATGGCCCCAATCCCGGTGTCACTAGCGTCAGTATCCAGAATAAAAGGCCGAGTAAAATCAGGATAGTCCAGCGTCGGCGCTGACGCCAAACGATCGCGTAGGCCCTGAAACGCCACCTCCTCCGTCAGCCCCCAGCTGAACCTCCGTCCCTTTGCTGTAAGGAGGTGCAACGGCCTAGCGATCGTGGCAAAATTCGGAACGAACCTGCGGTAATAGGAAGCGAACCCAACGAACTGGCGCACGTCCCCCACCGTGGCCGGAGTCGGCCAGTTTCGGATGCACGCCGTCTTCTCTGGGTCCGTGGCCACGCCGTCCAAACTGACTATGTGGCCCAAATAGCGCATGGATCGTTGGAACAAGTGACACTTTTTAGGCTTAAATTTCAAATTGGCGGAACGCATCCTAGCAAATACCGCGTCCAATCTCCGAAGATGTTCCTAATATATCAAACACGTGTCCCACTGCAGACCGGTCAACACAAGCTTCATCAATCGCTGGAACGTCGCGGGGGCGGCGTTCAAGCCCATGGGAAGACAATTAAACTGAAACAAGCCCTGCGGCATACGGAAAGCCGTCTTTTCCCTCGAGGACTCGTCCAGGGGAAGCTGCCAGAATCCCGACGAGAGATCAAGAGTAGAAAAAAATTGCGCCCCAGACAAGGCATCGAGGAAATCATCCATACACAGCAGGGGGTATGCGTCCGCAACCGACACCTTATTTAACCTGCGGTAATCGACACAGAATCGGAATTTCCCATCCTTTTTTTTTCACAAGGACCACCGGAGCGCCCCACGGACTGTTGGACGGGGAAATAATGTCAGCGGCCAGCATATCCTCCACTGCGCCGCGTACGTGGTCCTGCTCCGCCGGACTCAACAGGTGTGGGTTCATCCGAATCTGAGTGGAATCCCCCATATCAATATGGTGGGAGAGCAACGAGGTACGTCCCAGATCGAAATCGTCCGAACTAAAAACATCCGAATACTTCCCCAACAGCGCGCGAAGCGCGGACCGTTGGTCCACAGTCAAAGACGCATTTTCCTGGCACAACTCGGCAATCCATCGATTATCCTGTGCCGTCGAGGCAGAGACTCCTCCCTATGAGGCCCCGGTGGCACCGATTGTCATGGGCCGTGAAAGCAGTCGTGGCATGTACCAAAACCGTTCCGGCCGGCACGATGACATTTTCCCCGCTCCCATTCAAAACTTTCAGAAACGGAGGCTGACCCGGCCGAACAATCATCTGTGCTGCGACCAGCGTCAAGCCACCCGTAATCACTTTGGACGGCGACAACAACACGCCCGCCGCGCCCTCGATTACCGGCACTGGCTTCCGATACCGCAACGGAATAAGCATCTGCGAGCCAGGTGGAACGTCAACGGAAACCTCGGACAGCGCCTGCACCTGGCATTCAGGAGCGGACCGGCCCCACGGTGACGGCAAGAAGGAAATTTTCTGGCCCCCCGGCAATTCGATACAATTCTGATCCACTCTTATCTGAATGGGCATCTTTGCCAGAAAATCGGTCCCCAATAGGCATGGCACCGCGAGAGACCTGGAGATCAACACTGTCCCTGAAGCCGAAACACCCCCAACCGATATACTCGCGTCCACCTGACCCACGATGCCCATACTCCCTCCGTTCGCCGCTATGCACGAGTCGTAAACCGGTCGTACCCGCCCCGGTGGAATGGACAGGAGATGGAATATCACATCGGAGATAATGGTCGTGGACGCACCCGAGTCAACCAAAATGCTCACGTCGACCCCTTGGATCGAGCCAGGCACAGTCGACAACCCAGTAGCGGCCTCAACCACCCTCCGTGCCAATTTCCGCCATTGCGTGAGCGAACGACGCGGATCTCTTTGCGCCCCCCCGTTAGGAATGTCTCCCGGACCGCGTAGTGACAGTGATGCATGAGATGACAGGCCTTGCCGGGTGTCTGATGCGTACCGACTTGCCTGTCATGGTGTATTTTCCGCGTCGCATTCCCGGCAGGGGCCTCCGGCTGGAGCGGCGGCCGAGAGCGACCCCAACACTCTCTGGCGAAGTGCCCCCGACGGCCGCAGCGGAAGCATGACGAGTCGGCTCGTCGTCCGGCACCCCCTCTATCTTGCCGATCCCGCATCGGTGGGCCCGAGCGCAACTCCGCTCCCCCTCGAGCAGGCCACTGGGTCCATGCTACCGCCAGCTCCTCAGGCCCCTTCTCGTCCCGTACGTAGACAGCTTTGGGCGGATCCCACCCGGTGGCACCACCTTCGACTTTGGGGCTCCCCGTCCAGGCCATCACCTGCTTCCACCGGCGTAGGTTGAATTGCGCGTCCAAGCACTTAGCCGCTATCCGGGAGGTCAGCTGCTCATGGCCGCACACCGGCATGGGGATGCCCAAATCCCTGGACAGCTCCAACATCTTGCCCAATATTAAAGGCTCCAGCAAGTCGGGCTCCGTGTCCGGATATGCGGCCATAGCCAGCTCCAACACAGCGCCCCAGAAAGCCACTGGCGATTCTTCTGGTGCCCGTTGCCGCTGCACGAATCTGCGATGTGCGTCGTCCGGGGGCTCATAAGCCTCCGCCATTTCCTCGAACACTCCCTTCAGCGTCGTCTTCCTCGCAGCCTTGATGGAACGGAAGAATCTGACAGCCCCGCATACTCGGCTAGTCTTCACACCCTTCTAGCCCCGTCGCTGCACACTACGTGGCAGATGGCGCCGCTGCTCCCATTCCGCCCAGCGTGGCTCCCCCCTATTCTCACTCCGTTCCAACTCCCGATTTCTTCTGGCTCTCTCCCTATATCCTTCCCATCACGTGACCCTGACTCCTCCTTCCCTTACTGCCCACGTCTCCCATTGGAGCCGAGATAAGCAGTGGCTCCTCCCACACGCTCCGTCGACCCGGCTCCGCCCCCCAATGCTCCCGCCCGCGTGATTGGCGTGGAGGCCAACAACCACCCCGTTTATGCTCGCATTACACTTGTATGAAATGTACTAGTAATGCCAGAACTCCACGACTCCAGGAAGTGGCCCCGAAGCTTGCCATAACGTAAGGGACCGTGGCCAATTACAGCCAACGTTAGTTGAGCGTGGACAATTAGACCCAAGCCGAAACATAACATATAAAAAATAATGTTTAAAAATATATATTTTTTTATTATAGAATATATTGTCATCAGTATGACATAAGTATACCAAGTTTGCAGTCAATACCATATTGGGAATTGGGTTAAAATTGAGTTACAAGATTTGAGGATACAACGACAACAACAACAACGACAACAACAACAGACAGTGTGAGTTCAAAGAAAGCATGTAAAATTGGAATCGAGAGTATTCTACATGAATAAAGTGCTCTACCTAGCATGTACCGTTATAAACCTTTTTTCATGTGTAGTAGTTCCCTTGTAATTACCCTGTAATCGGATCATTTGTATGGGGTAAGGGTTAAAGGTAGGGTAAAAGGTAGGCTCGTTGTTTTTTACCTTTCGCCTTTTACCTTACCTGCTACAGGGTAAAAGGTAGGGTAGAGTGATTGTATTGTATTAAGGTAAAAGGTAAGGTAACTTTTACCTTACCTTGCCGAGGCCTAGAGATATGTATGTGCTATGAAGGACGGCCAAACGTCGCCTATTTTATACTTTTCTTTTTAAGGCCACAGTGTTGTAATTGTACATATCAGTTATGTTTGCCTTTTTGACCAGAAGAGTGATTGAGGCATAATTACGTGATTGAGATATTGTTATTAAGTTTCAACAGTTGCTACCGCTAATTTAATGTCCACAATTACTCAATCCATTACTTGCAATAATGTCATCAATATTTTTTAAACCATGCATTTTGAAGGCTAAAATAAAGAAAGCAAATGATATATAATTTTTAGCCATCATACTGCTGTATTCATTGAAATGCAACATAAGTTGTTGTGGTGCTGACCGTCATTATATTTGTCGTTATAGAGCTTAAAGTTTTTATGCATGTAACTTTTTTCATAGTTTGCGACTCGCTCCATCAAAATGTTGAATGAAATGTACGTGTACGCATCACCAGAATGCGTAAACAAATCTCTCTGGTTAAAATACATTCCCAACCTTAGTGTTTAGCTCCTTGGAATGTAAATTATGCATCCGCAGTACCATTTCTCCCACTTTATATTTCTGCAATATGCAACCGTACACCTGTAAATGCACACGGTTCAGCCTCCAAAACTCATCGTGCATGTTTCAGGATGCACAGATAAATGCATATACATTATATGCAACTGAATAGCTGTCAATGCTATTTGTAAGGGCTTACAATAATTAAGTAGAATTACGTGGCATAAAAAAGCAGCACGAGTTGCTGCAAATTGTCATTATTACTGGTACAATTTCAAGCAGGGATATACTGTGTTTTTCAACGATGGAATTCAACAATGCTCATGAAACATGAGCGTATGATGTATTAAATTAATTGTGTTAGTTTATGAAATGCCTCAAATTGACTTGTAAATTACGTTAAAATTACTTCCCAGTCAATACAGCATCTAATACGCTTATATACCCATGCATATTGTGCAGAATAATTGACTGACCACGTTAATGCTGCAGTACACTGAATATAATGGTGTGGACACTTTTTGAAAGCTACCCAGCGCATTTGAGTAAATGACGTCAAAATATGTAACTAAAAAACAATACGAGATCAATTTTGGCTTAGAACATGAGCCAAATGTTCTTCGTGGGTTTTCATTCTCAATGGTCAATCATTGGTGTTTGTAAGTAGAAGTCAATGCAGATAATACCAACATTAACACAGAAGCCCGTCGAAAAGATAACACGTGAAGAATTGGTGTTATATAATCTATGAAATTAAGTATTGGTTTCCCGCACGACTTTCATTTTTGTCATCAGCGTTGCTGTTCCACGTGCTTTGTTTATTTGATTTGCCTACATCCTCATTTATGTCTTTAATTACCTTCAGAGAGCAATTAGTCAGTGTAAGTACATGTCTCGTAGTTTGCATTATCACGTAAAATTAAGATATACTTTTAAGGTGGGAAAGCCAACTTGCTTGAAAGATGTAGGTCTAAAAAAATGTGCATTGTTTTTTTTATTTATATAGAACTAGCTTTACTACCCGGCTTCGCCCGGGACTTGGATTCTTGTTTTGGATTAATACACGGCCTACACGGAGGGTGAGGGGGATGGGTGACGTCAGCAGGCACACTGTGTGACGCTCCCGCATGCGGGTGACATCACACATGTGACGTCACCGCTCTCTTGCCGTGCAAAATATATCCATTATTGCGCCCCCCCCCTCAAAATACAAAAGTCTATTTGTATACTTTTTGCATTGTGTACAGTCTGGAAGCTACCCACATGCTAAATTTAAAGTTTGTTGCATGTCGGCAAGTATGCTAAACATTTCGAACAGACACACATTCACAAATTTCCCTTTTATATATATAGATGTGTTAGCAAGAGTGGAATAATAAAACAAGAGGTCATTGTATAATATATCGTACCTGTAGAAAAGCACGCAATATGCTTTTTTACTACTTTTAATTTATTCCGTCACAAGCTGCTCTAAAAAGCTTTGAATAACCTTTGCATTACACATAGTCAATTTTGTATGTATGAAAGGATTGCTTGTACTCCTATTTTTGCATCCTGTGGTGTACAATTCCTAAAAAATTTAAGTTTGTAAATGCACAAATCCTTACCGTGTATACATATGAAAGGATCTCTTGTATGAGTATTCATCATTTTGGTCATTACCCAAAGCTCATGACCATAGGTGAGGGTGGGAATGTTGATCGACCTGTAAACCGTGAGCTTTGTTCGAGAAATCAGCTCCCACTTCACTACCACGGAACGGTACTGTGTCCGCAAAACTGCGGATGCTGAACCAATCCGTCAGCTGATCTCCCGCTCCCAATGAAAACTTATCTCCCGAAAATACCAAAGAGACAAAGGATACTCCACTGCTCTTGCTTGCCATTTATAAACCTCAGCTGTGCTGTGAAAATTGCGTTTTTATAACGTTTTTTTGCATTCACTTGTATATTTTGAGGAGTAGGATTTCATAAATTATTGTCCAGTCTAACAACAGAAAAAGCCACATCACAAAACGGGCAACTCGGGTGATGATATAGCAACTGCCTTTGGGGTATGATGCCCATGGTTGTGGAACGTTTTTTTACAGACTATGGACAAGCTGGCAGAATATAGTGGCCATTGTTTTACATTGTATCAACATATTTCTCACCAACACATCATTAGGGTTTTGACATTGCTTATAATACGCATACAAAATACATATGCAATGATTGAAATTCTGCTTTACTGCAATGAAAATATTGCTAGGTGTTTCAATTGACATCTAGGCATTTTTTTAATTGGAGGGGATGGTGCTGCGTGGCTGGGGGGGATACGTGATAAGATGTGCCATTGTCACAAAAATCTTCGATTTGCTGTGTTTGTAAAAAAAAAACTCTGGTCATATGCTGAATTTTATGACCTTAAAATATAATATAAATGTAATTAAATTTACATGAGCAATATATGTCTTGACTGCTCAATCTGTTTTCCTTATTTTAACAAAAAATTTTCTTTCCCCACACAGGAGGCGGCATTTGCTATATGGATACAGTTCAGTGATGGTACAATGGTTCCACTTGATGTATTTAATTCGGAGGAATATATTCTGCTGCTACGCTCCCTTGATGACCGTGTGGTCTCTGTTACCCACGATCAGCAGTTCATGTGGTCCAAGGTCATCGCAGAAGGTGAAGGGCAGGGTGGATTTCTGAAAGCAGAATTTATGATCTCTGAAGCCTGTCAAAAGACCAACAGAAAGACCACACTCGTGTCACCAGTGGTTAACGTAAGAGTCAGATTCGGGAACGACAGCGAAGATCTTTTTGACAGCCGCGACGATTATATAATTGGAGACGATAGCTTGGAGCGCCTCACCAAAGTTCCGCAAACAGCGGTCCCTTGGATGGAAAAGGAAAGTGTATCAAAATCAGTGGTCACTTATACGAGACCAACGCAATCCCAGCGTGAGACCTGGAAGAAAGGATTGGAGGTTGTGAACGTAGCGCCATCGAGTGAAGATGAAAGGCCCATAAGCAGGTCGAGCGGCGAGAACGACGATGATTCAAAGGATGAAGATTTTGACCAGGATGGTGGAGACGATATGGCTAGCGTCGAGAATGATGGCATTGATAACAAGGTGGAGCCCGGCCTTTCTGACGTTCAGATTGGCATGTACACTTTACTCGGCGTCTTCTGCCTCGCTATCGTCGTTTTTCACATCAACTGCATTTTCTTTGCTCTGAAGCGACGGTGTAAGGAAGCTCCACAAACCCAGGATGAGATTGACCCGACCAAGGAATGGACGTGTATGAGAACCAGCCGTGAGCATGTCCGGGCTCAGAAGGACAACGTGAGCTCTGCAAGCTGTCACCTCGAAACGTGCAATGAGAGTTCGCACGAATACGAGCACATTGACCACAACGGCTTGTGGACAATAGATGTGAGCCAGATGTACTCCCATTCCAGGAGACAGCAGCATGTCCCACAAAGGCTTCCTCCGCCAAGGAGCGGCATTTCAAGGCACTGCTCCTTTAGGGATAAGGACATTGAGATGTGCGAGTTCAGAAAGTAGTTGTATCTCACACCGTACATCAATTTTATAAAGAAATCATCATAAGTTTGTCCTTGGTATTGTATTTCATATTTGCTGGTTAGTGCCATTCTGCATCGTGTATTGGTGGATGCGTTGCAGCACGCAGATCATCAAGTGGAGACTTTTAAAAGGAGCGGAGGAAACAGGAAAAAACAAGAGACTGCATTGGGCATGTAATTTAATACTTATTCGGAGTGGATATCCAAAGGAGATGAACAATGGAAGGCTGGCATACACAAACGTTTTATATTTCCCATTTTATCTTGAGTGCCCACGATTGCAACATTTTATTCAGTGCTTCAAGTAACCATGTCGCAGACAACACTGTGCACGGAATGCTTTTCCACCGTATACTGTACATAGTGTAGTCATGGCAACGCGTGTATACACGGTGATGGTGGTTAATGATCCGTGGCTGGAGTCCCGATGTGGCCGTGACACCGTCACAAAATGCAAGCACTGTGGATTTGTTGCGGACTTGTACACGCGTGCACTGCATTCTGCCGTGTTTCCGTGCATCCAGATTGTCTTTTTTTCCCAATGGTCCGATGCACATGCATTGATCACATTTTTGGTGATTTAAGACTAGCCCTTGGTAATTATGTAGACATTTCGTGAAAGAACTGCAACTTGCATTAAATACTCACCGATCCAACCCTAACCCTCTCCCAACCCCTCCCACCTCCCCACCTGTACTCCGTCAAAACAAAGTTATCCGTCACCTTTCTTGGCATCAGTCGGGTGTTTTAGAATAATTGTGTTCTTTAGACAGGTGTACGTTAAGTGAGGCTGTGAGCGATTAATGGAATTAGAAAAGAGTTGGTGGACCCCCCCTTCCCCCCTCATTCACCCTTGTTATGGCCTAAGGAAGTGTTCTGTAAAAATAATGAGAGAAAAAAACCACACTTTCAAGCTTTTGAGTGTACAGGTTATTTTTATAAATGTAAATAGCATATGGAAGCTGGAGTTGCATGGGATGATAGTGTATGTAAAAGCTTAACATTGTATAAACTGAGCTGAGATGAGGTCTATGCTATTTGTTATATTGTGATGGTTATCTAACACCCAAAAACGTGATATATTTTCATAACAGCCAGTTATTCAGTGTTGTAAATTATATAATACTTTGTTATTTCATACGTTATGTAGCAAAAAAAATGACTAACTTTTGAGCATCGATTTGTTATTGAAATACAGTATGTGGTTTAATTTACAGTACTATTCTGTTTACATGTTTAATCTTGTCTTATGTTTCCATAATGTATACTTAATATAGTGTACATGGGGTTTTTCAGCAGTGTTGATGAATTCCAAGAAAACCTTTCTCCGTTTCTCTGCCTGTATTTCTCTGTATATCATTATTTTTGGTGTCGCTCGCTCGTTAACTTGTGCTTACACTTCGTCACTTTTCTCTCGCGCTATCCTTCTCCCTCCCCCCGTCCTCCCCTCTCTAAGCTGTATGGAATTTAATGACTTTAACGTACAAGTCATTAAGATATTGATGCTTTTTGTGACCTAAATAAAAGTATTGTGTGTTTTGAAGAGTAATCACTTTATTACCGTGTGCTGTGTATTTAATTGTTTGCTAAATAACACCAAGCCATGCCCCCCCCCCTCAATTGTGTGGTAAGTTGTTCAAAATACATTACAACAGAAATTCAACAATCCGCACTGATACGGCAGGGGCAATATCACCGTGGATCCTGTAACCTGCGAGGCACCGCGGAGATTAGACCAAATAATCCGCGAGAAAACATTGGCGCTGATGCGGTGCACCGTGGATTATGGAACAAAGTGGTCACTCGATTCCATTAATTCGCAACAAAATATATTCCAATTACAAGGAAAGTGTGGCACTTGCATGACTAGTTGTTGAATACATTTTCAGTACATTTGCAGAGTATGAGGTTACGAGTTTTACTTAGACACCAAATGGCGCAAATCTGTCATTTGTCGATGTTAAAGAGTATTGTTTTTTTTACTTGATATCCAATTTGAACCAAAACAAAATGCACAAACATATTTTTCGACTAAAACAAATAACTTCAGCACAGTTAGTCTGATGATCCAAAATAAAACATTCTAAATTATGAAAATAAAAATCTTGACATTTTCTCAGTTCTCATCCTTGACGTTAGCCTCTGAGGTGTTTCAAACTGGTCACACGAAATTTCACATAACCATGATAAAATATCAAAATTTATAAAATGTTCAGAAAATCCCCAGAAGACTTTTACACATAACTCATGTTTAAATTGTAGTTATTTGTACTTATCACTGCAACGTGGATCCCACTTTGATACCAGAATGGCAATGCAGCCAATTGAAAACGCTCTATTTACGATTGGCTTTGACAACGCTGTGCAAACCACATCAGCTAAGCCAGCAGCACGCTTTCCTCCGTGACTGGTGTGTGTCCTGTACTGTGCAGCCCCCGCGTTGGTTAAGCTACAAGTCCCCCCAGCTTGATACATTTCTAGATCCACCTCCATTCCACCCTCTGGGTTCTGAGGTCATGTAAATGTGCCCCCCTGGATTTGGACTGATTCATATTTGTGTCTACGTGGTGGAACATCTGTGAGGTTTACCGTTTCTCCAACCTTCTGGCACCCAGGGTTTGATACAATGTATAAGTATATAAAAGTAATTGTGTTATTATTTATTTCATTTCATTTTTTTGCTTGTTTGATGCAGCCCATGTCAAGGGCAGCAGCCTAAAGTGCAGCAAAATATATTATTGTGGCGTATTTCTCTGCTCCCATATCCATGCTTCCTCTCTTCAACGCTCAAAAACGAGCGTGGTCAAGTATGCTCAAACAATCGCCACGATCTCAAGGCATGGGAAATCCATCCTCCATCTGTGGAAAATTTATCATTTCAAATAACCGCTGAAAACCTGTGACTGGGCAATGTGAGGTTCTGTCTTTTTATTGTTACATTTTTCTTGTGATTTTTTGTCAGAGTAATTTTATTGTGAAGTAGGAACATTAAACATGCCCTCATGTTGCAATGAGATTTACCGCTTACCATGACGTAGCTCAATCAATTACTGTAATTGCTCGTTGACCTCAGCCTAGGCGCACCCACCTTGACACTGACCTCAGTCTAGAGGTTGGTTTAGCAGCGCATTCGCCACTTTGCGTAACAACACACACCTGCTTCATGGTCTGCATTGATGTCCATGTGAGATCATTTGCAAGAGGAGGCCATTGTGTGTCAACGTCATGGTCTAAATTTTCCAAATTTTAACAACATTACTTGAAAATTACTCAATCGCGATTATGCATAGCAAACATCACTACTGTAATAAAGGACTTTTGCACTGGGTCTGTCTCCGTTGTCCTTTATTGTGGTTCGTACAACTTTGCCCGCACGGCGTCTCGCTCAGAGTCTCCTCCGTCTCCCGCTCGGCAGCCCCACTGCTGCCGTCGCTCCTGCAGAGATGCTGCTGGCTCACTATGCAGCCCCGCTGCTGGCTCTTCACTCAGCCTCTCTATCCCCGACCTGCAGCCCCACGGCTGCTTTCTATGCAGCCCCGCTGCTGGCTCTCCGTCTCCTCCGTCCCGGGCACCATTGGCCAACGGTGCCGAGTCCCGACCTGTGGCGATCACGCCACTTTCCACCTCCTACCCTGCGTGGCCTCCTCCTGTCTTTATTCCCACACTCTCCTCCAGCCCTTCCGGTTCCTGCCCTTAAAAGCTCTCCCTCTCCCCACGTGACCCAACTCCTCCCACCTGTTACGTCATATCCGCGAGGCCGTTTACGCTCGTATTACACCACCCTCCCCGGTAGAGAAAATTCCAGCCGTCCTCGGCTGAAATAGAACAAGTAATGCGAGCGAACACCAACCATCAGCCGTGAACGGACAACGGAGAATACAACGAATATAACAATAACAACAAGAACGAGAACAACAATCAACGAAAAGAAAGGGACTTCGAACGCGTGCGGGTCGCCGGCCCATCCCGGACGAGCGGCGGCCCCCCTGCAGACCGAGAACACGACGGGGTTTTAGGAGCGACAGGATCAAAACCGTCTGTCGCTATTGGAGGCCCGCCAATGCCAAGGTCCCGTTCCCCCGAAGGACCAGAGTCCGGGGCGTCCCGTAACCGTGTCTGTGGTGGGGTTGGAGGGGCGGCGGGGCCAGGTGTCCCCGCCGCCCCGTGGTAGGCCCACCCAGAGCAGAGTCCGCTGCCTCCTGCAGTGTCACGGCTGGTTTGTCTGTAGAATGCACGACAGGCGCTCTTGCAGGGTCAACAGGCACAGGCAAGGGTGCGTTGGCAGCAACAGACACCGGCAAGGCAACATCAGGAGATGACGCATCCGTTCGAGGGGCCACGTATGGTTTCAAGCGAGACGTATGGACGTACCAGCGCCGAGATCCGAACGCGCGCGGACTGCGGGTTAAGAACCTCAATGAGCCTAACAGGCCCCTGCCATGGTTTATGTAATTTAGGGGAGGTCCCTACTCGCACCTGCGGGCAATGCAGCCAAGCCATGTCCCCCACCTTCTAGGGGCACTTCCCCTTCGAGCGTCAAGCGCAACGTTCGTTTCGGGCCTGGGTTTTGGCAGTAGCCATTCGGGCCCCCTCCCGCGCCTCAGCGACGCGGCGAACGGCGTCCTGAATGTAGTCCGGGAGAGGTTTAGTAGGTCCTCTCACTCCTGTTCCCAACTGCACATCCATTGGCGGCACGTTTTCGCGACCGTACATGAGAAAAAACGGAGAATATCCTGTGGACGCGTGAGGCATCATCCGGTATGCCGAGAGTACCCCAGGGATGTGCAAATCCCAGTCAGCTTGCTTTTCATTAACCGTGTGACACAGCATGGCGGACAGAGTCCGATTTAGTCGTTCCACCATGCCATCCGTCTGCGGGTGGTAGGGAGATGTCCGGATCTTTTTGGTCCCCAGAGCAGCGCACACCTCCCCCAACAATTTAGAAGAAAAATTTCGGCCCTGATCCGTGAGCAGCCTCTCCAGCGCCCCTTTGTCCATGACATATCCAAATAGAAAGGCGTCCGTAATGGATGCCGCCGACTGGTCGGGCAATGGCCAAGCCATCGGCCAGCGGGAGAGATACTCCACCCTAACTAGCAAGTATGTATTACCCTTAGCGGATGGCGGGAAGGGTCCCAAAATATCCAACGCCACCAACTCGTTAATTCGAGACACTTGAATAGACTGTATCGGCGGCACATATGGGTGTTTAGGCGGCTTCCGCCGGGCACACTCGGGACACGCGCGGACGTGCCCGACGACATCCGTCGTCATGCCGTGCCAGAAGTAGTCTCGCTGCAACATCAACAAGGTTTTCTGCACCCCCAGGTGTAATAGCGTGTCGCAATGCAGAGTCCTAATCAATTCGTACCGTAACGACGACGGTACAACCAGACGCCAGCGATCATGTAACCCCTCCCTCCACATCAGCAGTCCGTCGCGGAGAGCGGCCCCCGGCGTCCCCCCAGAAACCAGTCCCCCCCTCCCTTTGCAGCTCGACTCCGCAGGGTCCCCAACGAGTCGTCAAGCATTTGTTCACGAATCCACACTGCCCGTGGAAGGTTCAGAACCCCATCGGCCGGTCCCAGGCACACTGGCGCCTCAGGCACCTCGACCGCTAACGCAATAGGCCGAGGGGGCTGCTGGATCGGCGTACACCTATGCGTCCCCGACGCGCAAGCGCAAGGGGATCCCTGCGGTAACCTGGAGAGCACGTCCGCATTCGCGTGACGCGCCCCCTTCCGATGTTGAATTTGGAAGGAAAACTCCTGCAGAGTGTCCAATCATCGTGCCAGCTGGCCAGATTGTTGGTCTACCTTCAGAGCTTATTGTAAAACCGCATGATCCGTGCGCACAATAAACGAACGGCCGTAGAGATACGGCCGAAATTGGCGGAGAAAATAGACGATAGCCAAAAGTTCACGGCGAGTGACGCAGTAGCGAGTCTCGGTGGGGGACAAGACACGGCTACCGTACGCCACCACGCGTTCCACACCGCCTTTTGACTGTGACAGCATGGCCCCAATGCCCGTGTCACTCGCGTCCATGTCCAGAATGAAAGGGTGATCAAAATCGGGATAGTCCAATGTTGGCGCCGTTGCCAAACGATCGCGCAGGCCCTTAAATGCCGCCTCCTCTGGCGGTCCCCAACTGAATTTCCGTCCTTTACCTGTAAGGAGGTGCAGAGGCCTCGCGATCGTTGCGAAATTGGGGACGAACCTACGGTAATATGAGGCAAACCCCAAAAAATTACGCACATCCCCCACCGTGGCCGGGGTTGGCCAGTTGCGGACGCACGCCGTCTTCTCCGGATCCGTGGCGACCCCGTCGGCACTGACTATATGTCCCAAATAGCGCACGGACCGTTGCAGTAGGTGACATTTCTTAGGTTAAATTTCAGATTGGCGGAGCGCATTCTGGCAAACACCGCCTCCAGTCTCTGTAGATGTTCGTCAAATGTGCGGCTAAAGTAGATAATATCGTCTAAATATATCAGACATGTCTCCCACTGCAACCCCGTTAATACCAGCTCCATCAACCTCTGAAATGTGGCGGGGGCAGCATTGAACCCCATCGGAAGACAATTAAATTGAAATAGACCCTGCGGCGTACTGAAAGCAGTCTTTTCCCGCGAGGACTCATTGAGGGGAAGCTGCCAGAATCCCGAAGAGAGATCTAGCGTCGAAAAGAACTTCGCCCCCGACAAGGCATCGAGGGAATCATCCATACGCGGCAGGGGGTACGCATTCGCCACGGACACTTTGTTTAATTTGCGAAAATCGACGCAAAATCGCAATTTGCCGTCTTTATTTTTGACCAAGACTACAGGCGCGCCCCATGGGCTGTTAGACGGAGATATTATGTCCGCAGCCAGCATGTCATCCACTGCTCCACGGACATGGTCTCGCTCAGCCGGGCTCATCCGATGCGAGTTCAACCGAATTGGAGCAGCGTCCCCCGTGTCAATATGATGGGAAAGCAGGGAGGTGCTTCCCAAGTCCAAATCGTCGGAGTTAAACACATCGGAATAAATCAACAATAGTGCACGAAGCGCGGATCGCTGTTCCCCGGTCAGGGAAGAATTTTCGGCGCACAATTCGGCGCAGGGCCCGAAACTCCGGCAACCACATCCCGGCGGCCCAGATGGTCCTGGGCCGTGAACGCTGTTGTGGCATGGGCCACGACCGTTCCGGCCGGCACGCAAACATTTTCCGTACTCCCATTAAGCACCTGCAAAAATGGCTGCTGGTCCGGCCGGATAATAGTTTGCGCCCCGACCAGCGCCGATCCGCCCGTTATGGTTGCGGACGGCGATAACAAAACCCCAGGTGCTCCTTCCCGACCAGGCACCGGTTTCCGATATCGCAAGGGGATAAGCATCTGTGAACCAGGTGGAATATCAACAGATACTTCGGACAGCGCCTGCACCTGGCAGACCGGAGCGGGTCGCCCCCAGGGCGACGGCAAAAATGTAATTTTTCGACCCCCCGGTAATTCAATGCAATTTTGATTAACTCTTATTAGAATGGGCATTTTGGCCAGAAAATCAGTTCCCAACAAACACGGAACTGCAAGGGACCTCGAAATCAACACAATCCCCGAGGCCGACACCCCCCCGATGGATATATTGGCGTCCACCTGGCCCACAATGCCCATACTTCCCCCGTTCGCTGCTACGCAGGAATCGTAAACCAGGCACACTGTGTCCGGCGGGATGCCCAACAGATGGAAAATGACATCAGATATAATCGTCGCGGACGCACCGAAGTCCACTAAAATGCGCACGTCAACCCCTTGTATAGAACCCGGCACAGTGGACAAAGCAGTAGCGGCTGCAACAACCTGCCATGCCAATTTACGCCACTGCGTTACCGAGCGACGTGGGCCAGTCGGTGGCCTCCCGTTGTTAACGACACCCGGATCGCGCGGCAACGGTGATGAATGATGTGCCAAGCCTTGCCGGGTGTCTGGTGCGCACCAACTTGCCTGTCCAGGAGGGTCCTTCTGCGGCACGTCTGTGGTCGAGGCCTTCTGCTGGGGCGGCCCCGGGATACGGGCCCAGCAATCCCTGGCGTAGTGGCCTTTGCGACCGCAGCGGAAACACTCGATGTCATTACGACGCACAGCACTCCCCCCATCTCGACGCTCCCGCATCGGCGGCGCAGATCATGGCCCCGGTCCTCCGCGGGCAGGCCACTGCGCAGAGGCGGCCGTCAATTCCTGCGGCCCCCCCCCTTCAGGAACGTACACCGCCTTCTTGGGATCCCAACCCACGGCACCCCCTTCCACGATGGGCCCCCCGTCCATGCTGTCACCTGCTTCCAACGGCGCAGATTAAACTGGGCATCCAAACACTTCGCAGCCGCCCGAGACGTCAACTTCTTATGGCCGCACACCGGCATAGGGATCCCCAAATCTCTCGACAGCTCAAGCATTTTGCCCAAAATCAGGGGTTCCAGTAGGTCAGGCTCCATCTCAGGGTATGCGGCCATGGCCAATTCCAAGACAGCACCCCTGTATGCCACCGGCGACTCTTCGGGTGCCCGCTGGCGCTGAAGGAATCGTCGGTGAGCGTCATCCGGTGGCTCGTACGCATCCGCCATCTCGTCAAAACCCCCTCTCAATGTCTTCTTTTTCTCGGCCTTGATGGAACGGAAAAATCTTACCGACTCATCGTCGAGAAGAGTTGGCAGAACTTCCAGGGCCTCTGCGTCAGTCCATCTGGTGGAGCGCACCGCCGCCAAAAATCTGCAGGCGAATGCACTCCAGTCGCCTCCAATCGAAAATTATTTAATTGTTGTCAAGTCACGGCTGCGGGTCCTCGCTCCGCCGTCCTCCGCAGACGGCGCGTCGCGTGGCATATTCAAGATGGCGTCGCACCGCAACGTGTCAAAGATGGCGACTTCCCACCGCGGAGGGCGCAAGATGGCGGCTTCCCGCGGTTCTTCCCCTGCCACGCCCAAGATGGCGTCCTCGCGCCGCGTGGCAGAGGGCGCTGGCGGCGCAGGCAAGGCCCTGGTCTGTCGATCACCCCCGGGCCTCCCCGACGCCGTCGCCAGCGTGACGATGTCGCACAGTTGCGCCAAGACGGTCTTCAAAGTCTCCAGCTGGGCCGCCATCTGTCTCTATCGCTGGTCAGCGTCCTCCGGCGCGGGCGGATCCACCGACGCGGCGACCTCTTGCACCCCCGGCCCACCACTCGTTCCCGCTTCGATTTCCTCCTCCATTGTTGGCAGCCCCACTGCCTGAGGAAGGTCGTCGTCGTCGGAAGATGTAGCAGACGATGGTGCGGGGATATTCTTTCTTCTGAGCTGTTTTGACATGCCGTTTCACTTCTGACATCAGTGTAATAAAGGACTCTTGCACTGGGTCTGTCTCCGTTGTCCTTTATTGTGGTTCATACAACTTTGCCCGCACGGCGTCTCACTCAGAGTCTCCTCCGTCTCCCGCTCGGCAGCCCCACTGCTGCCGTCGCTCCTGCAGACTTGCTGCTGGCTCACTATGCAGCCCCGCTGCTGGCTCTTCACTCAGCCTCTCTGTCCCCGACCTGCAGCCCCACGGCTGCTCTCTATGCAGCCCCGCTGCTGGCTCTCCGTCTCCTCCGTGCCCGGACACCGCTGGCCAACGGTGCCGAGTCCCGACCTGTGGCGATCACGCCACTTTCCACCTCCTGCCCTGCGTGGCCTCCTCCTGTCTTTATTCCCACACTCTCCTCCAGCCCTTCCGGTTCCTGCCCTTAAAAGCTCTCCCTCTCCCCACGTGACCCAACTCCTCCCACCTCTTATGTCATATCCGCGAGGCCGTTTACGCTCGCATTACACTACTGTGAAACTTGGCAGAGCCTTCGGAAAAAAAGAGTCAAGACTCATGGAGGCTTTCCTTGGGAAAACAAATAATAAATGAATTGTTACAATCCAGGATGTGGCCTTGAGTGACCTTGACAAATGGCCTCGACCTAAAAGGCTCCCGGCCACAGCGTTGTGGCTTTCGGCCTGAATCTTGGCCTTGGCTCTGAAAGTCCCAGCCTTGAATGCAACGCTCTGGGATACTAAATATTGCCAAAAATGAGTATTCTCTTCTGACTAGGGTTGCCACTTTTAAGGTACAAAGAAAGCTGGACATATAATATAAATAAGAATATATATTCTTGGAAGAGGGGGAGAACCAAATGTGGAATGCATTGGCAGCCTTAGAAATTTCCCAGTAGAGCTTCCTCAAGATGTGGGTGATTCTTGGAAAACCAGGAGAGATGACCCTAACCCTGACCCTTCCCAAACCGTGCCTAAGACCCCATCTTTCCCACACAGAGCTCTGAATCAAAGATAGCATGAATAACATATCCTCTATTCGCATTCTCACTTAGATGCCCCGAATCAGGAAACTCGGTAAAAATAGAGATCTAGATGAATAATTATTGTCTACTCTAGCTTACAAAGGCTGAGAAACTAATCACAACACATTAGGCGCAGATGATAGAACATTAACATATATATTGGAAATAACTAAGGTAAGTAACACTTTCATTGAAGCTTTTTTCCTTACCCCCCAGCTTAGCTCATGCTCAACAAAGTTGTCAGAAGGTACAATCCAGCATGCGTGTAATGGCTTGCCATGTTGTGCGGTGGTATTGGAATTGTCATATTTATAATTTTTACAATACTGTAGGATTGTTCCATCCTTGCAGAATAACTTGATAAAGCTCTGCACTGTCAACTTTGTGGACGAAAAATATATGGCAGTATAGCTCTTAACCTCAGTTTAAATCTGTATTTTGTGAACAAGACCCCTGACCTGGCTAAAATACCCTTACCTTGGTTGTCAATAAAATGAATTAATTGTGACAGGGTTAGACATGGATTTGAACAAGATGTATGAGTGGATACAACCTGTAAGAAACATTGTTTCAAACATATTATCGGATGGAATGTTTTCCTTTTTGAAGCCATCTGTTAATGGGAATATGGACGTCTTGCTTAAAACAACAACCCCACAATCGCAAAAGCTATTGTATCACGCCAAGCAATATAAACAATAACAGCATAATCGTTATGGCTAGGTGACGTGATAACATAATTGACTACTAATGTACTCAGGACCTTGAGCTTTGTGGAAGGGGCCTCAAGTGACAATTGTTATTATACCTACTTAACTTCAAGGGAAATGATAAAACAATACATCAATTCCATTTTTGTTTTACTGGCTGTACAGTATATGTACAAGATATACAATCTATTACCATATTAAATTTCATTCTTTGTATGTGGTAATTACTCGGTTTGTATGGATTAGACACAAGACTTTGACACAAAGACTCCTAATGACCAAAGCACTCAGTATGGCTGTGCTTTGGTAATGCTGTTTTTGTCTCGCAATGGCAATGTTTCTTTAATGGACTCAAGGGCTTGGTCCCAAGGTACATTGGGAGCCATCACAACAGGAAACAATCATTGTCATGGCATACTGTACAGAATGTACAGGATGTAAACAAAGATTGGACGCATTATTGGAATTGATAAAAAAAAAGTGTAAAATAAATGTGGCATTCGAAGGCAAAACATTGGGTCAATTCTATAGGTCCAATATGCATTTAAATTGATGACAATCACTACTCACTAAATTTAATTAGCATCTGTGTTAAACCAAATTAATATTTGTCATCAATATTGTAGGGGACACATAAGGTAAGTAATTCATATTACTGCATTGACAGAATGAGTATTTTTGTGCAGAATATTATACATGTATATATGGTATTTAAATGTCAACCTAAAAGTAAGGTTACAAGGGATGGCTGTCTTTGTGTAAAGATTCGCACTCCGAACTTGCAATCCAATGGTCACCGATTCAATACGATCGCTCGGTGCGGCAGTTTAAAAAAAATGGTCACCTTTGGTATATCCCATCCCACCTCCGTCCATCCAGCAGTGAAAATGGATTGACCAGTTGGACGATCGGTGGGTCACGTGTAGTGGGATAATACGTGGGCAATCCAACCTCTTCTAAAACATCCAGCCAGCACGGAAATGGGGGCCAAAATATCCTCTAGAGCAGTGGTTCTCAACCCGAGGTACAATATGTGGCAATGTCCCGGGGGGGGGGGGGGGGGGCGGGGGTGTACGTGAGGCGATTAATAAATGCGTGAGATTATCACACATGAGTCATTTGTGAATAATCATGGAGGAATATGGCAATATAACATAACTAGGATAAAAAATGATGTCCATATTTTAACCTAGAACAATATAAAAGACCTTCCTAAATCATCGTAAACAATTCGGGTTTCCAAGAGTAACCAGCGAGCACGAACAAATTACGACGTGCATGCAGAGCGTCCGTTCATTGTTTTCGCTTGCAGTTACTAGCTAGTTAGGATACCTCACAAAATTGACATTTGGTTCAAATATTGAAGTTCAGTAACCAAACGTTTATTTCTCAGAACCATGTTAAGTCAGGCAAGGAAGCACTGTTGAATCACAATGCAACACGCAGTAAAGTAGCCAAAAAAGGTTGAGAACCACTACTCTAGAGAGTGTCTATAGAGGACAGCAGTGGCACAAGGAAGCAAATGGAGGGTTGTATGGATATTGTACTTCGTTTGCACCATACATAGCCAACCATGGTAATCGGAAGGCTGCACATTTACCTTTGATAAATATAGTGTCTCTGCTGAGCCTCGTTTCCCCTAGAAACCAGTGATACCGCAGATGTCAATGGGGCTATGGCCACCACTAGCCTTTGGTTAGACATGTCTGCATGGTCAGCTGACTGGATATTGAACAAAGACCTAGATTGAGAATGTAATTTCAGAGCAACTGATAGGAGTCTGATTAAATTGCTCTGGCTTGCATCCGAGGTGAAATACTACACAACCGAGTGCAATAGAAACAATGCAATACTGCTGCAAAGGACGGTGCAACTTGAAAATGAGAACTACACACATCTACATACAATGTACATTCATACACAAATAAGACTAAGACATATCACCCGTTTAGCTTGAACAGACTGTTGGGGCAAGTGCCGTTAGCGGGCACCTATGAAGGTCGGCACCGCGTACAAGGGGGTGGGGTGGCAAGCACCACGCCCCACCGTATTTGTCTCCCTAGTGGCGAAATGTACACATCACACCAGGTACTTAATTGAGGTTCAGTCGACCTAGGGGAGGCCCAGGACCGGTTCAGATAATCGTCACTGGTGTTGGCCATGAGCAGGAATCGAAATCAGGTCGCTGGTTTAATAGTGCAGTGCTCTAACTGCGGCTCTACCAATTCCCACAAATAAGAGCACACACACATCTCACAAAAGCAAAGAAAAATTCCACAATTTAGCACTTTACAGACTAGTGGTATAAGTAATGTTAGCTTGCACCAATTATTAATGTTAGCTTGTACCAATTATGGCCGGCACTGCAAATGAGGGTGTTGTGTGTCCAACACTACATCTGGCCATCTTTGTCTCCCCAGTGCTGATGCTTACAAGCTGCACTAGGTACTCATTCAAGGAAGAATCGACATAGGAAAGTCCCAGGACTGGTTGATATATCACCCGCCACTGATGATAACTGTGACAAGGAACCAAACCCAGGTCACTGGGTTCATAGTACAATGCGATATCACTATGGCACTGTACAATTATAATGTAGCTCTCAGAGACACCGTCTTGTTCAGTTATATGTATATTTATTATGAATAAAGTCCGCCGATTCACTGATAACTTAACGAGTAACCACGAGTGACTATATACACTTGGGTAACTTAGATAGCTCTATTCTGAGACAACATAACTCTAGCCTTCCAAGACTACAAGGTGCCCACTCCAGGATGATGAAGACGACCCGCTCCAAGGTGACGACGGCGACCGCAGTTCCCCTTCAACAGCAGCCCAGAGCCCCGGTTCGTGCCGGCTCTTATCTCTCTCACGACCCGGTCACGCCCCTATTCCCGAACCCTCTCTCACCGCACCCAGCCCTGTCTGTCTCTGCCTTTATTACAATTTATGACCGTTAGGTCCCATGTTTCCCCTCACGCGACCCTGTCAACGCTTGTCGCATCAATCATTATCCCACATTACCCTAACGTGACCCTGTCTGTTCCCGGTACGTTAGTTAGTAACCATGGCCACGGGGAGCTGTACTGTCCCTACATCACCCTGTACTATCCTTACATCACCCCTCCCCTCTCTTAAAAACATAACCGTCCCAGCTAACACAATTTCAAATTAGCCTCTTTCAGGTCGAACCGTACGCTTAACGCAATGTCACGCATTAGCAATGTTTTAGGACTGAAGAGCAGGAAATGAAATAAATCATACTCATCAGAAGGACCATGACAACAACAAGAACAATGCCAAAAACAGGACAACACATGCAATGCAATCCCCGTGATTGCCACGACAAGCAATGGACATTTTGAACATGCGGTCGACCTTCAACACACAACACAAACTACAATTCCACAGGCGATCCGTCACCGAAATGTCCAGTTCTTGACGTCGGTCCGGATTTGTGGCCTTTTCCTGCTAAGAGGGCTTGCACTCAAGCCCGGGGAGGGGGGGGGGGTTGAGGTCATCTGAGGCCTTCACGGGAGAGTATGACAGGTCCTCTGCCGGTGGCCGCTCATATGTAGCGGGCCTTCGGGGCACCCCTGACGTCAGGAATTCATAAACTGCGGGTGGTACAACACATTTCCCTCGGCGTCCAATTACTAAGGCCAACCACATTGGCCCGTCCGAAACCCCAGACCCCAACCGCACAAACACTGGGGATGAATAACCCATTTCGGGGATGAACATACGGCCCTAAGCGTGACTCTCGGACAGCCCAGCGGCAACATCCCACTCGCTCTCGCACACACCGCGGTCGTCAAATTTCTATGACCTCCACTGGCCATTTCCCTGGCCAGTGCAATTTCAGGGACGTATGCAATGGCAATCATAAAAAGATGAGCCATGCTCTATCCCTTACTACCCCTTAGCTGCCTCGCATACTTCTGATATATCATCCAGCATGACCCGCAGGTTTACTGGCAAAGAAGGTCTCTTCCTTCCCGAGGCCGGACCCCATCGGACATCAATAGGCGTGTACTTCCACGGCCATACTTCATTCAACAAGGATCACACTTAACCCATTGCACCCTGGACAACTTAGGTTTCACCTCACACAACTCATCCTTCCATGCTTCGTCAGCTTCCACAGCATGCCTCACCTCTCCCATACCCAACTCCGCGGTGGATCCGAACACGTCACTCCCCACTAACATCTCACGGTCTAACACCGTTCTCGCCTGAACCACCGCTAATTCCATACCACATTAGGGACTTGCAGGAACGGTTCATAATCTCCCTTTAACAGTGTTAGCACCCCGAGCGATGCGAGCCCACGGCCCTCCCACTCTAGACCGGCCGAGGAGGAACTCCGCCTCCGGCCCGCCAGGTCAAACCATTCGCAACAACGCAAACGCAACCGGACCACTACTCCTGAGCAGTGTGAGCCCACCGCCCATTGCTCCAGACGAGCCAAGGAGGACCTCAAACTCCGGCCCGCCAGGTCAAACCGTCTGCTCCAACATGACGGGACCACTACCTGCATGTCCGGTGGGATATCTCCAAAGATTCCTTGAACATAACCTGAACCGAAGTACTTTATTCGCTGATGCGGGAAGTCCACATAACATTCGTGGCCCCGACGGCATCCGACCACAACCCTGGTTGGCAACAATTTACAAGGGCATCCTGCTCAGAAATCCGTGCCCCAAGACATAGGCCACAACCGGCATCTTAAACCCAACACTGGCTCCATATCTCAATCTCCCCTCAATCTGAAATGGGCTACAATACCCCAACTCCCCCATTCTCCGCTACGCACGCAATCACCATAAGCGAACCACAACAATCCATTATTTTAAAGGGCCACGTAACAAAATACAACTTCAGAATCAAAAGTAGCCAAGGCACCCGTGTCCCCTAACACACAAAATTCCACACCTTACACAAAATCCGACCATTCCCGATTAACCAGCCACCGCTGCTACTCCTCGGCATGCTGGCTTTCGCCACTGCATGTCCGAGTTTGGCCTCTACGACACCCGATGACCCTGATGCTTGAGGTGGTTTTCAGCGGTCGGGTGTTTGGTGCATCGCGACTCACCTGGGCTGGGCCGTGGCTGTCGACAAGGCGGTGGATGCAAGGGGCTCCACGATGTCCCCACGAATCTTGGCATCTTGGCGTGAAGTGTTGAAGTTGGCTGCAGCGGAGCAGGCGAGCCTGGGCGCCTGTGTAGAAAGTGCCAATTCGAGCTGGGATCGCAACTCCCAGTGCCGTCCTGGCGTCTCTCCTCGCCGCCAGTCCCCTCCGCGATCCACTACTGTCACCTCCCCCGTAGACTCTGTTTCTTCCTCCGACGGCTCCAAGACAATTTTTGATGGTCGGCCGGTCCACTCGTCCCAAATCCGAGACTTTCCGGTCTATGGAGCCACCCAAGCCCATTTTCGCAAGGTTTTGTATGCTTGCAGGCACCACGCAGGGCTGACAGTGGGACATCTACTGCAGACATCTGTAGGCATCCTGAAGCGTAGCCCTCTTCTCCTCAGGGATGGCACAGACCGCTGCGACGCCATCATCATCAAGAGCCGTAGGTAAAGCTCTCAAGGCATCCTCCTCTGTCCAGCCAACGGACCGGTGCGCTGCTCCAACCGGCAGGTGAAGGCACTCCAAACCCCCACTGCCGCTGTATATTATTTAATCATAAGCAATCTTTGTGGTCGATCGGTGGCCCCTCACCTCGCCGCCCGAGCTGACACCGCCTCTGCTGCTTCATGTGCAGGACCCCAAATGGTGGCCGTCGGTCGCGTCGCCGACCGTGTGGTCCCCAGCGCAGGAACCCCGACCGCAGGCGGCTGCTCCACCATCCCTGCACGACTTTGTGGCTCATCCCCGGTTGTGCCAGCCCTCGAAGTCGCCGCTACCGTCGTCGCCACCAACTCAGTGACGGCTGATCTGCCTCTGCCACCAGCTCTTTCCATTCTCCCGTCACCGGCACCGTTTTTTATGCGCCCACGAGTTTCGTCACCAGGACCCCGGTTCCCGGGGCTGCTGGGGGGACCCCTTGGTCGTCTTCCTTCTCTTCTTCTGAAGATGCTACAGGTGGGTTCTTACTCTTTCCTTTCCTTGGCATTTTACAAGCCACTACTGACACTACGGTAATGTAGATCCAGATTTGTAAAGACAGAGACACACATTGATGCATTAATACCCACACAAACTCACAATAATATATAACCACACACCTCCATACTACATACATATGTATACTCATGTGGTGGTGCACGCCTGTAATTAATCGAACACTAGATTCGAGGGTCGGTGGATCACACAAATGTTGCAAACTGTATTTCCCATGGGACACTGTGATCGCCACATCGTGGATTGCCAGGAGAAGGTTGTACAGAAAAGTGCAGGCTCCATCTGTTCCATCCATATGGGATAGAGTGTTCCCCCCTTGTATGCATGGGTTTTCTCCGGGTGCTCCAGTTTTCTCTCACATTAATGGAGTTGGCCAAACAATCCAATAGGTGGGAATTGTGAGTATAATTTAGGGCCACAGGGTTTGGACAATTGTGGGTAGGCGGTTCTGGCCTCTTGTCTGTGGGTTTTCGAGCATCAGAAAATATTCACGTTCTAACTTGTAACTTCATATGCATGCTATGCCTACAGTACTCGAATGGCTAACTTGCTTACTTGATTGGGATGCATATTTCATTGCGACCACACTTGGATACAAAAATGTCAACCTCGCTCAATCAGGTGCAACAGCGTGAACCTTCACTGTAAATAATGACCTTATGCAATTAACATTGCAATCGCGTCTCAATAGTGATGCAATCATTAGCCCTCAATTGAATCACACCCCATCGATTGGCATGAAAATTGCACTTTGTTGGGCAAATATACAATCTAGGCCTCAATTGAGGCCACAATGCTTGCAGGTGATCCTGTAAAGGCAAAATATCATGATCTGTATGTTCTGATTTGTGTGTTTGTTGTTGTAGCTTCCCTGACTCCCAATATGTCCTGTAAATTACACTAATAACACTGGTGTAGTAGCTAGAGGTGGATGTCATCTGCAAAAAGTATAGAAACTAGTTAATTGAAATAGTTACAGTATTTATGTCACTGTTTAAAATGTGGAGGTTAAACGGGATGGGTTTTTGCCAAGATTTTATGGGTGGTATGTGCATTCAAATGGCACCATTACTTTTGTCCTTCAGTTGATATTGCTGTTTCACAGAGCAGTGACAGACCCCTTTGGTGGGCATGTCTACTGTTTATTCATTATTGGTTCACAAGTAAATCCTTAAATGTGTTTAAATTGCATCGTCATTGCGTGAGTGCCAAGTGTAAACAGGTATAAGATAAAATTGTCCTCTTGATTATGGGCAGGGTGAGATGAGGTGTACTACAAGTTGTAACATCCAGATTTGGAGAGAGTATCTATTTCCTTATTGGGACAGTCTACTGTCCAAAAAGAGAGCCTGCATTATTGTTTATATTCCATGCGAATTGTATTGCTGAGTGGAAGTTGTCAGGATAAGGAATAAAAATTACTGTATTAATGTCACTATTTGGTTTGCATATACAGTGAGGGAAAAAAGTATTTGATCCCCTGCTGATTTTGTACGTTTGCCCACTGACAAAGAAATGATCAGTCTATAAATTTAATGGAAGGTTTATTTGAACAGTGAGAGAGAATAACAACAACAAAATCCAGAAAAACGCATGTCAAAAATGTTATAAATTGATTTGCATTTTAATGAGGGAAATAAGTATTTGACCCCTCTGCAAAACATGACTTAGTACTTGGTGGCAAAACCCTTGTTGGCAATCACAGAGGTCAGACGTTTCTTGTAGTTGGCCACCAGGTTTACACACATCTCAGGAGGGATTTTGTCCCACTCCTCTTTGCAGATCTTCTCCAAGTCATTAAGGTTTCGAGGCTGACGTTTGGCAACTCGAACCTTCAGCTGCATTTACAGATTTTCTATGGGATTATGGTCTGGAGACTGGCTAGGCCACTCCAGGACCTTAATGTGCTTCTTCTTGAGCCACTCCTTTGTTGCCTTAACGTGTGTTTTGGGTCATTGTCATACTGGAATACCCATCCACGACACATTTTCAATTCCCTGGCTGAGGGAAGGAGGTTCTCACCCAAGATTTGACGGTACATGGCCCCGTCCATCGTCCCTTTGATGCGGTGAAGTTGTCCTGTCCCCTTAGCAGAAAAACACCCCCAAAGCATAATGTTTCCACATCCATGTTTGACGATGGGGATGGTGTTCTTGGGGTCATAGGCAGCATTCCTCCTTCTCCAAACACGGCGAGTTGAGTTGATGCCAAAGAGCTCCATTTTGGTCTCATCTGACCACAACACTTTCACCCAGTTGTCCTCTGAATCATTCAGATGTTCATTGGCAAACTTCAGACGGGCATGTATATGTGCTTTCTTGAGCAGGGGGACCTTGCGGGCGCTGCAGGATTTCAGTCCGTCACGGCGTAGTGTGTTACCAACTGTTTTCTTGGTGACTATGGTCCCAGCTGCCTTGAGATCATTGACAAGATCCTTCCGTGTAGTTCTGGGCTGATTCCTCACCGTTCTCATGATCATTGCAACTCCACGAGGTGAGATCTTGCATGGAGCCCCAGGCCGAGGGAGATTGGTAGTTCCTTTGTGTTTCTTCCATTTGCGAATAATCGCACCAACTGTTGTCACCTTCTCACCAAGCTGCTTGGCGATGGTCTTGTAACCCATTCCAGCCTTGTGTAGGTCTACAATCTTGTCCCTGATATCCTTGGAGAGCTATTTGGTCTTGGCCATGGTGGAGAGTTTGGAATCTGATTGATTGCTTCTGTGAACAGGTGTTTTTTATACAGGTAACAAGCTGAGATTAGAAGCACTCCCTTTAAGAGTGTGCTCCTAATCTCAGCTCGTTACCTGTATAAAAGACACCTGGGAGCCAGACATCTTTCTGATTGAGAGGGGGTCAAATATTTATTTCCCTCATTAAAATGCAAATCAATTAATCAAAAATTTGACATGCGTTTTTCTGGATTTTGTTGTTGTTATTCTGTCTCTCACTGTTCAAATAAACCTACCATTAAAATTATAGACTGATCATTTCTTTGTCAGTTGTCAAACATACAAAATCATCAGGGGATCAACTACTTTTTTCCCTCACTGTATGGTTTTGAAAGTGTGTAGAAAAGGTGTGTATATTTGCGTGCAAATATGGCTTCTTTATGGGCATGCAAATTCATATTGAATAATGATGAAAATCAAATATTCACATCTACTATTGTGCAATGGCATGCACAGGCCTTTATATTAAAACTTTTGAAAGGTTGAGGACACTTTGGCAAAGAAATGAGGACTCCCCACCATGCCATCAATTTAAACTATGAGAACTTAATTTTGGTATCGAATTCTATATTTATACATTCATTTGGAATTTATTGATTAATTCATGAAATATGTATGTTTGGTCTATATTTTCCTTTAAGCAGCAAAGTAACAATTTCATGCTGAGGTTCACTACCCCTTCCTTTTTTTATTGAATAGAGATTGCACTTTTTTTTCCCACTGGCGTGTAGTCCTTGCGTGATTTAAAAAAAAAAGTCACTCCGACTGAACAATACATTGACCACAGAATTTCAAATTGCATAGAATGAATACTTTACCACCACATTCATATCTATCTAGACGATAATTGTATTGTTTTGGAGCACTCACAGAGGAACAATTTATTTCTCTTCCTCTATTAAAAATTTTCTACAGATTTATTTTCGGCATGGAATGGTTCAACCCTCTTGTGATTAAATGAATTGTCACGATTGAGGTTCAAAGGTCATTCAGGTTCATAAGTCAATTTTGTTGCCATTGTTTTGAATGTGGAGCTTCCACGTGGCTATGTGATGCGAATAGGTGAACCAATTTCGCATCACTTTTAAACATTGAAGATGCTGTCTTAGTGTAATGGTGATCACACTGGATGTCCTATCCAGAGGTCGTCGGTTCGATTCGGACTACCGGCATGGCAGTTGGAACAATAGTGCAAGTACATCCACCCCGCCTATGTCCACCCAGCAGCATAGATGGGTACAACATAAGTTCATCGGCAGGTTATGTGTGGTGGGATAAAGTGTGAGTACTGCCAAGACAAAGGCCAAATACTCCCTCTTGAGCTTTCTCTCCTGGAAGCATTCTGCCAAGAGTGGCATTCGTAATATCAGGGCTGCACATTTATCTTTACGTTGTATACAAATAATATACTGAATTCTGACATGCACCATATGATTTGTGTATCGTGAGTATTAACATAATTTCTGGAAATTAATTGATTCAGCATTACATGCTTAATTTCTATCCACATTTACGCTCAAGAAAAGGTGGTCACATGCAAATTATATCCAGCAATTAAAAACATGCATCAAGGTTGTACTGTGTAATTACATAAGAATTTATCTTGCTTGATGGATGGGTGGACTTGAGCTCGGTATGTCGATCAGGGGCTCTAAATCTTTGTCTGGCATGTAAACAGATACAATTATAATGAGATGCATTATATTTCTCCACAGTACAGTAGTTACATGTTGCCATATTAGTTTTAGAGAGTTCATTTTAAAACTTGTCGTGACGCTGGTGTATGATGGGCAGTTCGTTTTACTGTCCTGTTTTACAATATCCGATTATTGTACTGTATTAATTTTACAGAAATTGAAGCTCTTCATTAATTCCCTGCAAAATTGACTAAGTAACTGCAAGAATCTAACCACTGCCTCCAGACAAGTGTGCTGACCAGTGGAATGCAATCTGATCTTGAGTTATACTGCTAAGTAAGTATCAAATACATACACCACTATAATGAAAATTCCGAAGGATAGGGCATTTGGTTGAGCCTCTGGTATGTCAGCTAAACCGAGATATAGTCAAGAACATTCTTGAAAATATATAAGTATCAAAAATTATAGACATCGAAGAATCCTTACCATCGATGGTACCAGAATAAATGTTCTTATAGTGAATAACGCTTTATAGACTTACCCATACATATGCATAACATGTTAATTACAAATAATAACATAGGTTTGTTGCTATCACTGAAATGAAATAAATATCATCTCAATGACAGCAAAACATAACCCCTGTTATTATTTTTAATGAACCTGTTATTCACTGTTCACTGAATAATTTCACTCAGGCAACAACTTCATCTATCCATACATTTGACAAGCATACAATGGACTAGTAGCATCATTATTTCAAAGTCATTAGCACAATTGGTCATCGATTATCCGGCTACTTCCAACATTATCCAGCGGTCCCGGCCCGATCCGGCGAAACCGGCAAAACCGCTCCAAAGGCCAGTCCAGTGATCGGCACCATGTGCGTCAATGTCGAATATTTTATACAGTACATTATACACTACATACAAAACTTAAACAATGAAAATACTGCACGTATATATAACTACAGAGATAAAAACAGAAAATATACAGTGCAATCTAGCGAAAAGCGCGTGTAATTCGGCGTTCGCCGGAGTACCAGTCTCAAGGCTGCATCAGTTCGGCTATCGTCGAACACGTGTTGCTGAAATAAGAGCGTAGTGCGTACATCATCCCATGAAGTCTGCAAGATTTGAGTGTTAAGTAGTATATAGTAAATGTGTACGGTATTTTTTGTCTATGCGTATGATTATTTATGCCAATTCCATATAGCAAACGCATTAAAAACATTAAGAAACAGATAATCAACACCTAAAACATGTCATATAAAAATGTACAAAAAAAATCTATTTCAAATGATGCGATTGTCCAGCGTTTTTGAAAATCCGGCGCCTACTCCTTCCTGAACTTGACGGATAATAAATAAATATATACTGTAATTGCAGTTTGTTTTACGTTTGTTTTAAGTTATTACACATATATACTAAGGTACAGTATTGCAATGTCTAATTATTTATGTGTCCTCGTGTATTCACAACAAAGGATTGCTGAGTCTATGGGTATGACCATTGTTTATATTTGTGTATTATAAAAATATAAATGAGAAATGTGTATGATTAAACAAATCCATATATACATGCCAACTTATTTGGATCATTGTACCCTCTTAATAGACCCATGCATTTTACCGTGAGGTATATTAAACTAAAGTACAACTGTTATGATGGGAGCCTACAGCCTTTGTTCCTGACCATTGACTTTGTGTGTGCAGTGTTATGGTTAGCATTTGACCCAGCCATAAGGTTATTGCTAAGAGTCAGCTTTAAGTTGTATGTTGGCACGAGTGTTAGAGTTTAGATTAGAATTAGTGTTGTGCACGGATTGCAGTCGTATGTCAAGTGGTTATTTTACACCACTTCTGTTCCCAATCAATACAGGTATTGGGTGGTGAAAATAACCTTTTGGAGGTTTAAATTGCAACAGTAAATGTGACCTATTTTTATTACCCCCATTTTATATTGCCTGAGCACAGAAGAAAAAATAACAGAACACTATATTGTAAATCATGAAATAGACAGTCGGATATTAATTAGAATATTGATGATGAGCATTGTGGAAATGACAAATATACCACAACGGCAAACAACAATAAGAATACTTTTGTATGTACCCACATTTACCTATATTTTCTATTTGTGTGTATCCAACAATTAAAGCCTCTTTTGTATAACTTTATTGCTAAACCTTAATGCGTTTAATGTACAAGTGTAGTGGTGGTGTTGACGTGCGCCGACAGTGATGGATTACGGGGCGGCGCGGGGTGCGAGGTTGGGCACGCATGTGGGCGTGGTGTGGACGCGCGCGCCGGGAGTGAGTGAGTACGGGGCGGCGCGGCGTAGGGGATTGTGCGCGCTGACACGAGGTGAGAAAAGGGGATCGTGGGCAGCGCGCAGTGATTGGTCAAATGGGATGGGTGCTCTCAGCGACGTCCGCAGGATGGACATAAAAGAGGACGCGCGGGAGCACTCGTGGTTGTTGTTAACCAGTTGAAGATTGAAGACGGAGTTGAAGAAGTAGTGCCCTGAGACCCCTAGTCCCGCTGTCCTTGTCAGGACCGGGGCCCTGTGTGGCTCGGAGGCGAGACTGTGGGACCCGTGGTCCGACGCCCATGTGGGTCGGGACTGTGGGACCCAGAGTCGAGACGGACATCCCGGCTGGGGATGTTCCGAGAGGCTACGGGGCGTAAGAGCCCGTATTGGTGTAGCCAGGAGAACCGTGTGGGTTAGGCTGGTGTTAGCCACCCGTGTAACTAAGTGGGTGTTGGTCACCCGAGTAACTATAGCTGGTGTTAGTCACCCGTGTAACTATAGTTGGTGAAATAAAAGAGTGTGCTACCCGTGAAGTCGTCTCCCGCCGAGTTACTACATTACACAAGCACCAGTTACAAAGAGAGCAAGAGGAAGCATTATGGATGAGAACTACTGAATTGTAAAAAACATATTCTTACATATACACAAGTAATAATCCTATATTGATATTCTGATGAGTGATATTTTGCTGTTATTCATTATTACGTTGCACGTAATGGGTGTGCATATGTGTGGGTGTGTGTATGTACCTGCATGCCTGTGTAAATGTATGTGTAATGACATAGTGACATCTACTGGTTGGAAAAGGGAAGCATGGGCACAGGCACCACTATAAACATCATCCAATCCCAAAGGGAGAGGTATCTGGGCCAAAGGTAAAGGACGGGGCTGGCCGAGATACTCCGGAAACCGGCTAGAAGGTTCCACGAGAGGCTGTGGCCAGAGGCGGAGCCTAGCCGCGCCTGCGGCAATATAAGCAGAGGCGGAGGAGGACTCGTGGTCGGTGTGGGGAGCCTTCGGTCCGGACTGCGTCACTGCTTGCCGTCATCTCTCTCCGTCGTTCGGCCATGTGGAAGATCTCCTGCGAAGTTCCATCACCCTCGTTGGCACGCCGTCAACCAGCGGCGAGGCCGGGAGTGGGCCGATGGAACCATGCTGTGGGATCGACCACGTGTAGCCTGTAGGGATGCTAATATCTACGTGTGTACTCGGAGAAGGATGAGGATAAAGTTGGCCTTTGGTGTGCCCGAATGTGAATAAAGAGTACCCTCTACATCACGTGTCACGGAATTAGTTCATTACATTGGAGTCAGAAGTGGTTTAAGAAGAAAGTTAACAGAATATGTCTAAACATCAGAAGAAGCATAACCCACCGGTGGCGCCTTCCGACGATGATGAAAATGGAACCCAAGACCCGCCGACCCCGGAAGCCGTGGTCCCGGTTATGGAAACCTCGGCGGGAGAGGTCGCTGCACTGGAGACGATCGGTGCGGAGGCAACATCTCCGCACCAGCAGCCCGAAGATGGCTGGAGGAAGGTGTCGGAGTAGCTGGACTTGTTGTGGGCGGTGGTTGTGCAGCTGGTGTCACTCGTCACGGCGTCTATGGTGGCGGGGAGCTCAATGCACGTGGCGTGGACGGGGGATTTCAGTCGAGACGGGGAACCGAAGGGATGGTCGCCGAGCGTTGCATTGCATTACATTTCCAAAAAATTTGCTAAGTTTGTTTTCTCAAACTGCCTATTTCTCTCTCTAAAAATTTACCAGGCTCTCATAGGTCAATTCGCTCTTTCTCTCCCCTGGCCGCTTCGGGGTGGATTTCCACACAACTCTCTCTAAAATTTCCCAGGCTTGCTGGGTCTTGCTCTCCCCCTGCCGCAGTAGGGTAAATTTCCACACAGCTCTAATTTAGCAATCTTTGGAGAACGTGTGTTAGCCGACTCTCTGCATTGCATTGCATTAAATTTCAAAAAGATTGCTAAGTTTGTTCTCTCAATACCAGACTTCCTGGGCCTTTCTCTCCCCCTGCCGCCGCAGGGTAGATTTCCACACAACTCTCTCATTGACATGCTAATTTCTCTGCTGCAGCAGACCCACCGCTCTTCCCCCCCCCTCCCTCTCTGTTTAAGGCCACCTACCAGAGACATTGGGTCTCTGTGTGTCTATGTTGCGTGTCTCTCTCTGCTTGTGTGTCTGTCTGTGTGTCTCCGTGTCTGTGTTTTGTCTCTCTCTCAAATTTAGTTCTACTTGATGACGACTGCTTGTATTGCAATCGAAACGTCGTATTCTATTTAATTTCTTTTCTTTCTACATGACTTTACCGAAAGAACAAAAGAGTAATTCCTGCTGTCACGAAAGCTTCAAATCAAGTTATAATATATCTTCTCAACCAAACTATCCATATATCAGTGGTAAAATGTGTATCTAAAAATCATGTTTATTATGGTTACTATTTGCCTGAACACATTGTGACTAGTCAATTTGTTTGTTATCAGATAAAGAGGCTTGAGCACAAAAAAACTATTTTCAATGAGTGGACATTTAATGATACTGGAAAATGACATTCATCATAAGGTATTCAGCAACACTGAGTCATTTCCTGGTCATAGATTGCCTTCAAGACTGAGGTCTCTTGATTTCCACTATCACCTCGGCTGCCCTGATAATGTCCTACAGCTTCGTTATCAATAAGCACACCGTCCGTAGAGGGGACGTTGAGCCTGACAGCCCATCTGCTTTTGCGGCAGTTATAAAGGCTTCCGTAACACATTCCTTGCTGAGAACACCGTATCGAGAGCCGGTGTAAAATGGTCCCTTCCTCTCAAAATGTTTTGCCTGCCATGTCCCAGTCTGCCGTGGTGTGACCCGATCATTTTTGCGAGAGCTATCTTGCAAAAACGCTTCCTTCAATGAAATAACGATTTATAAAAAAATATTTTATAATGTATTTATTTTCATATTTTTAATGGCACGGTGAGCCTCGTGACATTTTTTACGGCAAGCAAGCAGGTTTGTTTAATTGCTGCCAATATCCAATGTATCGTGCCGGTGTCTGACCCAAGGAGAATAAAAAGAAGAGATAATTGTCATATAAACGTGAAATGGAAAGAGTCTGACCTCTGATTATACACTCTGCATCAACACGTTGTTGTGGGTATCTCAGAATATTAGACAATACTGTATATTTTGATTTGAAGCTTTCATGACTGCAGGAATCCATACTCTTTGGTTCTTTCGGTAAAGTCACGTAGGTAGAAAAATAATAATAGATCACGACGTTTCGATCGCGACACAAGCAACCAAAATATCAACCACGGTTGCTTGTGTGGCGATCGAAACGTCGTGATCTATTATTATTATTCTACCTACGTGACTTTACCGAAAGAACCAAAGAGTATAATACTGTATATCTTGCAGTTTATTGGGAAGGCCAGAAACTATCTCTTTGTTTTGAAAAAAACCTAGGCAAATGCACAGAATAATATTCCTATCCAAGATGTATTTTTTTTGTAAAGTTCAAAAAAAGATGATGCAATTTTTTTTGTATATTTCATGAGCAGGAATTTGAAGCGATTTTATTCATTGTAAGAGGAAAGTGTATCGAAAAATATTGCACACATCGATCAACCAATTTTACATGTAAATAAGATAACTTCAGAATGGCCATTTGTCAAAATGATAAACGTTTGTTTGAATTTTTGAAAGATCTTTCTGACATATTAAGTAATATATGAGCGCAAAGTGTGATTGAGTGCAAATTAGATTGTGGGAGTGGTGGCATAATGGTCATGGCACTGTACTATGAACACAGTGACCTGAATTTGAATCTTGGAAATGGCTAATATCAATGGCTAGTGATATATTAACCAACCATCACTGACCAGCATGGTGAAGAATGGTCAAGCAACCCCCATGAGAACACAGCATTGAGAGGCCTTCATCCAGCAGTGGATTGACAGGGCTGTGAATCATCGTCAGATTTGATCAAGCATGAACAGAAAATTAAGGATGGTCCAAAAGAACACCTCTGAAGGACAGCTTTTGAACTCGGCGTAAAGTGTGAGATAAGATGGCACGTTTAATCTGTGAGACATTTAGAAAGAACCCCACGACTTGAATACCAAGTATTTCAGCCAAAATACGACAGTGACATGCAGCTGTGAGCAAAAAACCTTTTTATTTTGTTATAGGGTGTGAGAAATTTTGGGGGGAGATAAACTGGTTTCATGAGTATTCTCTGATAACACTCTGCTTGTACATTTATGAAGGACTGCGATCTAAGCGATCTTCATCACATGCGGATGTCATGCTATTTGAATTATGCCTTGAGGGGTGATCAACTAAGATAATTGTAATGCTACCATATGAATCTAATTTGCCTGCTCATAATAACATTAACATTTTATGGGCCAGGTTAGAATGCCAGTAGATCAAAGCGGCAAATTAGAAAGCAATTCCACAAAAAATGGGACAAATAAAACACGCATGTTTTATAGCGTACGCTTACTTTGTGGGGAGGTGCTTTTCGCAAGCACACATCTACTTAACATGCTATCCGTGCTAGCTTACTGTCTGGTAGATGTACAAAGGAAACCTACCCACTATAGCATAGTTGGTTTTTATTATTATTATTAATTTATCGGTTATGAATACTGTACGTTAAAAAAACGAGTTCTAGCACTGTATGGATAATCGTACCTTGATTTTACAACGCACATAAACTAGCGCATGGCACTCAAGCAGCACATGTGATTAGCCAGGCCATTGGACAAATTGCATGCAGTGAATCTGAAATCAATTTCAATTTCAGGGAGGAAATTGCTCATATATTTAAAAGTTACTTTCTTGTAATTTTTATGCCAATTGACATTTTTCGTTTCTGTTGTTTCACCATTTTACAGTGGGTGAATCATGAAAGTGAACTTAAGATCAGCTTAAGTCGAAAAACGTGTTCATTGGTTATATGTTAATGTATTATTTGATGACCCTATTGTCTGGTTCATTGTCTAATGGCTGTCTGTCTCTTTGTCCATCTTCTCCTGTGCTCATGTGTCCCATATACCAATTTGCTCATAAATCTGATCTTTCTGTCCATATATTGATCTGTATGTCCATCTGTCACTCTGGCGTCTGTCCATGAGTTTGTTTGTCTGATTCATGTGTGCAAGCAAGCAGGATAACATTGTCTCATTCTCTCACAGTGGAACAAAAACGGCTTGAGCTTTAAAATATGCAGTGAAATACGGAAGACCCATCTTACATATTAATTCTGACTGCATTCATGTTTTAATACGATAGCTCTGCATAGACAATGCTATATACAGATCAATTTAACACGTATGCTTTCACGACCAATGTTATGGCTATATACAGATGTCAAAATTCACACTTGATTACAAACCCATGAACATGTGCAAGGTGTTACCTGAATGCCAATGAAAATAATATTAAAGTTGTCATTGTTGAACAACACTTTGCCACACACAGACATGCTGCAAAAAATCGATTAGTGTTGTAAAGCTTGAGAATTGGTTTAAAGTGTAATCGTTAATGGAGATGAATATTCTCTTTTAATGTTAACAACCAAAATGGTAAATACAAGATACGATTACACTGTGTAACATATTTTTTTGTTCCTATGTAGTGTGTTATTTCCTAATTTCTTATGCCTCAAATGTACAGAAAATGGCTATTATTCCCACAAACTTTGCTTTTGTGACCAGGACAGTGACATTTTTAAATTTACCTATTTTCAATGAAAAAAACGAGCGAATTTGTGTCTTTTCGTTCACATAAAGTCAGAAAAAAACATATGAATCCAAATTAACATGTATTTCTACTAAAGTAATACAAAATTACTATAAAAGATTTAGAAGTGACTAGTTTTTCGAGATTTACGATTATACTGTAAATCACTTTCACGAATCAGCCCCCAAATTATCAAACTAGTTCATACCTTCGGGAAAAAAATCCAATGTAGCAGCTAAGATGCTGTTATTCAAAGGTAAAATACCATTCGCTTTACAAGAGTGGTTTTCATATTACAAAAGCATGAGCTCTGCCATATGAATGTGGAATTTTCACCATTGACTCACCATTGACTCTTATAGCTCACTGCTCATAGGTTAATTTCCTTTTTGTGTGAACACTGTCGTCTTTAACCCGTAACTATTTATTGCTTTCACTGTTTCTTTTATATTTTCTCCAATGAGTTCCGTAACAATTTGTCCCCTGCCATCCCTTGACGAATTGTCATGATGTGGGGTTTGGATTCGGCACCAGAATGAAATGCATTTGTATTGGTATGAATACAGCTGCCTGTAGTGGCAGCAGTGTTCACATGAAACCATGAGATAGAGGGTACACACACACACTTAAATTACACTCATGATTTGAAGTGCTTATTTTGTGCATAATACAAGTATTCCTCCATTTGTGAAAGGGATGCATTCCTCAACAAACACAAGTAAAGCGAAATTCCGTAAGTCGGAATGGCTTTTCCCATTAATTTAATAGAAAACATTAGGGATGCATTACAGACGGTCATTCCAACTTTACTCTTAAATCTAAAATACAAAAAAAAATAGAGAACGTAAATATGAAAACGATTGAATAATAATTAATTAATAATATTTAACCTTGACAGGGTACTGACCAAAACATATGCATGTTGGAATGACTGGTTCTTTCGGTCACGTAGGTAGAAAAAATAATAGATCACGACGTTTCAAACGCAACACAAGCAATCGTCTTCAGGTGAAAAAGAGGGAGAATCTGCTGAGGCAGGCTGTTTATAAAGGTTTAGAGATGGGCGGGGCAGCTAATGTAGGAGCGAGCAGGAGAGAGCGAGTGGGATAGAGACATTTGCATGTAAATGTAAGCTCAGCGAGGGCCGAGCTCGGCTAGGGCCCGGAAACTTGCTTGTAAATGTAAATGTAGGCTCGGCAAGGGCCGAGCTCGGCTAGGGCTCGGAAATTTGAGAGTTGGCTAATATTGGCAGGTAGGAAGGAAACATCAAAGTAGTTAAAACTTTACCTGGTTGATCACGTCCTTAATTTGTATCCATCTTCTCGGTTAAAGTTATGTCTGTGTTTATAAATCGGGATGGCTTCATGGACAAATCTTTGATGGTAGCCCGAAGGTTTGCAGAGTACCTTGGTATTGGAAAAGACAATATTAATTTTTGGAGCTTTCGTGACTGCAGGAATTATTCTTTGGTTCTTTCGGTTAAGTCACGTCTAAAGATAAAATAATGAATTAAAGTAATAGCGACGTTTCGATTGCAACACAAGCAATCATCATCAGGCATAAGAGAAATAGCAACAAAAATCTAACTAGAAAACTATAGACAGACATACAAGCAGACAGACATCACAAGGACACACAGAGAGAGGACACATATCGGCACAGAGAGAGGGGTCGTTTCTGTGACGGTCCCTTAAATATAGGGAGGGGGGGCGGGGACGGAGAGAGGGAGGGGGCAGAGAAAATTAGCATATCAATGAGTGGACGGCAACGTGTTGCTGCTGCGCAAATAAGATGACGACGTGGCACGGCACGCAAGCTTGAAAATTAGGAGAAAGACACACTAAAATTAAATAACCTCGCAAAATATCGAAATGTGATGTAATGCAACACAGAGAGTCGGTCAACACACAATTAACGCATAGCCTGGTTGATTACGTATTTCAAAGATTGCTAAGTTAGAATTTAAGTGTGAAAATTCCAAAGAGAGGACACAGGCAGAGAGAACAAATAGCCAGAGAGAGAAAAAAGATGAGCTTAAAACTTCCCCGTAGAAGTGGTTCAATCTTAATTTTTGGAGCTTTCGTGACTGCAGGAATTATTCTTTGGTTCTTTCGGTTAAGTCACGTCTAAAGATAAAATAATGAATTAAAGTAATAGCGACGTTTCGATTGCAACACAAGCAATCATCATCAGGCATAAGAGAAATAGCAACAAAAATCTAACTAGAAAACTATATACAGACATACAAGCAGACAGACATCACAAGGACACACAGAGAGAGGACACATATCGGCACAGAGAGAGGGGTCGTTTCTGTGACGGTCCCTTAAATATAGGGAGGGGGGGCGGGGACGGAGAGAGGGAGGGGGCAGAGAAAATTAGCATATCAATGAGTGGACGGCAACGTGTTGCTGCTGCGCAAGTAAGATGACGACGTGGCACGGCACGCAAGCTTGAAAATTAGGAGAAAGACACACTAAAATTAAATAACCTCGCAAAATATCGAAATGTGATGTAATGCAACACAGAGAGTCGGTCAACACACAATTAACGCATAGCCTGGTTGATTACGTATTTCAAAGATTGCTAAGTTAGAATTTAAGTGTGAAAATTCCAAAGATAGGACACAGGCAGAGAGAACAAATAGCCAGAGAGAGAAAAAAGATAAGCTTAAAACTTCCCCGTAGAAGTGGTTCAATCTTAATTTTTGGAGCTTTCGTGACTGCAGGAATTATTCTTTGGTTCTTTCGGTTAAGTCACGTCTAAAGATAAAATAATGAATTAAAGTAATAGCGACGTTTCGATTGCAACACAAGCAATCATCATCAGGCATAAGAGAAATAGCAACACAAATATAACTAGAAAACTATAGACAGACATACAACAGACAGACATCACAAGGACACACAGAGAGAGGACACATATCGGCACAGAGAGAGGGGTCGTTTCTGTGACGGTCCCTTAAATATAGGGAGGGGGGGCGGGGACGGAGAGAGGGAGGGGGCAGAGAAAATTAGCATATCAATGAGTGGACGGCAACGTGTTGCTGCTGCGCAAGTAAGATGACGACGTGGCACGGCACGCAAGCTTGAAAATTAGGAGAAAGACACACTAAAATTAAATAACCTCGCAAAATATCGAAATGTGATGTAATGCAACACAGAGAGTCGGTCAACACACAATTAACGCATAGCCTGGTTGATTACGTATTTCAAAGATTGCTAAGTTAGAGAGAGAGAGGTATTGGTTCTGCCGTGTTTCAAATCTGCCTTGTGTTCGCGAACACGGTCCGAGACATGTCGTTTCGTTTCCCTAATGCAACTTCTCCCGCAGACACAACTTAGTTTGTAGACACCAGGGTATTCCATGTCAGGAATCACATATTACACAGATGGGATCAAATCACGTAATTTGTGTACTGTGTTGAATCGAACCTGGATATTGTGTTACATTTTCTCTCTCCCACTCGTTTTTTCCTGCTCGCTCCTACATTAACATTAGCTGTCTTGCCCATATCTAAACCTTTATCAACAGCCTGCCTCAGCAGATTCCCCCTCTTTTCACCTGTAAATGGTTGCTTGTGTTGCGATCGAAACGTCGTGATCTATTATGTTTTCTACCTACATGACTTTACCGAAAGAACCAAAGAGTATGAGTTTCCTGCAGTCACGAAAGCTTCAAATCAATATTGGAAAGGTCATGTGGAAGCTCTACTTTGCACTGGAGGGACACCATGACGCTGTTGTGGATGGACGATGCAGCCTCCTGAGTGGCTTCTTGTTTGATGATCTCATTGCACGTGCTGTAGTGAAATTTCATTAACGCAGAAATTCGATTTCGTGAATCGAAAAGTGTCCATAATGTGTCAATTGCGTTCACACAAAATTTTGTAAATCGAACGTTCGTAAATCGAGGGATAACTGTATTTGATTTAATCAATGCATTGTTACACTCCTGCATATTACTACTGTAGTTATATATATATATATTTTTTTAATAATCAATTGGTTCCCTTTTGCCAGTATTGTAGCAATTTATTCCTGATTCAATGTTTTTTGGAGGTGCACCTTCATTACCACAAACATGTAGCGCACAATCTCAATGCTGAATGTGCTATGTGGCATGAGGAAATTGCAGCCAGTTTAATATTTGGAGCAAATTGGATGTCAAAGAATGAGAGTGCTGTAATATGTATGGATATCATCATTTGCTGGTAGAACTATGCATAACTAAGCAGGAGAGCAAAAATGTGTCTAGGCATTATGGATGATTTTTGTCACACATATTTCAAGTGATTTCCTCTCAGCTGAATAAAACAAAGAATCAACTTGAAACTAAACTCCAAATGTTGAAGAGACCGCATCACTCGATGCTTATGTATTTAGGCAGTTCAAATTATAGTCTTTCATATGGCTATAGAGTCATCAATTAAACATATCATTGTCCCTGAGTGGTTTATTTTACAAAAAATGAAAAAATGGCTGGACCTTTATGGATTTCTAACAATTGTACTGCAATTATGAGCACAATTGTTGAAGGCAATGTCATATAATAAGGATTTAAATGCATACTCAGGATCGTAAAACAATAGTTATTGATTACACTATCCCATGAATTTTACAATATCATGATAATACTATTTGGCTGTTATAAATGTCCACGTAAGCCACTTCGTTGAGCTCTAATTTGTGGCCAAGTGGCTTTTGAAAAATAACTATATAGTTCAGTGAGCCTTACCTGGTAAAATAAAAAAAAGTTAAGGACAATGCATACATTATTAAAGTATATTTGTTTTCATGTTTTACTACGAGTGTGTGTGGTTAATGCAGACTTAATACCTTGTAATATGTGGTGTTTGAACATCTTAACATCTCCAGCATAATTATCAGAAAGGATAAAGCCTCTTCTTTTTATCATCTTAATGCTGGTAAAAAGGGTCCAATGCTTTGGAGCTGTATGTAATTATTTCAGGAGGAATATAATGATACTTTTATAATGTGTTTTTAATAATTTGGCTTAAAAATTATCATATTATTTAGCTCATGGCGATATTAGTAATGCTTAATTGGGTTAACCTGTGAAAAAATAACTCATCTGCTTGGACGAATTAACCTTATTCATACCATTAGTAAATCTAAAGTGGTGAAACTACTCGACATATAAAATGTTTATTTTGATAATTCCTTTCAAGTGGTAAAGTGAATAAATATTTAAGGGGAATGGCTTTTGCCACTGATTGTTTCTTGCTTTAATTGGTCTTCAGAAGTAACACATACTGCACTGCAAATAATCTAATTGAGTGCTTTCTAGAGAAACTATTTTGTAAAAAAATAACTTAGCCCCAGTCTGTGCATTACAAATTTAATCAAAGTGAAGTGCACAAAAATTATCGTTTAATTAACTGCATTTGTCACACCTGCATTGGGCATGAATGTAATACAGTACATACCGTACTAATTTTGTTAACGTGTTATGGATTTAAAAAGTTAACCATTGATGCTAAAGTGTAAGTTCACAACTTTTAAAAGTAAATATTCACTGTAGCATTATTAAAAAAAAAGTAATCTCACGATGTTTTGTAAACTGTGGTAATGTTGGTAAGTATAATTATTTAACTCGAAAACAAGACAACGAACTTCACTATGACGAATTCTACTAAATAATCATACTGAATATCTCACCTGCAATATTTTGGGGTATATGTTAATACAAATGTTGATAACAACCAAGTAGCTGTATTGTAAATGCCTTAATGATAAAAAAAATAACATGTGAAAAGTGAAATAATAAGAATATCGTGGAGCCTGATATTCAAAATAGGTGCAATTTCTTAATACATTTTTAGTCTTAACTGATCTCACTTAATGTTACATTTATTCTAGATTTGAAGTTTTCGTGACTGCAGGGATCCATACTCTTTGGTTCTTTCGGTAAAGTCACGTAGGTATAAAATAAAATAAATTAATTCGCGACGTTTCATTTATTGTTAGGAAAAAACTTGTTTTAATGCTACATTGCTAAAACTTAAATACATGTTATGTTATCATTTGTAATGAGGCACAAGTGTACATAATCTCATGTCATTTAAAATATGGCGGGGTCGACATTATGAAGAGGAGAACCACTGCTTTATTACCAACAACATGGTACCTATTTTATCAACCTCATGAAGATTATCGGCTGAGTCAACCTCCAGCAGTTATGAATTAAGTGTCCTAATCTGAATGTCCGAACATTGACAATATATATAGAAATATGAATGCCCACTTAATTAGTATATCAAAAGTAGTTGTTTTACACAGTAATAAATGCTGGAAACATAATTATTATTTCACTAAATGAATAAATTAAGTATTAAAAGTGGACTTGCTGCTACTTGATATTCCCTGATTAATTGAAAACATGCACTGGAATTAATGAACATAAATGGCTCAGGATCATCATTTCATAAATTCATTATTTGTGGACATACATAAGTGCAACTACACGTTCGTGTGTGTGTGTATACATTTCTGCACATCTGTGTAATCATGCAGCAAATTCCACGAAGAGCAAAAACAAGGCATGGCCTCAAATCATATTCGTGCCATCTTATTTGTAATTTTGACAAGTGGATTTTTGGCTCATTATTTATATATATGTAAGTTCCATTGGAGTTAAAGGAATTTATGGGAGATGATCAAGAGTCAAAACATTTACTTAAAAAAACGGTGAAGATTGCAGTCGCAAAGATGATGCTGTATAACCAAAAATTAAGTTGCAAAGCATGTACACTCATTTGTAGAGAGTCCGGGGGGTTATTGCGCCCAAAACGTGTTTATGTAACAATATAGTACCATTTATTTCTACTTAAAATGCATTAAAATTAAATTTTGCATATGTCTAAGTTCTATTTTATTTTTGCTACTGACATCTCCACTCATAACAGTAATTATGTATATCCCTTTGTCAATCCACTGCTGGATAGAGGCGTTGGGGGTTGGAGGTGTGGTTGGGGGATCGCAACTGTGGAACATGTTCATAAGTCCTTCGCCAAATGATGTTAGCTTTGGCCAGGAATCGAACTTGGCTTGCTGGTTTTTCAAGTACAATGTGCTAACTACTACGCCATCACCCCACCATATGTCCATTACAATGTTAAAATTAAGGGCTACTGTGAAGTCTTTTGTGGTTAAAGCTTTGAAATCTACACACTCTCGAAAGTAACATGAATTTTTAATGTGTACTGCATTAGGTTAAAGAGAAGGAACCATTTTAGAAACCAGTTAATTCTTAATAACAAATTGTCGATTTGCAGATATGAAATACTGTATAAACAGTGCAATGTTATTTCACTGGCATTTTTATGGATGTGTGACGGCTGCCAGCGTATTTTATGTTTCTTTAAGTATAAATATATTGATCTGCCAATTTTCTTTGTCCAAAATGTAAAGCTAATCAATTAACAGCGGCATCATGAGCCGCTTTAAAGCGTGATTAAGTATTGATGATGTTTATTTCATTGCAATAGTGAGGATTACTGTATTGTGTATAAGCCAGTGATGAGATTTTTTATAAGCTGGTGAGTGACCAAGTAAAAATGGAACACATTAAATTAACTTAAACAGAAAGGCCACTGTTGCTTCCAAATCAATACAAATGGACAGCCTTTTGTCATGACCATTGAGATTATATGACATTGCTTCACCATGCTGGTCAGTGTGGGTTGGTGAAGTTAGTGGGTGGCAAGGGCTGACCAATTATGTTAGCCATGGCCAGGAATGAAACGCAGGTAGTTGAGCAGATAGAATGCCTTGACGTTTGCATGAAGTGCAGTACATTTTTAATAAGTTAATCAGCAATCACATATATACTGTATCCTTCAATAATTCAATAATATTCAGTATCAGATTAATCGAGTAGGTGAGAGTAACTATTGTGTAGGTTATTGTGGATGTGCTGTATAACTCTCTGATGCGTTCAGACTCCGTTCCTGAAGAGGTTTCCAGCACTTGGAGTGAACATAGTACATCACACCGAACAACATACAGCGGCACAACCTGAATAGACATTATAGAGGTAGGTGAGAGAAGCCGCTAAAATAACCAGAAGTGTAAACAATAGGGCAATGAAACTCTACCTATACTGTATATTTTTTATTCCCAGGAAGAGCTTTAAAAGTGTCAAACCTACGTCTTGTTTGGTTGACATGAAACAATTTACTCCATAAGTCATTGTGAGTGCTTGAATTACTTTCGTTTGAAGCATATAGAGTGTATGTGACCTGCTGACCCTTGTCTTAGGCTGTCATGTAAGTCTTATTTATAGCACGGTAATCTTGCACCACCTAGATGTTTCACGCTTTACCTCTGACACACAGCACATATAACCACTTATTTAAGTCATATGTTTTGAAAATGATGCACAAAAACAAACGCAACTGATGAATTAAATGTCTATCGACATATTTGGGAGGGGGTTGAAGCTAAGCGTTAATTCCCGTTTGCGTGCATTTTGCAGTGAGTGTAAATGTGTGCAGTTTGCTCCCTCCTGTGGGAGTGTTTTACTCCCAAAGCCATTTCACGCAATTGAGTTTGTGATGGAATTCGGATGCCCGAGTAAAAAGGTGAGCCAAAAGATAATTGAGTTGAGTGCACACATTTGTTTCTTAGCTGTGACCTTTTCCTGTAAAAAAACTACATTTTACATACCGTTGTGAATAGCACTGTCACCCGTGGGCTATGCACGTTTATTGAGTCACTTATTATAGTGCATCGTTTCTTTGACATTTGAAATTGAATTCGTGGAGAATTACAAACCTATGGAAATGGAATATGTATTGCATTGCACATTGAAATACCAAGCGCCACATTTTTCACAATATGTTGTTTTATTATGGAACTAGGTTCAGTCAGGTCAGCACAATTTAAGTGATAATACTAACACGTAAGCTGATACTTTTGCACAGAGTAAATTATTATCCAAGAGGGTTTATAATGGACCTAGAAAGACAACCATACACTTTGTATACAGGAGTAGAAGAAACAAGAGGCAGATGAAGACCAAGAATGTTCTGGATAGACAAACGGACGAAGGACATGGAGCAGAAACGTTTAGAAATGAACAGTCAAAAAAAATTAGTATAGAACAGACATAAGTGTTGGGACTTCATTGGCCCCCATCGTCACAGAAGCTGATGAAAGGGTTAGGCAGGAATATGGTAATATAATTTAGCCACTGATACATGCACTTATCAAGGTCTATTTAAAGTACAATTTTTAAAGATGTGCGCAGTGATACCAACACCACATGCATACATAGTGTGTGTGTGTATAGGATAGATTGAGTTTGTATAAGTTTGTATAGCATAAAAAATATATCTTTACTCATTTACAACGGGATGTCTTTATTGAACACAATTGTTATACTATGCCCAAAAAGATGCCAAGAAAGACCTGAATCGAGAAACATTTAACAGCAGGTCCGAACAACAACATTGTTATCATAACTGCAGGTAATTAATACATTTTGACGACGATAAATATGGTTTATAATAAAATACGAATTATTTATAAATTATCACACGTACGGTTTTCAATCACTGTCAGAGGGTGGGGGGATTCAAAGGAACAGGAAACTACAGACAAGTGGGGAAACAGCTAGGAATGGCGCCAACAATTGCCGAATCTGTGGTCCTACATTGGTAGATGTTTTTGTCAACTCCATTCATGGGTGTTACACATGTGGGAGGAAACCGGAGCACCCGGAAAAAAACCCCCATGCTTTTAAAAGCCACATGTCGTACTTTCATGTCCTCGCAAGCCAGGGGATGAATTGTGTTTGATCCACCGACCTTCACCTCCACAATGCTGGATTAGAGGCGTGCATTGCCACCGGTGCCCAGCAGTGATTGTGATGATGTTTTCGCAATGAAACAAGCATCCATCCTGTCCATTGTTATGATATTCTCAGGCGCATTATTTTTTTGCCAGGTATTTTAGATGTAAATGCTTCGTAGAATTTACTTCTAAATTATCCTTTTAAAGATTCAACACAAAGTCGAGCAGTTAAGAGCACCCATGATAATGCATACTCTGGAGATCGTTGCCAATTTACTTACTTATATTAACCTATATAAACTAATAAAAGAACACGACGTTTCGGTCGCAACACAAGCGTCTTCATCAGGTGATATAAACTGTAACAGATATAAACTGTGGGATAAACAGAGGGGGAGAAAACATCCAACACAATTGAACATATCAGAGACAGAGGGAGCAGGGAAAGAGGCATCTACCAATCATCTCAGACAGTTAATCTACAACACCTGGGTCTGTCCCATCAGCTCCTCGTAGCAAGCCGTACACATTGCAAGTGGGCTCTAAGCGCCCGTATCTCTAGCAGAGGGCACTGTGATGATGACTCCGTGCCAAACTGTGGCTGTTTGACGTCCTTGTTCAAACTCAAATACAGCAATGTGCACAGTTGCAATTTAGTCGAAGTTGTCGTATATTTAACCAAGTTCTAGGATCCTTTCAATATGTAAACATTAGGGGTGAACTTTTGGTTCTGTACAATATTGGAATTTCCACAAAATCTGTCCTGATTACCGGATTAGTTTTTGATGATCTGATGGGCACCAAAAGCATCACCTCTGCAATCGGAAGTGAGGTCAGATCACGTCGATTTTTTTGGATTGCAACACATCAAAACTAAAATTAACCTAAATAAATAGGCACGAATGCAAAACAAATTCTAAGATTGTGAAGTATGTGAAGGTACAGAAAATGTGTATAAATGACACATTAGATAAACTACTTCTGGACAATTAGTTGACTAAGTTCCTTGATCGACTTAAACAGTTAATTCACTTTTTTTATCCTTGTCGATTACGCTGAATCCCTTAGAAAATAGCTGCCGCCCGACATTATTCCTCCTGAAGGTGGGAAACCCCACACCAGCCAATGAAAATGCAATACGGCTGATGATTTCGATGTCACCACCGCTCATAACTTCCCGTCCAGCGGCACATATGCAAACAGAGGTGAGACTTTCCCCCCAATTATCATAATGTAGTGTAGTCATGTAAGAAACGCAAAATCATGCTAAAAGCATATTGAATGCGCATTGCTGTCTCGTTAAGCTGTGTTCATCAAATTAAATTTAAGATCACCTCTCTTGGAGTGGTTGAACTCTCAAGGTTTTTTGTTCTTCAGTTTGCCAGGTAGAGAATTCCATGCACTGCTGATAGAGGGTGGTCGCCATGCGTCCCGAGGCGGGGTTCGTGTAACAACAACGAGATCACCACGTGCAGCGAGACCGAACATGTCGTCGATTCCGTATCATTGGCAACAGGCGTGCATAAATCCGACAAAAAAAGCGGAGCTGCCATACCGTGTTATAGGCACTTGTATACAGTCAGACTAATCACCCAGTACTAGTTTATTCAAGTTGTAATGTATACACTGACACTGTGTATTTTTCATACATTTACATACTTCACAATTTTAGGATTTGTATTTCGATCGTGCCTATTTATTTAGGCTAATCTCAGTTTTGATGCAATGCAATCAAATAAAATCAGCGTGATTTGATCTCACTTTCGATTGCAAAGGTGATGCTTTCAGTACCCATCAGATAATTAAAAAAATCCTCTTATTTGGCCTTGTGGCACTGAACAATGACTGACAACTGGCTATTGTGAAACACTGTAGGTTCTGCCCGTTAAGTATGAATGAAACCATGACAATGCAGTTCCAAAAACATCGATGATTCTCTCAAGACGCTGCAGCAGCAGAACATGGTCGACTCCATCAAATGCTGTGGTAAGATCGAGGAAACACAATGCGAATAACTTGCTGTTGTCGATGGCCATCAATAGATCATTGTAGATTTTCAGCAAGGCCGTCTCAGTGCTGCGAAGTCAAGTAATTGATCGGATAATCAACAGTGTGATTAATTACTTAAATATTTGGATGGCCCAGCACTAATATTAGGGTAACATTCTTGTTAACGTTGGGTGGTGAATCGTGCCCTGTGCTTTGCTGAAACTACAGAAAGTGTTGCTTAGAAATATCTCTGATGGGCAACACAGAGTCCATTATTTGAGATAAATGTTGCTGTAGAATACTTATAGATATAATCATTCTACATTGCACATGTACAGTTTTCTTCATTGTACAATTAAATGCATGTGTAATAAATCCGCTCCGGATGATATCGTGTCTTTTGTCTTTTCTTTATTCGTTCTTCACTACACAGCTCCCTCACACGCTGAGTTCCTTTTTCCCCGTTACTCCTGTTCTTTGAGCGTGGCGTTCGCTCGCTTCCTCGCTCCCTCACACTGCTGGCTGATGGCGTGTGGAAGACAGCCTCCGGCCTGCCACGTGGCCGCTGGCGTGCAGGAGGCACAGACGTGGTCTCTCTTCAGCCCCTCTCCATACTCTCCCCGAGCTGTCTCTCTCCACCCTTATAATACCTGGCCCACGTGATACCACGCAGCCAATCATCAGCCTCACCCCCTGGAACCTTCCAGATGTTGCTATGCAGCCACAGGGCTACGCCCCTGGTTCGACGTCCCATTGGTTGCGGGCTGCATCATGGATTCAAATGAAGTAGATTTTGACACTTTCGATGTCAAAGTAAAATTGTGCATGCGAAACGTGCTTTAAAATGTATGTAAATGACTTAAAGCTTTCGTGACTGCAATAATTCATATTCTTTGGGTCTTTCGGTCAAGTCACATAAATAAAGAAAAGAGTAACAATAAAATAATAAAAATGAAAATAAGAAGATTAAAACATAATAAAAAATATCACGACGTTTCGATCGCAACACAAGCAATTGTCATCCGGAGAAAAAAGACGATTGCTTGTGTTGCGATCGAAACGTCGTGATATTTTTATAATGTTTTATTCTCTTTATTTTAATTTTTATTATTTTATTGTTATTATTTTTTCTATCTATGTGACTTTACCGAAAGACCCAAAGAATATATATATATAAATTATACCAAATTGTATGCAAATGCAGTGCCGACAAGCAAATTGCCAAGAATATGCCCAATCTTATCAGATCTTGGAAGCTAAGGATATTTGAGGCTGGATAGTGCTGGAATGAAGAGGCGATGAACATGCGTATAATACAAGTGCAATAGGCATCGTGGACAGTAGAGTGCAGTGCAGGAATATCCACGGTTCTGCACTCACGTCACCTTCATAGATCCAAAATGACCAGTGTGGTTAAATATGGTCAAATTACCCCTGAGACCCACATGGCATGCAGAGGCCCTCATGCAGCAATTGATTGACAAAACGAGATGTACGGTGTATTTATGTTAATGGTACATGTAGTCTGGCAAATATAAAATACAATCTTGAATTAAATTGCAATTCGAATTGTGACATTTGAATTAATTCGGAGGAATCGTTACATGTCTCGGGACAAGCATGACTGTAGAAATCGTGATTCAATTTGCGAATCAGTAGTTTTTTGTAGTGGAGAATGTGGAATTCAATAGGTGTGGCAGGTGCAATGAGTCAATTCACGAATCAATTCTTAAAATTGGTGTAATGCCATGGTGCAGGCTGTGTAGCTAAGTGCTTTCCAGATAGGGTTGGTGGATCATGCAGAAATTTGTGAGACTCCAAAGCTGAATAAGATGCGAGTTGGACAGGAGACGACAGCATAGCAAAGTAGGTTTAAAAAAAGAAAACGGTTCATGTAGACATTAGAGTGTAATTCCCTCTCACTTGTGGGGTTTATCTAGGCACTGCGGAACGTCCAAAATGCTTTGAAATCCGATCTGCAGAATCAGATATGAACCAAGCCACGTGACCATAAAAATGCAATACACCTAAAACTACCCGAACTGTTCCCCTCGAAAATACACACTTGTAAAAAAGAGACAAAAAAAAACAATTTCAACACAGAAATAATTGAGATCTTAAAATATGGATAAAGATTGAGCAAAAGCACTGACTTCTTCATTAATAAATGAGATGGCAACTCAACTCTTCACACGGGCCTGTGTGATAGCATCATGGACTCTCTGTAACCAATTATCTGAATACACATTACATTTTTGTCTGCAATAATTCAGCGTTCCATGTGCTTGTCATCTGTGGCATGCTAAAATGAAGTAAGTCGTGTTTTGCTCTGATTAGTCCTGTGCACATATTCTCCTGAAAAGTTCTCGCGATTTTTACTCAATCTCAGTGTTGGAAATAAAATAAAAACCTGCAACTGAGGTTGTCATTTTCGACAGGAGTATTTCTTCACGTAGGTGCTCCTTGTCATGGACTGTATAGAACCTTTGCACACAACGTTTGCCTCCATACTGTTATAACGAAAACGACATCCCTCATAATTAGAGGGATATCCGTTTCAACTCCTGTTTGGTGAATAAATACAAATTATTACTTAAAACACCACCGTTTCAGACTTTTAAAATTATACATTTTAAGTACAGCAATTTAAAGATCACAGCTACAAACTGGGTTATCGTATGCATGCACACTATGTGATATAATGGAATTTGCCAATGATAGAAGTACCTTGTCTGAATCCAGCTTGCTCATGTGATTGGGTGACATTAAACATGTCAATTATTTGATTTCTTATAATCTTCATGAACTATATATATGTGTGATATGATAGTAGTGGATACAATTCTTAAAATCTGTGCCCTCAATTGGCATGCATAGGCATAATATGTGGCTTTCAGAAGATGATTATCAGGGTCAAATAAGGATTACATGAGATTATAAACCTTTCTTTTTGAAGGTAATGTGCTTTAAGCAAGCAGAAATATTCACATTTATCTTTGAGAAATCCTCTCTCGGCTCAGCCGTAATTGTAATAATATGAAATGTTACCAACTGGTGGCTTTTGATCCTCTCAATGACCCTATAAAATATGCCAATGATGTATTTTAATGATAAAATACATTTCACCCTCCATTACAAATATTGAATAAATCATGTCCTACCTTTACTAAACAGCTTATGCTATAAATTGGGCAGTTTGTATCTAGATTCATCTCTCTCTCTTATGTATAGATCTAGCTAATTGCACTGATATTTTGGTAAACTTTTCCATGTTCACTGTGAAATGTTGGGTGTGATGTTGGCAAGGTGCCATTGAGACTTGGCAGAGAGCCCTGTTTTGGCCTGATGAAGCCAAACATAGGTGAAAGGGCACACATTGGGTTTATATTACCAGGTAGATGTCTGATGGAATTTTTTTTGCATCCACTAGCCGTGATGAATGTGGCAAATAGTGTTTCCTTCCTATAAGCAATTCGTATCTTTGGAGTTATGGGTGATTGATTTGTTAAAATTATAAATAGAATCGATATGGGTGTTCAATCTAGATTTGAATCTAGAGCAGAACTTCAGTTCAGTCACAATTCAATTCTTGGAGATTCACTCCATTAGGTAATATGTACAGGAATCCGGCTTAAATAGTAAAGTGTAACTTGCTATCTAGTAGTAACAAATATAAACTGTGGGATAAACAGAGAGGGGAAGAAGACATACAAGATAATTGAATATATCAGAGGCAGAGGGAGCAAAGAAAGAGGCACACACATTGACAGCACAAAGTCTGGGACAGACTGCGTTAGAGTGTGATAGGTGGCAGCCGACAGATATGAGGACAGCATTTACAACAATTAACATCAGAAACAAAAGCAGTAAAAAGGAAAGCAAGAGCAGTGTGTTGCCATTGTTTCTGAGAACCAGATGAAGGTACTAGTATGTTTCAAACGATAATAAGTAGACGCATCATCGAAATTAAAATAAAGTTGTGGGCCCATACATGCCTTAGTATGCACATGCACCACCACACTGGGAGTGACATGCTCACCTTGATGCACTCTTGGCACTGGTACGTGATGACGTTCTGACACCACTGTTATCCAGCCCACAGCTGCTGATTTTTTAGAGCTACTTTGGCAGATCTGAAATGTCTTTAAAGTCTGCTCTAGATCCAAGGTGCGAGCGGAATGAAGAGATGCCAGTGATCCTACGAAAATATGTAAATCACACTCACAGGGTCTCGCAGGACAGGGGCAGAGGAGCCATCAAAGTTGTAGGCAACACATTATATTACAATTGTACAGTTGAAGAAAATGGCCAAGAGGATACCTAATTTCAATGGACAGGAAATGTACATTTTTTTGTACGAGAAGTATTTGTCCATTGAGAATAGTATTAGCATAACTTGGATTTAATTAGGTTAGCGATTCATGTTATTATTTTTTGGATCACAAGTTTTTAGCCCAATATGGATGAGCATTCAGCTCAGTTAATACATTCACTATTGACTGTGCCTGAACCTCGTGATAAATAACGTTGTTTCATGATTACACACTGTTATAACTACAGTGATTTGACTACACTGCACATTTCATTGTTTTGCTTTGATCAATAGTGCGGCTGAACATTGGATAATATTTTAATGTAAATAAGAAGGATGAAGCTTCTATTTAGAGAGCGAGGGAAAAAAACCCGTTAGCAGCTGGTATATAATATGGATTCATATTTAAAGACGGCATTAACGGCATTGGATGTCATTAAAATACAGAGGAGAATTACGTAACAATGCCTTTATTTGTTTTTTTCAGATGGAGTTTTGATTAATTTGTATTTTGCTCACTTAGCATATTTCATCCTTAGTTTGGTTTTGTCAGCATACAACCCAAGCACGTGACCCAACAACCGTGGAGAGTTGACTGAGTGGGTGGCCTTCATCCATTTCTCTTTAGTTTATCTTTTGGTAAGTTTTTCCATTTTTCTTTTGAGAACAGTAACGTATATATATCACGCTTGACCACCTTCCATTTACTTTGCTGATTTAACTTTTCTAGTTCTGTGTGTGGTTCATGGTTGACTTGGTGTACTGCATGGTGCCATAGATTATTCAGCATCTTAGTTCCAAAGTCGTTGTGTTTACACTCTGAGACTTCATGAAACACGCTGCAAAATAGGTTTGGGTACAGGAAACGCCGTTGTTCTCATGCAATGTTGGGATAGGTAAATATTAGATAAACACATCACGTTATTATGGAAAGCCAAATCTATGTTTCCCTTGTCACATTGAACTTTCTTAATTCTATTGCAAATTCTCTCACTGGGTGAATATATTTATTGCTATATTCAATTTCACGCATACACATCCATGTCAACTCCAAAGGGTTCAATCAGGGAGACCCCCGAATGATAAAATCATGGGAAACCCTCAAGAAACTGAGGTAGTACATGTCAACAGGCCTATTCCTACTATAAACCAGTTCACAGTTTGGCAAATAATCGTCTTTCAATGGCGAGCGTATTAATGTGTATCGTACAAGCAGGGGAAGGACGTAGGGGATGAGGGGGGGGGTGCTGGTAGCAGGTGGGGTAGGAAATGCATGAGGTAGTATTATTAACCCACAGACCCTACCAGTGAACTCGTTAATATAAACTCAACTATAAAATAAACTTTTTTTATTTTACCAGATATAGACCACTGAGCTTTATAGCTCTTTTTCAGAAACGACCTGGCCACAAATGATTACTCAACGAAGTGGCTTATCATGTGGACATTAATATCAGTGAAATACTCAATGCATATTTTTGAGTAAAATCCACACGACCACGGGGAGAACATGCAAACTCCAAATATATAGGCGTCAGGGACGGGATGGAACCCACGACCTCCTGTATACCAGTCGAGGTAGTTAACATCTCGCCATAGTGGGACCCATATGAATGAGTGCATACTTGCTCACGCCGAGTGAGGGACAAGCGCATTAATCACCACCCACTTGCTTATTCATACTTGTAATAGAATGAACTTCATCATGAAACTAAATGGAAACCCCGCATACGATGTTGCTTTACCTTAGGTTTTAGTGGCAGTATCCAAGGATCTGGCGAGAGTTAAAATAAGGTATAATCAATGCAAGAAATGCAATGCAGCAACTGTATCAGCTACTTTGTTATTAGATGTGCATTGTAATAGTTCCACTGGCTACGGTTGCTTTCTTGACAAAGTTTCAATCAAAAAATACTTTTAAACAATATAAATAATTGTAGTGTTATTGGTGATATATATATTTTTTTCTTATCGTAACATGTTGACCTCCCCTCAAATCGTAACTAAGGAAATGTATAGGTCGTGGAAAGAATGCACCAATATAACTCAACACTTTATTGCTAAAGACTTGTATGATGATTACTTTTCACTCTGTCTTTGATACTTAATTTATTGCAATCAAATCTTTACGCGTCTATTACCTGGTGTTCATTGTTGTTTGCTGCTTTGCGAGTTTGCATTGAATCAGTGGTTCCCATTCCTGTTTCTGAGCAATTGTTTCTGGGGGGTGTTATGTAGGTGCAATGTTATTGAAAACCTGTCATGAATTCATTTGTGTCACAACACATATCCCGCATTGTAAAATTACATTCCTCATTATACATTTCTGTCATTTTACCCTCATGTTATTCCGACTGTGCTAGCTTCATCATGTCAGGATATTTGACCTCTGTATGTTAGAGATTGGCCCACAGAAGCGGATATCACAGAGCTACCTCTGAGACCTTTTCACGTAATATCTAGTCCATACAGTAGATGGCTACATTATTCTTACCTACTCTGCATTTGAGAGTCAAGGTGTACCAATCATGTGCCAATCTAACAGATACTTTATTTATCAGAGCTAGCATTTAGGAAAATGTAATTGTAAAAACAATTGTAAATCGCATGCTTTTCATGTGCAGTCCCAGTTGGCTCCCAATAATTTAACCTAGGATCTCAGCAGTGTCAGCTCAGCAATATTACTTCTGAGCCACTTGGGCAGCTCTGCATATACAATTTTAAATTAAAATAACAGATATTACAGAAATCCAACTATCGTCATCGCAATACCTTGCTGATCTCGTCAATACACATCAACGATCACGCAAACTCGTCATCCTTACAGTCGCCTTGGCGAGCCATCGAACAAAGACAGTCACTGCATCGCACACTTTTAGATGCACTTCTGTGGCGGTCTGTAATACTCTTTACTTCCGATATTAGAAAGCCACTGGAGCTATGCACTTTCAAATCTAGATTCAAAACTCATTTCTTTAGAACTGCTGTTTGTGCTTAGTTTGTTGTCCTTCCCCATACCTATGATTAACACGGTTGGCTACGTATGGTGCGAAATAATTTAAACATACGTACGTTCATAAAATTCCAGCCACTTAGGTCAGGTCGCTATTTCAAAATTGATTATGTCCAGAAATGTAACAAATATATGGCATAAATAAAAACATTTGGCAAGGGAGAAAATGAAGTCGATTACTTACAAAGAGAAACAGTTTTTCTAAGAAAATAATTTTTCTATGTCTGCAAAGTTTTGACCTGTTTTATCTGTTATTTTGATGATGCATGACATCTTGTTCATATCTTGACTGATGGGTGCTCAGTCCCTGGCAAATTGTGTATTTCTTCTGCGGATGGTTGCAGATCAAGTTTTTTGCTGTGATGTTCTTATTTTGTTTAGTAGGAATGCACTTCCAAAATAATTGTTACTTTCAGCTGACAGTATTAGGATTACTTAATATTTATATGAATAAATAGTAAAATGTTATTTAGCTGTATATTGATTTTACACAGGATTTTTACATTATTGTGTGTGTAGATACCAGAGGTGGGACAAAGTCATTGTTATGCAAGTCCAAGTCGAGTCGCAAGTCATCAAATTCATGACTCGAGTCTGACTCGAGTCCAAGTCACATGACTCGAGTCCACATCTCATAGGTGGGACAAAGTCATTGTTATGCAAGTCCAAGTCGAGTCGCAAGTCATCAAATTCATGACTCGAGTCTGACTCGAGTCCAAGTCACATGACTCGAGTCCACACCTCTGGTAGATACTAGATCATTTAATTTCAGTTGACAATGTGACACAATTTTATTTAATTATTATTGTACAATACCATTTGTGCACACTTGACCCCAAGGTCGCTTAGTCATGTTTAACTGTACCTACACGAGGATGCAAAATGCGGTACATTTCATTGCAGAAAACCATTTGACATTTACATACCTAACCAATGCATGCATCTAAATTCCATCGAGAAATGTCTCCCACCCCATGCTATTTCCACTCCCATCCATGTTATTATTGTCACCAAGTTTAGACGGTCCTTGTAAGATTATCGTTTAAAGACCACGACTAAATACAGTGTGTGAAACAATGGTGCAATAATTGGCCTTTTCAGCACTCAACAGTGGATTCTTATTTAACTGCCTTATGTTAAATTATTGATTTAAAAAATCAAGTCAGCTTAATCACCAAGGAATATAATCATTGTTAGGTCCATGAGCAAAAAGGACTTTTGGACCACCATTTTTGAACAGATTTGATTCAAGAAGGCTAATCCTGGACTTGTTCCAACTTTCTGAATGTCATCAGCAGTGTGTCCATTTTTTTAAAAATGCTGATAGGTTGCCTGCTTGTAGAGTATATGGACAAGAAACTGCAATGGAAACTACAAGGATCGTTAAGTACAGTGGAGTAAATCTGTAAAAAAATATTTATGTTCTGTCTAGGTGCATGCAGCATTGACCTCAGTGTCATTGTGGCATCAGTATGCATGTGTAGTGACATAGTGCTGACTGTTGTACAGCAGCTGCAACTGCAGGTGGGCACTTAACGCACACGCCCTTGACCATATACACGGGTGTGCCGGCAGGGCAGAGGAACTGGGGATAGGGTCATGGTAGACCTCGTGGGGAAGCCCCTGGAACCCTCTGGAGGGTTCGAGAAGGGAGGCTCGGCTAGGGCGTGGCCGAGCCGCGCTGAGGGGAATATAAGCAGCGGAGGGCGAGAGCTCTGGGCTGTCGATCTGGGATTCGACTCGTCTTGTCGTCACTGTCGTCGTCGCCGCCCTCATCGCTGACACCTTCGCCTAATCATTGCGCAGCCAGACAGTAGTTGGCTGTCCTGGTCGATGCCGTCTGTGCAACGTGGACAAGGTCATGTCTGGGACGGGTCGTGCGGCAGCGTGGTCGTGAGAGATAGGGGGCCCGAGTGGTGGCGTGAACTCAACAACAATAAAAGGGGAGGACGGTGCCTCCTGCGACCACCTCTTCTCCGACTGAGTGTGTGTGCGATGCATGCCACCCACACACACAAGCCTCGAACGTCGAGCAGAAGAGAGAATGAGCAGAAGAGATGCAACACAATTACGTTTGGTGTCAGAAGTGGGGTATACAAAAAAAACCCACCTGTAATGTCATCGGGACAAGGACAGCGAGACAGTCGACCCTCTGACAGCCCCGGGATCCAGAAACCTGGTTACGAAGCCTGTGGCTGCTGGGCAGCGGAGGATCTGCCGCAGATTGGCAGGACAGCTGCTACGCAAAATTTGCGGGGTGAGCAGATACGCATCCGCCGAGGAGAGAGCAGTTGGGCATTGATGGCGGGAATGGCTACGCAAGGAGGTGGGAGCAGCTACACGTTGACGGAGAGAGGGCGGCTGGGAGTCGACGGCGGGAGCAGCTATGCCAGGAGGCAGGAGCGGCTACGCGTTGATCGATAGTAAGCTGCCGGGCGTCGACAGAGAAAGAAGCTGCACGTCAACGGAGAGAGAGATTGGCTGGGTGTCGACTGTGGGAGCAGCTATGCATCGAATGAGAGAGAACTTCTGGGTATCAATGGAGAAAGAAGCTGCACGTTGGCAGAGAGAGAGCGGCTGGACGTCGACGGAGAGAAGGAGAACGGAGGCTGCACATCGACGGAGAAAAAGTTGGAGCTGCATGTCAATGGGGAGAACGGACGAGATTTTCCCGTAGTGGAAGGCCACCATGTGGAGAAGGGCACGGGCTGGCATGAGACGCGGACCCCAGGGGTCGACGTGGAAGAGAGCGAAAAAAATGGAGCGGGGGCTTCCGTTAGAGCGGGAGCAGGGGGCTCCGTACCGGGGACCATGCACATGGTGGGTGCCATTTTGTCATCGGAGAACCTCCCGTGGCCAAGGAGCGCCATTCTGAGGTGAGCGCGGGAACGCGCGGAGGAGGCACGGTGAGTGACGGAGCTGCAGAAGGCCATTCCTGATCTGGCAAGGGAGGCTCGCACAAGGTTCCTTCAGAGGGAGCGGATGGAGGATGAGACATTCTAGGCCTTCCGGGAAGCGCTGCTGGGGCTGGGACGTGAGGCAGACCCACTCGTGGGTGAGGGAGTGCTCGATCTTCGCGTGGCAAAGAGGTTGTGGGGGTTGGCGAGGAGATTGAGCGTTGCCCTGCCCTCCGCCATCGGCACAGAGATTTATTCCTCAACGATGGCCAGAACCATCCAGGTCTTCGAGGAGCAACAGCAGCAGGCAAGGTGGGAGGCGGCAGCGTGGAGCCTGCAACATATGGTGGCAGCGGTGGAGAGTAGGGGGGCTCAAGAGTCAAAACCGCCACAGGAGGACCCGTGGCGGGAACAGCTCCCTCTGCCTTGGAGACCCATGCCTAAATGCTTCATGTGTGGTCAGTCGGGCCACACTGCTGCGGAGTGTCAGGGTGACGAGTGACATCGGTGGAGTCACCCGTGCTCGTTGGGCCACCGGCACAGTCAACTCAAGCCCCATCAGACCAGGTCTCTGAGGCCTACTGAGACCGCCAAGTGTGAGGCCTTGGGGACAAGACCCGGGTGGGCAATGCCGAGTGGCGAGGGGCCACGCCCTTGAGCCAAAGACTCCGTCTACATCATCTCTTGGCCCTCCGGGTTCTGGAGGTGCAGGACCCCGCTGGGACAGGGATGACCGGCGCCTTGTCCCGGATCATGTGAGCTACATCCCCCGATTGGGGGGACTCTCCCTTGCACTGAGAGGGGATCCGGGGGTGAAGGGGTGTTGGGGCTAAAGGCCTGGGTCAAAGGGTGATGGAGGTGATGTGCCGATTTGCAAGCTCGAGGTGCCGCATTGTGTGTGGGGGGGTCGCTGATTCGCGGATGGGGGGCTCTAAGAGAGTGCCGATTCGCGAGTTCAGGGACGCCACGTAAGGGAGTGTTGGTTCATTATCGGGTGGGCACTGGGTAGCAGTGGAACGTGTTGTTAATTTCAGAAGATGTCACGGTTATTGCGGGATTGTGAGGGATGTTTTTTTCTCATTGAGGTTCTTCGAGTTAAGGGGATTGCCCTGCCTCCCTGCCAGTTGCTGCTGCTGTGTTAACAGCCGGGACGGCGGTTTTTTTAACGGAGGGAAGGTGATGTAGTGACATAACGATGACTGTTGTACAGCAGTTGCAACTCCAGGTGAGCACTTAGTGCACATGCCGCTGAGCATATACGCGGGTGTGCCGGCAGGGAAGATTAACTGGGGCAAGGGTCATGGTAGACTTCTTTGGGATGCCCCTGGAACCCTCTGAAAGGTTAGGCAAGGGAGGCGCGGCTAGGGCGGAGCCAAGCCATGCCGAAGAGAATATAGTAGCGGAGACGGAGAGCTCTGGGCAGCCGGTTCTGGGATTGGATTCGTCTCGTTGTCGCTGTCGTCGTCGCGGCCCTCGTTGCCGCCGCCTTCGCCCGATCATTGTGTGGCGAGACAGTAGTTGGCTGTCAATGCCGTCGGTGCAACACGGACAGGGTCGTGTCTGGGACGGGTCATACGGCAGCGTGGTTGTGAGAGAGAGAGAACCCGAGTAGTGGCCTGAACTCAACAACAATAAAAGGGGAGGACGGTGCCTCCTGCGACCACCTCTTCTCCAACTGAGTGTGTGCGGAACGCACGCCACCCGCACACACACACAAGCCTCGAGCGTCGAGGAGAAGAGATAACGAGCAGAAGAGACGCACTGACACTACACATGTGTAGTGAGTCACTTCTGTGGGAGGCAACAACGTTTATTCTACACTATATATCTAACACACTGTTCACAAACGAGATAACTAATTACGGGTCAGAGCAGCCAACATGCTGTCTGACCCACAACACAAGAGACGGAGACAAAAATGAAGACGTAGCACCTCGGGTTCCATCCCACCTGTAGACAGCCCTCATTCAGCCTCAGGGCTTCCCTTTTATACCCTTCAGTGTGGCCTGGCTCCGCCCTCGGCCACGCCCCCTTCTAGAACCTTCCAGAAGATCTTGGGCCGACCTCCATGTGCCACCTGCCCAGCTCCGCCCTTAACCACGCCCCCTCCTGGACCCCTCCAGAAGGTCCTGGGCCATGCTCACCTTGTCCCCTCGGTCGCCTTTGCCCTACATCCTTCACTGTGGTCCATTATGTGCTTTGCCAGCCAGCCGTGGTGACATGTCCCCACATGCCCCTCTCCATCAGCAGCCAGTAGCATACCCCATAGTGATCCACTATGTGGTATTAACTGCTGTGATGGCAGGATAACTGCTATACCATGCTGTCATATGCCCCTCTCTGCCAGCAGCCAGCACCACGCACCCTAGTGACCCACTGCTGTGCTGGCTACTACACCCATATTTCCTTATTCGATTGTACCCAGCGCTACGCACCATCATGATCCATTCTATGTCACTACACATGTGTAGTGGGTTCTAATCAGGCGCACACCAAGACTGGGAGGCAACACGTTTATTCTTTAACACAACCAACACTCTTGGTACCTCATTTGCCAGTAAAAAATATGATACTTGTTTTGTTTACCCTTTCATCTGGCAACAAAACTGACACCATTTTTACGAGGAGTCATGTTTGCATAGACCACAATACCTGCAGTCATAATGCAAACAAAAAACATAACTCTAATGTATGCACTGTCCTTGAAGTTGATTGGTCCACACCCGAGACAGCTTTCCTTAGAGCCTAGTCTCGCATGGGTTGGACCAGATGACGCCAAAAGGCGCACAACTCAAAGACAATGCACCATCAGACTATGAGACCTCGGGGTAAGCATTTACACCATTGGTACCTCACTTGCCAGTAAAAAAGATATGATAATTGTTTTTTTACCCTTTTATCTGGCAACAAAACTGACACCTTTTTTACGAGGAGTCATGTTTGCATAGACCACAATACCTGCAGTCATAATGCAAACAAAAAACATAACTCTGATAATGTATGATACCCTGCTGATTTTGTACGTTTGCCCACTGACAAAGAAATGATCAGTCTATAATTTTTATGGTAGGTTTATTTGAACAGTGAGAGACATAATAACACCAAAAATCCAGAAAAACTCATGTCAAAATTTTTATTAATTGATTTGCATTTTAATGAGGGAAATAAGTATTTGACCCCTCTGCAAAATATGACTTAGTACTTGGTGGCAAAACCCTTGTTGGCAATCACAGAGGTCAGACGTTTTTTGTAGTTCGCCACCAGGTTTACACACATCTCAGGAGAGATTTTGTCCCACTCCTCTTTGCAGATCTTCCTCAAGTCATTAAGGTTTCGAGGCTGACGTTTGGCAACACGAACCTTCAGCTCCCTCCACATATTTTCTATGGGATTAAGGTCTGGAGACTGGCTAGGCCACTCCAGGACCTTAATGTGCTTCTTCTTGAGCCACTCCTTTGTTGCCTTTACGTGTTTTTGGGTCATTGTCATACTGGAATACCCATCCACGACCCATTTTCAATGCCCTGACTGAGGGAAGGAGGTTCTCACCAAAGATTTGATGGTACATGGCCCCGTCCATCGTCCCTTTGATGCGGTGAAGTTGTCCTGTCCCCTTAGCAGAAAAACACACCCAAAGCATAATGTTTCCACCTCCATGTTTGACGGTGGGGATGGTGTTCTTGGGGTCATAGAAAGCATTCCTCCTCGAAACACGGCGAGTTCAGTTGATGCCAAAGAGCTCCATTTTGGTGTCATCTGACCACAACACTTTCACCCAGTTGTTCTCTGAATCATTCAGATGTTCATTGGCAAACTTCAGACGGGCATGTATATGTGCTTTCTTGAGCAGGGGGACCTTGCGGGTGCTGCAGGATCAGTCCTTCACGGCGTAGTGTTACCAACTATTTTCTTGGTGACTATGATCCCAGCTGCCTTGAGATCATTGACAAGATCCTCCCGTGTAGTTCTGGGCTGATTCCTCACCGTTCTCATGATCATTGCAACTCCACGAGGTGAGATATTGCATGGAGCCCCAGGCCGAGGGAGATTGACAGTTCTTTTGTATTTCTTCCATTTGCGAATAATCGCACCAACTGTTGTCACCTTCTCACCAAGCTGCTTCGCGATGGTCTTGTAGCCCATTCCAGCCTTGTGTAGGTCTACAAGCTTGTCCCTGACATCCTTGGAGAGCTCTTTGGTCTTGGCCATGGTGGAGAGTTTGGAATCTGATTGATTTCTTCTGTGAACAGGTGTCTTTTATACAGGTAACAAGCTGAGATTAGGAGCCCTCCGTTTAAGAGTGTGTTCCTAATCTCAGCTCGTTACCTGTATAAAAGACACCTGGGAGCCAGAAATCTTTCTGATTGAGAGGGGGTCAAATACTTATATCTCTCATTAAAATGCAAATTAATTTATAAGATTTTTGACATGCGTTTTTCTGGATTTTGTTGTTGTTATTCTGTCTCTCACTGTTCAAATAAACCTACCATTAAAATTATAGACTGATCATTTCTTTGTCAGTGGGAAAACGTACAAAATCAGCAGCAGATCATATACTTTTTTTCCTCACTGTATGGTTGAACTAGAACTGCCGACTCCCCGTCGTGTCATTGCGTACTGAAGAGCGAAGATCGGAGAAGACGACTTCTTCTCGGGGCTCGGCTTATATCTCCTGTGGCGTGACCGGACTCCACCTCTGGTCATGCCCCCCTTCTCGATCCTTCGCGAAGAGTCTGCGTTCACATCACGTTGCCCACTCGCCCCTTTCTGGGGGCCCCCGTGCCCCCTCGTCCGGTCACGTGCTCTCGCGGGTTCACCCAGGGTGTCATGTCCTGACCCGACCTCTGTGACATCTGGAATCTGCCCTCTAGTGAGCCCTTGTGTATAGTACATCCACTGTCGCCATAGAATGGCCCATTTATGTCGTTACACATGGATTGAGTGTTTGGTGATTAATGCAGGGAACTGAGCTCCGATGGCTGTTGTGTTTTGAGGATGTTAAATATGGTGTTGTTGTAGCAGCTGGTGAGAGTCGCCAGGATATCTGCTAGAGAATTTGGTGAAATGTTCCCACAGAGATGTAAGGGACGTTATGAATGTTGTCACTGTAATTGGCCTAAGAAGGATGTAATTACTCATCATATGGGTTATACTCATATGATATGGACCTTACCTGGCATAATATACATATTTAATTAAAAAAAAAATCCTATTTTTATTTCAAGATTCATTGTTCCAGATGGTAGTTGCTTAAATTATGATTTCTGTCAACATATGTTATTTTTTATTAGAGTCGTGCTAATTTAAATTTAAATTGTCATACCCTATCGCTGCTTCATCATATGTATAACATGTATTAAATGGGGTATAAATTAGATGTGTATTCATATTTATTCACCATGCAGAACTGTTGATTGGTATGTGTGAAAATGTGGATCACCTGACAAAAAAACTGGATTTTTTAACAAAAGTCAAAGGTCAATCCTGCAATATTCCAACAGCATAACAAATGTCCTAATCATGGTATATAAGTGTATACATTATTTGCATACACATTTAGTACATAATTTACTTTAACGCCAATTTTAATACATATAAGCCTGTTACAGATTGTTTTTAGATGTATTTATGTTTACTTATGCTTGGACAAATAATAGTGGGGTGGTAACATTCTGTAACTATTATCTATACAATTGCATGATTTACAAAATACCACAATTTTTTTTTATTGACTGATGCTTACAAAACATAATAATGGGGCCAGAGTTACCTGCACAGCACATTTATGTGAGTAGTGATTGCTGAAGAGTATATTACACATTACAGTTGTTAATTTCATGATATATTGGGGGCATAATGATTGATGTGTGCAATTGAGCATGGAAACATTTATTGAGAGATTATGAGGGAAGCATATGGTATATCTAAAATGTTGATCATCTCATTCCTTCGTGAGTTTTCAGGTGTGATTTTTTTTACCATACAATTTCAAGTAAGAAATATCATCCGCAACATACTGAATGCCAGGGTTGTAATGCATCATTTTTAATCATGTTACAATTACCTTAAATGGAAGAAAATTGAATTAAGAACACCAATTCAATTGCTGAATTTGTTCTAGAAACCACGAAATATTGCTTTGTAAGATATAGTCCTGTCCTATTTAGACATTTTCTTTATACAGCCTACAAATATGTTGAGGAAAAGTATTGAATGCGAATATATTTAATTTTGTTTTACAATTATGCTGTATTTGTATGTATGTATGTTGAACTTATTTCGCACCGTACGTATCCAACCGTGCTAATCAGAGGTGCGGGGAAGGACAGCAGAAATATACAAATATATTGTGCTATATTAAAAGGTTTCCTCGTGTCGATACTATTTTTTGAAAATCTTTTCCCATGTCGCCATTAACACTATTTGATTTTATGGTCTCACCAATTCTTCCTTGGGAAAGATAGGACTGCCCATTTCACTTTTCCAACACTACACATCAGTCTCCTCCTAACAACAAAATCCATCAATGCCAACATAGTCCTATATTTCTTGACCTCTTGGAGCCCACTGAGACCCCAATATAACGGGCCTTACTATCTGCACAGTCATTATGCAAATTGTTGTCAATGGCGGTTACGTATGAAATTCACTCCAGGTTCAATAACATGTCACACTGTCTTTTGTGGAATGTTCATTGCAAAGGTTGCAAATGCGGACATTTGAAGTGAGGGGGGTCAATTGTTCAACAGCTGTGGGATCTGGCAGGAAGGAAGAGATGACATCAGTGACACTGGCTGCACTGACCTCTTGATCAAAACAATAATTTCAAACTTATTTTCTGACAACAAACTACTGTATACATTGAGTTTGAAACGGAGATCAACGTTGTAAAAAATACTTCCGTAAATTATAAAATACATGATCGTATTATAGTAAGGATTATGTTCATGGAGGAACGACAATTGTCAGAAACTATCAATTATAGTATGGAGAGTGGGAAACGATCAGTTGTATTATGCGGTCTACTCGGTGTTGAGTGCTGCTAAGCTGTGATAAACTGCCGAAAATGTCTCCCAGGAGCCATCAATGACTGATGTACAGTGGCATCAACCTTCAGACTTGGGAGTGGAAATGAAATTTTCCCAGTAGACATTGACGATTCCAAAGGTGGCAAGGATGAGTTCTCAAAGCAATGGAAAGAAACATTATCCAGCGGTGATTTTTGTCCCGTATAAATGTGTTGCTCCACAACCAGGTACGATAACCTGGAGAATTGTTCTGGTTCACGCGTTTTGTCACTTCAGATTTGCAACACGTGTGTATGCATGTGCTTGTAATAAATTACACTTGAACGATTGATTGGCACGCAATAAACAAAAAAAGTGGTATGAACATTAGCAATCTTAAGCAAATATGGCATGTCCTATTTTAAACTGCTGAGGCTTTTGTGTGTTTAAATATGCATATGGTTTTACATACAATATATATGTAATGATTGTTTTAAGAATGTTGACAGTGATGACATTTTAACATTCAATGCATGTAAAAAAACGCATGGCCTTTATACCAAACCACAATTTGCATGAGAGGTGTAAATACACCTTCACTGACAAAACTTGCAGATCAGCATAACCCTTATTTTGTGGTGCTCTTTTCACTGTCGCTTTTCCACATCTGGTAGGAAAGCACATTAGCAGGTCGTCTACACATCATTTAGGCTTTTTTCACCATTGCACTCTTTCCATGCTCTCAAGCACAAGATGAATAATTCCCTACCGAAAAATATTAGTTCTACTGTAATGCACGACCTAGTTTTAAGTCCCCAAAAAAATATATTGACAAGCATTAATCGAACTATATATTAGTGAAATTACTTGTCATATCAACTTTAGAATTGTATTAATAGGTAATAAGGGGGCGTACATAAATGATGTCACGCACCTAGGATGAGGGTCAGACATTTGTGACGCTGTGTGACGAGGGGGGGGGCGGTAAGAAATGTGACGTTACATCAAAATGCGCCGCGTGACGAAGGGGGGGGGGGTTAAAAAATTGTCCAAAATCACGTGACGCCATTAATGAACGGCCCCTAAGATAAAGTGTTTCCGGAGTTGTCTTTCCTATATCTCTATTACAGGAGTGTGATCGCATAGCATGTCCTTTAATGAGTGAAACATGTCAAGCGTGGACTTTGTTTGAAAGATATGTTTTGATATGTGTATATATATATTGTTTTTTCCTTATTAAAAACATCATGCAATTGGGAAAGAGCCATGTTGTGATGAATGTTGCGTAGAAAAAAAGTGACTACAGTATTTATTTTCATTGACAGTTAAATGACAGTGCATGCAGTTATTCACGTTGGGCTGGTGATGGATTGATCAGTGCTGTCAACTGCTTCACAATTTAGTGAAATTCACAATTTTACCCTATGTATTAAAACTGTACATGCTTTCTTGCATACACAACCCCAATTTGAGTTTGGTATCATAGTATCACGATCTGCGATGTATAATAGCTTGTTAGTGTTGATATCAATTGATGTTAACGCCGATGTTTTTCGTTACTGAGTGAAACCGCATTCTTTTGAAGACAATCATCAGCCATGATCAATCCACTTTTGGATGAAGGCCTCACCGAGGTATCGTCATGTCCCATGGTCCTGCGATGTAACCAATGTATACATCGGACCGCGCATGAAATGCTTCCTTTGCTCTATCACTATGGTGGACGTCCTCTCACCTGGAATGGAACATTCTACAAACAAGTTGAAGGTATTCCAGTTGTAGCCAATATTTGCACGTGTTGATATCAATTTATGTTAACGCCGATGTTTTTCGTTATTGAGTGAAACCGCATTCTTTTGAAGACAATCATCAGCCATGATCAATCCACTTTTGGATGAAGGCCTCACCGAGGTATCGTCATGTCCCATGGTCCTGTGATGTAACCAATGTATATATCGGACCGTGCATGAAATGCTTCCTTTGCTCTATCACTATGGTGGACGTCCTCTCACCTGGAATGGAACATTCTACAAACAAGTTGAAGGTACCCCAGTTGTAGCCAATATTTGCACGGAAAATTTTGAGACAGATGCCATCCAGGCATCCACCCTACGTCCTTTTTGGAAGAGGTACGTAAATGACACGTTCGTCATCTAGCCACATGGCCTACCAGCTCTGTCTATAGAAAAGCCACCCATACGGATGCCTACCTAAAACCTGACTCCCACCACCATCCATCGCAGAAGAATTCCCCCATCAAAACTCTACACCATCGAGCTTGATGTATTTCTGACCATCACCACCTAGCCAGTGAACTGGAACACGTACATCAAGCCCTCAAGATGAATGGATATTCAGATTATACAATCCATAAAGCTATCAACCCAACCATTAGGAAAGAACTATCTGAGGACCCAATCACAACCATCACCCTGCCATACATCATGAGCCACACAAGATCCAGGTTCGATTTAACACAGTACATAAAATGCATCTGTGAAGGATGTGATCTCTGACATGCAATACCTCGACGTCTACAAACTAAGCTGTGTCTGTGTCAGTAGTTACATTGGGAAACTAAGCGACAAGTCTCGGACCGTGTTCGTGCACATAAGGCAGATCTGAAACAGGGTAGGACCAATACCTCGGCCATGGCTGATCATTGTTTTAATGCGGTGGACTCACACGAAATTGATTTCTCTAAGACGAAGGTACTTTTGCAAACCCACTGGCTATAAACAAAGATTCGTTCATGAAGCCATCCATGTATACAGACACAGATAATTTAAACCGATAAGATGCGTACAAACTAAGCAATCATTGGCAGAACGTTATCAACCAGTTTAAGTCTTAACTAGCTGTGATGTTCCCATCCTACCACCTACCAATGTTAGTTGTTATTTTCGGCTCTCAGATTTTACATTAACAGGTTAAGTTTCTCATACTTACACAGCCACCTTCACGCGCTGACCTAGAGCTTGTGACTCTGAGATCTGCCATTGACATGCTAATCTCTCACATTAACATAGCCACCTCAGTGCGCTTGCCATGGAGGCCGCTCACCGATTTTACATGAACATGCTCATTTTTACCTGGCAGCCCTTTAATTGGTTGACTGCCCACCACTTACCTTAAAATTAGCTGCCCCGCCCATGTTGCTGACATTTGGGCTACGCCCATTTCAAACCTTTATAAACAGTTTGCGTTTAGAAATGTCGTAGTTCTTTTGTTTTTTTCTTTGAACCTATCTACGTGACTTTATGAAAGACCAAAATAATATGAATTCCTGCAGTCATGAAAGCTTTAAGTCAAGTTCAGCATACATTACCACGAATGTTATTCATGGTCGGAAATCTAAGGCGGCCAGATTAATAGCATAGTGTCTGAATACCCATGTTTTGTTTTACCATACTCCACGACACTGGTGGAGTGCCAGTATCAGAGGCCGAGTTCAGCTATAACTCACCACTGATGACAGAAATAAAACTCTGTTCGCCAAGTTAATAGTGTTTAGTGCAGTGGCACTAACCACTGCACCACCACTCACTTTGCTGTATGCGATCTACCTCTCAGCTTGGTGAACAGGTGTGATAAAATCATAAAACGTTTCCTCAAAATGTCAATGATTGTCCCTGGGGATTAACACTGTGGATTAGCAGGCTTGTGACCTGCTGTGAAAGCACTTAATTGGATTTCGTATATTAACTGATGCAGTTGCCTTATTTTACACAGTATGCTTCGGAATTCTGCAATACCTTTACAAAGCTCAATTGACATCTAAAGGCTTGGTGCATATTAGTAACAGATTGGCTTATTATTGGGGGATAATCTGAATATTTTGACTCAATGTGTCATTCCTCTTATACTGATGACAGACTAAACAATCGAGTACACTTATTAATTATGTATGTGTCGCACACTCAAAATGAAGGAAGTGGGCAGGTGCTCCAAATCGAGGGCAAATACATTTATTGTAGTAAATCTGTAAAATGCAACAGCACGTGTGTCACACACAGCAATCCTCAACCGAGTCGCCATTAACCATGTGACTGGTGTATAAGTCTGGTTAATCAATAACCCTGCCAGCCACCCACAGGCCCAACTCAGTTATCGCATGCTGGTTTACACACGTGCATTGATGTATTGCACAGCACATAAGGACTTTCACAAAACCACAATTTACTCCCTTGCTGCACGAAGAAATAATTAAAAGAGTTGTCCATTCCTAATGTGCCACACTCTCCCCCACAGAATGAGTGTCATCTCGAAACTCCATTTTTCCCCTTGCAAACCTTTTGCAGTAATTTTCCTTAAACTGGTCATGAAAGGAGTTTATGAAATCGTGAAAACAATTTCTCTAGGAATCATATCCCTTCCAAGATAGCACCACTCCATAAGCTCTCCATTATGGGTGAGCTCCAACTCTTTGTGCACAAAGACACAGGAGCCCAAGCATTGTATTATGCTTTTGGAATTATCAAACACTCTGGTATTATTAAACCTTGCTTCACATTTTACTGGCCAGAAATGGTTAGGATTCTTTTCCCAGTACCTGTTAGGATAAAATCCTTTGCAGCTTGGTAAGGCCCTGTGGAATTTAGCTCTTACGTACTTACTTATTGGCCTACCAACATACTTTAAACCTTTACCTCACCATTTTTTTCATCTTAAGAAATACCCCTTCTGAACATATTAAACACAACACTTACGAAAAATAAATCTTAAACAACTTAACAACCATATGACCACAGCTTAAAATTTGTCTTGATCACCCATTGTGTAGTCAAAAGTCCCTTATTTCACCATGGTCTCCAGTAGCAACCAACAGTTATCCCCTGTGCTATCGGGTTCCTTCTCACGATGGTAGGTTCCCCCAACTTGTCATAGGTGAGTGTGTTTGGCTGCCTCTTTTCTCTTTGAGGGTGGAGTCTCCTGTTGTGATGACTACTCTCATCCTCTTTATCACTCTGTTCCAAGTCCCTTGCAGATTCACTTGCTGGACTCAACTTTATAGCCAAATCGGTCTCACTTTATTCTGATCCCTTCGGCAAGATCTGTCCCTCAATTGCTTGATTTAACTGATATTTACTCTCTGAATCTGTCTCCCTGCTCTCTGTACCAGTTGGTGATACATATTCCTCGGCTGCTGCCAATAACTGCTGTTCACCTTCTGTCTTGTGAGGGTGGAATTCTTCAGCTTCTGGGTTCAATGGTGATTCCGTGTCTTGCATTACTGTAGCTTGCTGAACAGTTTTTGGCCAACTGAAGTAACCTCTGTCAAATCCTTCCTCCGTTTCCAACTCACTGTCTGTTGTTTTGAAATTACTTAGGTGTTGTTAAAAGCAAGTCATACAGTGGCCTGGCAATACTTGAAAAGTGTTGTATATTCGACCTGTAGTAAGAGATAAATCCCAGCATCTCCTGAGCTCTTCCACTTGTAGGCTTCCTTGCTTTAAGTGTTTGAACTGGGGCAATCTCTGCTGGGTCAATAGTATAGCCATCTTTCGATACAATTTTGCCTAAGTATCGCACCTTGCTCTGGAACAACTCACATTTCTTGGCTGTCAGTTTGACACCATGCTGTTGATACCGATGCAAGACCATTTGTCCATGCAGCACATGATCTTCAAAGGACTTGCTGTGAACAAGGTTGTCATCCAGGTAAGGCTGACAGATTTCATCCCAAAGGAAAGACAGGGAGTCCTCCATGCTCCTCTGGAATTCTGCTTGTGCTGAACTCAAACCAAAGGGAATATGCGCCCACTCATATAATCCCCATGGTGTGATAAAAGCTGTGAGGGGGCGACTTTCTTCATCGATGAAGCCTTGATGGTAGGCTTTCCCTTGATCTAAAACAAAAAACCAAGAACTCCCACTCAAACTGTCAGGCACGTCTTGGATCCTTGGAATGGGATGCCTGTCTGGAACAGACTTCCGGTTCAGCTCTCACAACATAGTCTCAGGTTTCTGTCTTTCTTCCTTATGCAGATAATGGGTGAAGAATATGATGATCTTGATTTTGTCACCCAGCCTCGATTGATCAAGTCTTGCGGATACTCTTTAAATTCATTATGCAATGGTTTTGGGACTGCAATGTACGTCTTTTGCACTGGAGTCCTATCCTTGAGGGTGATATGCATTTTAAATTAAGGTATGCTCCCAACATCATTGTCATCCCTAGAAAAAGAATGGCATTCCTTTCTGAGCATCATATTGGTGCTCATTTGTTATGTGGTTCAGTTTTACCAGTGGGTCCCAATTTTCACTTTCCTCTTGAACTTTTGGCCTCAACTGCAGCCCCTTAGCTTTTGCTCCACCAGTTGTGTGGTCACCCTGTATTTGTTGGCATGTCTGATCCTGAATAGGGGTGCCTTGGTGATACGCCACAGGTCTTACTGCTGCTGGATACACAGATTTCACCAGCTGTAAGTGTTCTAGGGTGACCCGCTGATCAAGTATGATGCTGTGTTTGCTCGTGTTGATCACTGAGTTTGGTATGCAGAATGAGTTGCTTCTACTCAGCGTCACCAGGACCTCGTTGATTTGTAAACCATCTGGTCATTGGGACTTCTCTTCAGAGACAAACAGCATCACTTAATCTCCCTACATCTGTCCCAAATGAGCACGACTTCGAATCATTGTGGCTTGAGCTAGTGGTAGCACCACTCTCTGTTTGCCTGTTTTGACTGCCCCACCATCACTGTCCCGGTTACCAAAAGACAACAGGTGAATGAGGACGTTTGTGTCTCCCAGAGTGATGGAGAAAGCCGCACCCACAACCCCCACTTTAATCGGGTCCACAATTGGCTCTCCTCCTTCTACCAGCCCATTGATGTCCTCGATGACTTTAAAACCAATCATGGGATATTCTGCAACCCTGGGGTCACTGGATACCAGCATTGGAATGAGAACGCACTGACTGGTCCCCATATTACTTTTCAATCTGAATGCCAACTCTATCCAGCCTGTGAATGGTATATCTGTTTGGTTAACTGCCATTACAGTAATTGTACCAGTTCCCAAGAGCTCTTCAGCTGGTCTCACTCTTGACTTAGGTAGATGCTCATTTCGCCATGCTTCATTTATAACACTGGCTTGAGCTTGTGTTCCAAAGGGCAGATGTTGATACGTGGTCCTGTAAGCACTTCACCATGCATCTTTTCCCAATTAACTTTAACACTCTGTTGTTGCATTTAGGCCTGATAAAGCCAACCTTGCCAATATTTGTGATACTCCACTCTGGTGTCTTTTCACATTCTGTTTCCTTCTGTAATGTGTTGATTGGTCTGCAGAGTACCTTGTGCTCTTGATAGTGTTGTTTTTGGGAGGTATTCGAGCAGTACTGTAATGCGTAACAACCCTGGCACTTCTGCAGTCTTGAAACATAATTCTCTTCACATAAACAGTACTGACACCCTTGGGAGCCTGGCGTGAAGGTTACTGCTGGCCCCCCTGCAGCAACTCTCGCCAGTTTCCCTGCTGCTGTCGAAAGGCTCGACATCCACGGACCAGGTGTCCCGGCTGGCCACAATTGAAACAATTGTCACATGTACCACCTGCTCCAGCCTCTTGGCACATCCTACAGCCTCTTGGTCGCATTGTTCTGTCTTGGGCTGGTTGTTTCCAGTGTCCTTGCTTGGTATCTGGGGTGACATCATCCTGCTACCTCCTCTTGATCACTGCAACTTCAGCCCTTAACTCGCTTACCATCTTTTCAATCTCATCTCGACATGGCCTTTCAGTTGCTGATGTTTTGTTGCCCTTCTCTGTTTTGGTCCTGGAATTTCCATTTTTGTATGGTTGCTTTGGTGTTGGAACCACCCTAAATGGTCCATGTGAGTCCTGCTGATAGCCTTTCCTACTACCCTTCAAATCAGCTTGCAGTTGATTCATCATAGTCATTTTGGGAGCCAAATTCTGTTTGAGCTTTTTTTGTCTCTCAAGTTCCAAGCTGGCTGCTTCATTGACTTTTTAAATCACCATCTCATGAGTGACAGTGATGTCATCCAAATGGGGCTTTATTTGGAATTGTATGGGGTAACTGAGCAATCCTGTGCCAATCGTTCTCAGGAATTTCCTGTGTACCAAATCCGGATTGTACTGGTCATCCGCTCCTTTTTCTGTAGATGCAAATAATAGTCTGTCCTTTAATTCGATATTTCAGAATAAAAAGTTTTGTGCAGTTTATCTTGGCTGCTGAGAGATGTTAATCAACTTCTGATAGAGATCAGATGTGCTTTCTTCTCTATAATGTCCCTTCAAAATGTGTTTTTAACTTGTAAATAGTCAAATCAGTTTTATATCTGCATGCCCCTCAAATTTAGACCAGGACTGATTGCTCTGACTACTGCCGCAATGATGTCAGACTCAGCATGGCCCTTACGGGTTCCTGTGTCGATCTGGTGCAAGATAACTTGTCTTTCTGCCCTCTTTCACCAGTCTGCCCGCAGATCCTGAATTATCTCCGTATTGTGACTTCAGGCACATTTCCTAGTCTGGTCATTCATAGGGGATCCAATGCTGCTGAGGTTTTGTTCCACCTTCACTTGAGGTTTTCTTTTCCTCAAGGGTTTGTCTGGATTCTTCTTGTGACTCTTGTATTTCACCATCCATATCTTCAGAGAGTTTTGATGGTGGCAGTGTTTTACCTGTTCCCGTTGCTGTCTTTGTCATTCTGCTGTATTGTTTCAATGAAGGACAGCAGGTTTTGAACCTATGTACAAGGTTCATCATCTTCTTCTTAGTCTTAAACTTAATCGAGTACTCTTTCTGCCATACGAATCAAATTCCGTCTGCTTTTATCTTCACTAGTCTCATCATCATGAAAACACTTCAAATATTGGCATGTTTCCATGAGCTGGGCTCTCTGCAGCTGATTCAAAGCAGTACTGGTCTTGTCCTGCAGCTGTTCCAGTGCCATTATGTGAATACCGGTCAGATCCTTGCACTGTCTTTACATATGCTGCCTGTACAATTGCTTGGTCTGTCTCGTTGGAAGAGTTGATCCCCATCAGTGAACTCTGAGAAACTCTCCTGCCAGGCTCGCCAAAATGTTTCACGCTCGAAATGAAAGACGTGGGCAGGTGCTCCAAATCGAGGGCAAACACATTTATTGTGGTAAATTTGTAAAATGCAACATCACGTGTTACACACAGCAATCCTCAACCGAGTCGCCATAAACTACGTGACTGGTGTACACGTCAGGTTAATCAATAACAGTTTCTCTTCAACCCAATTCTACGACTGCAAACCCACCTTTGTCTTTGGCAGTAACCTTTGCACTTCACTATTAGAATATTACTTTAATCCTAAGCTGTATGTCTATCTATACCATCCACTTATATCAGTATCTCACACCCAGTATCTGTACTGTATGTGTACAGTATACGTACTGTATTTGTCACCATTGTACAACTTACTACTTTACATGTGTTCTATTCTCAATAGCATTGCAAGTAGTCATACTCTGGGTGCATGTGCATGGTTATAGAATAAACAGTATTATGGTTAGAGAATTACAAGTATTAACTACAGTACATCATCCTTTATAGTGCCAAAACCCCTCCTATTGAATATATCACAAACTAACAATTCAAAGCCAAGCTTGAAGTGTAGAACAAGTCTATAACACATCTATAACGATCAAAAAAACCCTTTGGGTCCTTTACCTTTAAAATGCAACAGCACGTGTGTCACACACAGCAATCCTCAACCGAGTCGCCATTAACCACGTGACTGGTGTACAAGTCTGGTTAATCAATAACCCTGCCAGCCACCCACAGGCCCAATTCAGTTATCGCATGCCGGTTTACACACGTGCATTGATGTGTTGCACAGCACATAAGGACTTTCACAAAACCACACTTTACTCCCTTGCTGCACGAGGAAATAATTAAAAGAGTGGTCCATTCCTAATGTGCCACACATGCTGTAGAAAAAATATCACAGCTTAATAAAACACGTTATGATTTTAACGTGTTATATTAATAAGTAACAATTATATTGTATGTAGTCTCTAATTACTGATACCACGTGTTTATGTGTCCCTTTTGTAGGTTCATGTTACAGAGATATACATTCATGCAGGAACACACATGATATTTTCGCGACAAATTTAAATACATATTTTATATAGTTTTTAATGGAAGGAACAAAACATATAATTTCATTTTAATATTGAAGCATGTAACAATTGAGATGTGTTGGCAAGCATATACCTAATTTTCAAAAAGATGATAAATTAATAGTTTCCAATTACCCATCATGAAAAGTATTTGTATCTTTTAGAGTTTAGACCAATGAGAGCACTGCATATGGTCGCATTTTTATTGGCTTCATAAAGGACTCCTAATTAATGCATTGGGTTTCTTTTGTGTGGCAGTAATTGATTTACTGTGTATTTATTAAATCAATTTCTGGTCAAGTTGGCAAACTACTGTACCAAACACAAGGATCGCCCGTATATAGTCTTAACAGACTGGTGGGGCAAGTTCAGTGAAGCGAGAACATATGAAGGCTGGGACGAGACACGAGGGGGGTGGGGTGGCCAGCACCACGCCTGACCGCCTTTGTCTTTCCAGTGGCGATGTTTGACCACTGCACCAGATACTCATTTGACGCTGAGTCCTCATAGGGGACACCCAAGGACCGCGGTTCAGATATTCGTCACCAGGGTTGGCGGTGAGCGGGAATCGAAGTCGGGTTGCTGGGTTCTTAGCGCAGCGCCCTAACCGCTACACTACCGCTGTATCCACTCACAATAGATATGCCCACCCACCTGGTCACGTTATGGCCACACCAATACAACACGCGATACCAGTGCACAGGTGTATTACTTTAGTTCAATATGCCAGAGGCGTCTAAAATTGCTCACCATGACAGTGGAGCACAATATGCTTAATACAATAGTATGGTCAAACTTGATTTGAAGCTTTCGTGACTGGTATTTGTTTGGCTCTTAGTAGAGAGCGTCTCTTCTCCTCTGCGTTTGTAATTGTGCATCTTTTCTTCCAGACGAGGATTTTACAAGCAGGACTGAATGGTTTAAGTGGCAACATTATTATAATTATATTATTATTCAACACCTCATGCATACACGTTGTGAGTACCGTTATGTTAAGTGCATTTTGTATTTGCCTCATTCTCATAGCACGAAGGCTATCACGAAGTCACTGTTTGTGCGTTGTAAGCTTTACAATATATTCATTACTTGAGTCTACAAAATGTATTTTCTTTTGTACACCATGAATAACTACTTTAATTTTGTATGACAATCATTTGTTGTGTTCATTTTGGGAAAACAAGGACCATTCCTCGCCCATCAAAGCTGATTTTTTTACACTTAAAAGCTAATTAATTGCGATTATTTTCAAAATGGAACTTCATTACCGTATACACTACAATAATTGTTCAGGTAAAAAATAAACCGTTTGCTCATTCCAAAAGAATGAACTTACAATAAAAAAATGCAGGGATTTCTTTATAAATATAGTTTTTTATTCTCTGTATTGATTATGTTGCGCTGTTAAAGATGTTGATAGGCAGCTCAAATGTCAACTAGAATTGTGCTATCTTGGTGAGAAAGACTTGATTGTGTGGATTGAGAATGACCTTTTGGGTCAGGCGCGACAAATAGACGTGATAAAATGTGAATTATAGGAGCCGGGATGTGTGTGCAAGCCCAGCAGAGTCGCTAAGAACGAATGGCCACACCGTAAGATGGATTAAAACATCCTGGCACACACACACTAGCACTGTAGGACCACGTTATTGCTTTACCTCTCCAATAGCTTCGATATATGCTATAGCTTTGTTTAATAGATAGTGTCCATCAAGGTATCATCCCTTATTAAATAACTATAATATGCAGCAGTTTGAGCGAGGAAGACAAAACTATACGTACACACGCTAGGCAGTGGTAACATGTGTTTATATCGCATTTGAAAATGTATGTGTCCTAGTCTATTGAGTTCTTACAGGGTTAAACAAATAAACTTTAACGTGACACTTGATTCCCCCTAAACTTGTATGTGTCTGCCATGATGCTGGCAATGCAACATCTCAGGTGGCACCGTGTAAATGCATGTGTGCCATTGAAGAGATGACTTACACAAGTCTATAAGGCAGAACAGATGTTGTGAGCATTTAAACCACCCAGTGCTGTCCAATTAAGTCTTCAGTCATGGATGCTACATTTTCAAGTCACCCTCTACATATAAGTTACAATTGTATTTAAAATAAAAGTTATCATTAATCCTGATACATTATCAAGTCACGTATGCACATGACACTACGTAATAAATGTGCAGTTGCCATGTTGAGGCCATGGCCACTGTTGGGTTTCTGATCCTTGTGTAATGACAGGGTAACACCTGCCGGTCTGTAGGGGTAATTACGGTTATAGCTGCTATACATAATGTCTTATTATGAAAGGGCGTATCTGGGGTAAAGGTCAAGGGTGAAGTCAGTCAAGAAGCTCCGGGAACTCACCCGAAGGTTCTGGAAAGGGGGCATGGCCAGAGGTGGAGCTTGGCCGCGCCAGGCAGATATAAGGAGCACCAAACCTTTGGTTCGGGACTGTTAGCGTGGGGTCTGGGTCCTGGTTACGTCGCTGCCATCGTCATCTCTTCGTCTTCGACCCCGTGGCTGTTCTTCTGCAAGACCAGCTCCGTCGCCGCTGCGTAGCATGGGACAGAGATGGGCTGCGTGTTTGGACAGCCTAGGTGTAGCCACGTTACGGAGTGTATCGCCCTGTGTGCTCCTAATAAATAAGAAGCCTTCTACTAGACGTGTGTTGGAAGTCGCTCACGACACTTGTATTGATTTTTGGAGTGCAGTGGCACCCTGCAAATTACTCATAAGCACGAGGTAATCATGCAAATTGATACAGAAGATGATCAGGTATGGAGATGTTCTTAAAACAAAAACATAACCATGAATATTTAAATAATTCAGGTCAGTGTGTCCCTTCAACGATTGCATCCCAAACAGTGTAGCAAAGCAGCAGAATACATAATCAACAACGAAGGGGATTCTTCTTCTTCTTTAGTGCTGCCTAACGGCGTGTGCGACTTCACGATGATATTCACGATTCAATCATTTGCATTGTCTTCATTTTAACGTGGAGAGACAGCTCTATCGAAATATTGTTTGTTTATCTATTGTGCTATATTCTCCACAATGATGAATATGATTTTTGTGTGATATATTTTGAACAGCCAACTCTCTTTTTTTTCGGAAAGGGGTGGTCTGGGTTTAACAAAAACACAGATAATGCAAAACACACGTAAATTAGATGAATAACATTTAGTTTACCGATGTAGACTAGAGGTGAAGATGAATGCCCTCAGGGTTATTATTGCTTAAGGTAATAGTTATTTGTGTGGTCACGTGGGCACTGATTGAGTCGCTGAACCTCGACGGGTGAGGAGCAGCTCATAATTAAACAAGCACTCGCGTAACATGTTTCATTTGTTTTTCGCAAGAATGGTTAATCCACAATCGAGATAATAAGCCAATGGAAAATGAATAAATAACTGTACTATGAGGTTTTGTGTACACAGTATTGCTATTACATCCTTCCTATGTTGTGCAAGTAATGAGCACTGTTTTATCATACTTCACTAAGCTGGTCAGTGTGGTTTTGTGAAGACCGGCTCCGATAACTTTCACCACTGCTGTTCGCTTTAACTGGGAATTAAACTCAGGATGGTATGCATTATATTAAAATACAATACAGCAACAATACATTGGTTGTTTTTCCACACAGTGACACCTTTGGAATTGTACCATGGTGCTCTCCGGTCCCCAGCTTGAAGGCATTATTATTTTCAATCTCATTTTCGGACAGGTGGAAGCAGTGTGTCATTATTTTTATCCGTCACGTTGACTGGCAATATGCAGTTGTCGGTGACTAGCCACGCAGGAGGTAATTTAGGAGACACCATTTACCGAGATTACTCTGTGTTCGACGAGGACATTGGGCTGAGCGAATATGGCATGACCTGCTTTTGTGTGGAATCGCATTATAGCAAAACCAGCAGATTCATCTCTCAGTTGATGCATTGCATTGTACATTTACATATTTATATTTTTCAAATTCTGTGTTTACAGTATTTACTGTGTAGTGTGTATATATGGAAATAGTGATGCAAGCCTATTATTACTTAAATATAGCTTCATTACAGTTTCATAACAATACCGTTTATAACCTTTGGCCTCTGTATTTAGTCTGTCATGAATGAATGACGTAGATTACATTTTGCTGGTTTAAGTATAGTTACTTCCAATTTCCTCTTGTCAGGAATGCTTAATTGCGACTGATGTAGTATTGAAAGTGTCACAAAGTAGTCACTTTAGAATCAAAATACATCACTGATCTCACGTCTCATCTTATTTTATTTCCTTCCAGTAAATGTGTTGTAGGTATGGTAAAGCAGTACTTTATATGGAATCGCGAATTATTTTAAGAAAATTTATTTGAAATATTGCGCTAAATAACTAGCATACTTGAAAGAATTATGCCATTTTAATGTGGCAGTATTTTAATTATTATAATTTATACATGTAACATCCCCAAAGAGCGTCTTGTGGAAGTTAAGTACTGTATATGTATGTTGAACTTCTTTCGCACCGTACGTAGCCAACCGTGTTAATTCAAGGTGCGGGGGAAGGACAAAAACTAAATACAAAAAAGCAGTTCGGCTCAGTACGCTGTGCTGTAACAATTGTATCTGACCTCTGATTGATAAATACAATATTGTTGTTGTTTACTCTTAAAAAATAGACAGACGTGATGTTCTACATAAGTACTGTAATTCCGATTTACTGTGGTATGTTTATACTGTACGTGTGTGTGCTGCTGCATCCCTTTTTTAAATTATAAATACACAGATGAAAAGGAAGGAGAAGCCGCGCACCTTTTGAGTGCACGTTTGTAACATTCCCGTTGAGAAAAATAAACACTAATCATCCGCTGAGCGTTGCAGACCTCTGATGAAATCTCGCGAATTCGGCGGGCGTCTCACGCTCGCTTGTCACGGGCGGCAGCTGCCGATCTAAAGAATGTCTCGGTGCGTCAGAAGCGGTATTATTTATACAGCCCCTATTTTTATTACTGGCAATCGTACGTAGCATCGTACGATTGTCAGTAATAAAAACTAAAAAAAACAAGATCGACACAACTGTCGATCTTGGAGGAGCTAATTGAAAAAAAAAGCACGTGGGTGAAAGTGCTTCACCTGGTTCAATGTCATCCTCAAACATGACTCACCAAAACACATCTTGAGCTCCCTCACCTCCACTCACTATATGTATGTTGAACTTATTTCACACCGTACGTGGCCTACCGTTATGATCGAGGGTGCAGGGGAAAGACTAGTCCTAGACTGGTCACCAATCAATGCCAAGGCCACCAGCTTTACATTCGTCCATTGTCCATCTTGCAAGGTCTCGCTTTGTCGATAATAATCTAATTATCAGAAGCTTGACGATACAATGCTCCGAATGCATCCACATGGAAAGCTTTTGTGGTTCTACACGACCATTTAAAGTAAAACGTGATATTTTAACACGAGAGGGCATTATTTTGAAATGTCACCGCAGTGTAAATCTTACGGCTAACCACAGTGTAATACTGCCTCTTGCTGGAGCATTTATGGTACAACACTCAGTCGAGATATAACAGGTTATATTCAGGAAATAATGTTGGAATTTAAAAAATGAATACGAGAACAAGAAATACGCCTTTCAAGGTATCCCCTAATAATACACCGTTTTGAATGGATATGTTTTTAGTTTGAGAATTTTTTTAAGATTCACTGGAGAAACATGGCAAACAGGCTTATCTGTATTTCGTCAGGAGCAATTGTTACCATCTTTTCTCACCTCCAGCTGGCGTTTCGCACCAGAGGCGTCTTGAAATGCTACTTTTATCAGGATTTAAAATATATATTTGGAAAAGCTCACATACATGTGACCCGATCTATCAGGCTGGTAATTCCAATGGTGCACCTATTTAATACCAAGTTAATGTGTCACGAAAACAAGCGTCATGAGTGTTCGTTCACATGTGGGTGCTACAATGTAAAATCAATAACGACAGCATTTATGTAGTATTATTTTGTTTGTAATTATTCAGCCATGTTTAATCCACTGCTGGATGAAGGCCTCCGCAAGCTGCTGCCACCTCTCATGATTATGTGATGCAACAATCTACTTGGCAACTGCACACAAACTGATTCCATCACTCCATCTCTTCCATGAACGTCCTCTCGGACGCGTTCCATCCCTTGCCTGCCACTGTCATTATTCTCGACCATGAATCATCATTCCTTCTCGTGACGTGCCCTCCCCATACCCCCTTAGTCGAATTATGTAACTGCTTTGTCTCAGTGAAATTGCAAGCATGCATCGGTCACTGTATCACACGCTTTCAGATGCGCTTCTGCGGCCGTCTGGAACACTTCCTTACCAGTAATCCTCTGGTAGATTCCTGATATATGCACTTTTAAATCTAGATTGAAAACTCTTTGCTTAAGAACTGCTTTGTTCTATTTAGTTGATCCTTCCCCTGCTTCTCCGATTGGCACGGTTGGCTTCATATGGTGAAAAACAAGTAAAACATGCATACTTATCTCCATGCTTCTCTGAACATTTGGCAATTTTTGTTTTATATTTTGTCGATAAATGCCCGTGTTCCTGAACCATATTTCATGACACCTAGTATACGCTGATTTTAGTTTGCATTTGAATGTATATCAATCACATCGTTATTAGTGAGTTTTGTGCAGCATTAGCTGCTATGAGCTTTAAGCTGGAATGTATTATTAGCAGAGAGTAAAGAAGGGATTTAGTTTCACAAGACGGAGTATTGTTGTAATGGATGATAATCTCAAAAAGTGAAAAACGAATATTTAATAGTTTAATGACAAATTGGCAACATCATGGTGTTCCTTTTCATGGCAGATTTGTGTGTATAGATACAACCGGTACTGCCTCACGCCACGTTTGCATTATTCAAAATCTCTAGTGTTTGCAGTGGACACCTGCTATTTAGTTGAAAGGTATATGAGCACTGGCCACGGCATTTGCCCTGGACACACTGCCACGGGATGGAGGGTGGGTGTGGGGGAGGCGTCATGATGTCAAGCACTCACGAACCATGGCCCAAAATGCTGTGGGATGCGGGTGACGCCATCAAGCAGATGTGCTCAGTGACGTCACTGCAAGTCAGCCAGCCAGCAAAACTTGTTTGTTAAGTAACATAGTCAATTATATAAACATGTAATAACATAATATATATCACATAGTATAAAAATAACCTGTATTAACATAGTATATGTTCAATAGATATATAAAATTTAGTTTTTTGCTATTAATAGTGAATAACAAAAGAGTATATGGAATGTCTCGGCCGAGCTGTGCGCTGCGTTGCACCACTATCCGAGTAGTTACCCTCACATTCAATAAACTTTCAGAGCCAGGGTGAACATCCGACTCCAACATATTTAATGAATTGAACGAGGTAAAACTGATGGAAAAAACACAGCACAAAATACAACATCTGGTAATACTTGCAATATCGATACAATGAATGAACACAAGGAGCATCATAACATCGTCTTAGATAAGATGAAACTCAACAATAGGTCCTGGATGGACAAGGTACCTACATTAGCACTGAATAGCTATACAACAAGAGAATAAGCTACTGTGTTAAATAAGGTCACGTCGTGTAATCACCATACTGCAGCCTAAATGTACAGCGCTGCACATAACACTGAACTGTGGATGAGATACTTCTTCATCCTTGCTCTCAAGATCGCATTAAAGTTACATGGGTACAAATCTGACTCGATTTATTCAATTACAAGTAACATTCACAATAATGCAAGTGATAGGCTTCATTGTTAACTAGGCCTCATTTATCATAATAATTTAACAGCATTATAAAGGCTTTTACAGCATTATAACGGCAATCATACCATTATTACAGCATTTCCAGTATCATAAGAACATAAACGAACTTACAGACAATGCTTATTAAAGTCCCACAATGAACAGATGCACTTGTCTTCACTGAAACGCTATTTGTGCCTCCATTTTGTATTCTGTGTATTGGCTAACACCATGCCTCATGGCTTAGATAATCTTAAATCGTGACTTCCTGGTCACGTGACCAAACTCAACACCATATCAGGAAATTCCTGTGTACGCACACCCCCATACCTGCTGTGACGCGTGTGTTCCAGCATCCATTGCAAACTGTCATGTTCGTGTGGGTGAATCCGTTTCGGCTTAAGGTGGTATATGATCGTGTCTGTGCTCGCAAAACTTCCTCGAATTTACCAGTTGTAAAAGCATCACTAACCCCTTCTGTTAAGTGGAAAAACAGAGCCTTAGAATCATGTCTGTCCTTCAGAACACTGTCAAGACTCATCTCCCCTCTGAGGGTATCTCTTGAAGGCAAAGGACCACCTTTTCTTTCCTTGCAGTGCAGGATTAAGCTAGTGCGGAGCCTGTAGCATATGTTATAAAGGGGCCCTAAATAAAAAAACAAGTAAATACTAAAACATAAATGTTTAACTTGCATACTAAGGTAATTAATTCATTTGCTATACAGCCAGATAATATGACAAATCGCTAACCTTAAACACCCAGTCGTTCAGTAAAGTTTTAGGCAGTATAGTACTATAGTGATAGAGCAAGTGCAAAATCAGTGAACCGGAATTCATAGTAATAGGTTTTTACCCTTTCAACTGGTACAAAAACTTACACCTTTATACAAGGCATCATGTTTGCAATAACCACAACACAAGCAGTCAAAATGCAAACAAAAAGAAACAACTCTGATGATGATAATGATATGCACTGTCCTTGAAGTTGATTGGTCCACACCTGAGACAGCATTTCTTAGAGCCTAGTCTCTATTGGTGTTGGACCAGATGACGCCAAAAGGCGTACAACTCAAAGACAGCGCACTATCAGAGTTTTGAGAGCTCGGGGTAAGCATTTTCACTATGAGACCTCCTTTACCAGTGGCAAAATATAGTAATAGGTTTTTACCCTTTCAACTGGTAGAAAAACTGACACCTTTATACAAGGCATCATATTTGCAATAACCACAACACAAGCAGTCAAAATGCAAACAAAAAGAAACAGTTTTTGTACCAGTTGAAAGGGTAAAAACCTATTACTATATTTTGCCACTGGTAAAGGAGGTCTCAGTCCAAATGCTTACCCGAGCTTTCAATACTCTGATAGTGCGCTGTCTTTGAGTTGTACGCCTTTTGGCGTCATCTGGTCCAACACCAATGGAGACTAGGCTCTAAGAAAAGCTGTCTCGGGTGTGGACCAATCAACTTCTAGGACAGTGCATATCATTATCATCATCAGAGTTTATTTTTGTTTGCATTTTGACTGCTTATACTGTGGTTATTGCAAACATGATGCCTTGTATAAAGGTGTCAGTTTCTGTACCAGTTGAAAGGGTAAAAACCTATTACTATATTTTGCCACTGGTAAAGGAGGTCTCATAGTGCGAAATTGATAGCTTAAAACAATTTAGCACGGGGCCCTGGAAAGTGCGGGGCCCATAGCATATGCTACTTTTGCTGATATGATATAATCCGGCACTGCTTCCTAGTCAGCATGAGACAGGGCACGAGCACTGTCGGTGGTTGATTGCCAACAAAAATACATTCTGAATAGATCACTGCATCTCCTCTTGGCTGTTTTCCTATTTTTTTGCGTGTCTGTATTTCATTTTTAATAATGGTCATGAGTAGAACACATTCATGGAACATGGAAAGCAGGCTTCGGATAATCCGTTGCATACTTTCCTTGTTTGTTTTACTTTGTTGCTCTGTGGTCATATTGCTGTTGAGAGTTGTTTTTATCATTATTTAATATTTCACTGCCATGATTTACCCAACTCCTGTGGAGCATTATGGCGATACAAAAAAATGCTTTTGCCCGTTTCGCCGTGTAAAAAAATAATATTTTAGTCCATCAGCCATTAGGCTTTCAACACATGTGTTATCCAGCAAGCATTAGTTATATTTATCGATCATAACATGATGCCATCTCAAACGTGAACGACCAGATTCGTAAAACCACTTTTCCTGAGCGTTTATGCGATTGAGTAATTTTTTTTCCAGCTGGCTAATGAATGAACAGATGGACGATATGCGAAAAAAATGCACGTCCATTTCAGCCTGGGTGCTGATGGCAAGCTGCCTAGATTGCTTTCCATCTGCTAGAGATATTTTGGCGTCTTTGCAGAGATCCGGGTGTAGATCAGCGTCCGCATTTGTCAAACTCATTGTAGCCTCCATGCAAACGAACGTAAAGGGTACAATGAGTTGTGTTCCTTTTGTACACAAATGTGCGTGACACTCTAAGGGTGAATAGTCAACAAAACTTGTCAAGGCCACATGGCAATTTATAATGTACTCCACTATAGTGCACAATTATATGTGTGACCTTGATTCCACAATTATGAAGAGTTTGCCTTAATTTTTGCTTGGCATCTATGAGATATGGGCTTTGTGGCTAATTATTCTGCAAAATATGCTTGTATGATATCAAAATGTTAGTGCAGCATTTAAGTTGTCGCGTCATGATTAAATAGTTAATGCAGTGACCGAGCTCACTTTGTAAATAAAACATCACAGTTGGTTTGCTGAGAGATGCAAGTGCTCTGAAAAATGTCTCAGACGTTTTGTGGGAGTATGTCTTATACTATGGAGTCTTTGTAAATGTAGACCCTTCTGTGGCAGTACATCACGGTGACTTTTACAATATAGCCATTGACACAAGTGCTTTGTAGCAGATATAAAAAGGGGAAACAAATAATAGTTGTATTCCACATAGACCTATAACCCACTGGATCTGAGGTTATGTTCACAAAGAACATCACCTTAATCATTGGGTAACTGAGCTCTGCCTTGGGGGAGTAATGAGCCATTTACGAAGTGAACGTTCTTAGAACCGCAGCGGCTTGCAAGCAAAAATCCACATGTCCATGTGCTGTACATGCCTTGCAGCAACATGTCAACAATTTAGGCCAGCTCATCTGAAATTCCTGTTTAATGACACGTTCATATATCTGATACAAGTGGTTATGTCAATTCAAAGAATACCAGGCTCAATGGGCATGTCGAAAAGTGACTAAATTAATTACAAGTGAATGCTTGTTATTTGTGCATACATTGCTATAAAGCACAATGTTATGATTTTTGTTTTCATAGCTTTGCCAACGTTATTTCCCCATAACCTTGAATTTTCAATTCCGTATTAATATTTTATTTTAAAATTACATAGCATTTCCGTGTTTTTTTTCTCCACGTAAATAAAAATTAATCATTCGTAGCAAAATATTATAAATCGATTACAGTTTCTTAGAACTATTGAGGTGAACAGTACTTTATTGTCAGAATGATGTCAAATAAAAATACATGTAATTATATATTGATAATGTCCATGCCTTTGTCAATCTCTGTTGTATGAAGATCCCTCTGGGTCATTAGACGTTTGACCAGCCTTCACTATGCTGGAGGAATGCCAGAACGAGGGGCCGGTTCAGATATCTTTTGGCATTGATGTTACCAGTGGCCAAGAATGAAACGTAGGTTTCCAGATTCATAGCACTGCACTCACCACTGCACCATAATTCAGCAAAAACATGTATATATCTGTAATACCAGTGGTTAATATATGTGTAAATATATATTGTGTTAATTGCATGAGGCGAGCTGCCATTGTATAATGGTTAGCATACTGGACTTGTAATCCAAAGATTATAGGTTTGATTCGAAACAACTGGGAATATTTCTCAAATCCCACCACCCCCGCACCCACCTCTGGGTGCAACCACAGTAAGTAAATTGGCAGGTCACGTGTGCTTGGATTAAGTGTGGGTACTTCCACATCTTTCAACACATTTGGTCAATATAGAAGATTAAACAACACTCTCGAAGTTTGCACGAGTGAATACCTTTTTTCCAGCAGTGGTGTGAGCAAGGAATTGCGGGCCACACCTTACCTTAACAACGCACAATTTGTTTTTACGTACTAAACTAGTATTATTTTACCAAGTAAAGCCCATTGAGCTACATAGCTCTTTTTAAGAATCGACGTGGCCACTAATGATAGCTCGACGAAGTGGCTTATGTGTAAATTTATACCAGACAAATACTGTAAATATTCTTAGGTTTTTTCGGTAAAGTCACGTAGGTAAAACATCAAAATTAATGAAAATAAAATAAAATAAAAACAAAAATCACGACGTTTCGGAGGCAACACAAGTCTCCGTCATCAGGTGGGACCGTCACAGCCGAATTAGCTGCTTGATGCAGCTGCTTGATGCAGCTAATTCGGCTGTGACGGTCCCACCTGATGACGGAGACTTGTGTTGCCTCCGAAACGTCGTGATTTTTGTTTTTATTTTATTTTATTTTCATTAATTTTGATGTTTTACCTACGTGACTTTACCGAAAAAACCTAAGAATATGATTCCTTGCAGTCACGAAAGCTTCAAATCTAGAAATAAATACTGTAAATGTATGTTCTAAATGTGGAGGGAAAAACTGGAGGACCCGGAGAAAAATATTTGCGATCACATGGAGAACATACAGACTCCAAATATACAGGCGTCAAGGTTGGGATCGAACCCACAGCCTTCTGCAATTGGGTTAACATATCTACAACACTTGCCTGCAATGGTTGTCCTGTCTTGCCATGAAATTCCAAGCCTCCATCTCAAACACCTGCACTGAAATACAAACAACTTATTTTCTAACTGCTATAGGAACCAAACTTATTCTGAGTAAGTCTACTAGATACTATTTTCCACCATGTGAAATACTTGCAGTTTTGCTATGTTACGTACAAAGTAATGGAAGTAACTATTGATAAAAAAGTATTAAATGTTGTTTATACTGTGTAAAAATACGTGTACATGTTTTAGCGGATCTGTTATCACAGCCATCAGTTTGAGTTGTTATTGGGATATCTGAACACATTATGTTGTAATTATATATTGCATATAAAAATCCACGTGACCACGGGGAGAACATGCAAATTCCAAATATACAGGCATCAGGGACGGGATGGAACCCAGGAGCTCCTGTATACCAGGTGAGGTAGTTAACATCTCGCTACAGTGGCGCCCATGTGAGTGCAAGCAAGTGCTTATTCCTATATGTGATAAAATACACGATACAGTATCGTGAAAATTAATTAAAAGCCCACATATGACATTCCTTTTTCTTTGTTTTGCTGGTTGCATCCAAGGCTCTGACCAGTCAAAATAAGGTAAAATCAGTGCAAGAAATGGAATGCGCCAACTTGTTCGGCTACTTTCGTCATTCGATGTGCATTATAATTGTTCCACTTTCTCTGGTTGCTTTATTGACAGATTTCCAATTATTTGTTTTACTTTTACAAAATCTGAATAACTAGTTTAATTGGTGATATGTTTTTATTTTCTTCTTGTAACATCTTGACTACCCTTCAAATTCGAAACAAATAAAATGTATAGGTCATGGTGAAAATAATTCACCAATAATCAGATGCGAAGGCCAGGGGCTGGGGGGTATTTGTGCATATGATTTACAATGGATATCCATTACCGGTTGGGTTATTCATAGGGTAATCAACATCATACCTTCAGTAATACATTGTGCTTCGGTAATACAATGGATTAAATAGAGGGATAAAATAAGCTATAAACAGAAGGTGTGTGCATGATTAATTGCTCCTGTGGCAAATGCTATGTTAGCCATACAGGACAAATGATCAGCATGAGACTAAAAGAACACCAAAGGACTATTAAATCCTCCCAAATACAACTATTGGCGAATTATTAAGTATACATGCATAACACATACAGAGGTGTCTCAGGAGATGCAACACATGGAGAACATTTGTGAAATGTAAGTTTATTTGTTGGGTTGCAATACCTCTTCTCAAAGCTGAAGAAATGAAAACACCTCGGGTGTGAAAACTAGTTCTGTACATGCTGGTGCTACCCTTCAAGGAGCATGGCAACATAGACTAAACATAGCATGGACCGAGATTTCTCAATGTCAGTGTAGGGGTGTTAGAGAGAGAGCCCGTTATGCATGGCAGCTTATGGCAAACAAACACAGTGGGCGGGGCTACATGAGTGCACGGGGAGGTGCTCTTTACGACGTCCGCGCCAGGTACCCCGGGGGGGCTGATTCGGAGTTATGATCCCCCGGGGCCCCACCCCTCAGCGGGGGGTTGGGTATAAAAGGGGATGTAGTGGAGGGCTCGGGGTTCTTGTTAAGCTAACCAGTGAAGACTGAAGACGTCTTAGCTAGAGCCCTGGACTCCCCTGGTTCGCCGAACAGGACCGAGCCAGCGGCGTGGTCCCGAGATCCAGAGCCAGTGCTCTTGTCAGCGCTGGTCTGGGATTCAGGGTACCGGGCCCGACTTACCAGTGTCGGGCCAGATAGCCTCCCCTAGCCCGTTAGAGGAGGACTAGGAGGCAGGCTAGGAAGTAGCTAGCGCGTGTATCCCCAGCTAGCCGGGTGAGGGGGCCGACACCCCCTCTAGTGTTGTACGCCACAACTGTGCTGTGTGAATAAACCCGTGTGCCTCCAACTCCGGCGTCCAAGAGTCGTGAACTCTATTACATCTGGTGTCAGAAGTAAAGATCTACGAACATGGACACGCGCCGGACAGCTCGAGTCAGGGTACCGGAGGGGGAGGACACCGTTGCAGTCGGGGAGCCCGGGACGGCTGAAGAAAACACGGAGCAGTCGGGGTCGGATGCGTCCACACCGCAGCAACAGGAGAATGGAGAGCCGTCGACAGAGGGGCTGAGGCAGGCGCACGCTAAGCTGGCGGAGCAGCTGTACGCCGCTACCACCATGCTGGACCAGATCACACAGCTGGGGGCTGCTGGATCGCCACGGGGCGACGGCAGCCGGCGACCACAGCGCCTTCCCGCCATTTCGACGGAGCACCACTTTGAAAATCCCGCCATCGCCGCAGCTGCTGTTGAGGGCGTGGCCGGGTTGGGCATCGAGTCCAACGGCGGGCATACAGTACCTGCCGCGTCATCACCAACGGACGGCACATCACCACGGGTGCGACCGGCGATGCCATCGGTTGTTCGAACCGCGGCACAGCCGGGTGGGGGAGACGGAGTCGCGGCACAGCCGGGTGGGGGGGACGGAGTCACGGCACAGCCGGGTGGGGGAGACGGAGTTGCGGCACAGCCGGGTGGGGGAGACGGGGGAGTGCGACCTTCCGCGGCAGCCGCCGCCGTTACATCAGCGGCTACCTCCACTCAAAGAATTTGTGGGCGAGGAAGGCGACTGGGGCGGCTTCCAGCGGCGCTTCCTCGCTCACCAGGAAATGGCGGAGTGGACGGACGCCGAGGCTCTCCGCGCGCTGCCGGCACTCCTCGACAGCGACGCCCTTGCCACTCTAACATCGGCACCGAAGGAGAGGCGCTCCACGCTGCAGACGGCGATGCAGCTGCTGGCTGCGGTCTACGGTCCGCCGTCGGACTGTCGGCAACTCTTTTACGATCGCCAGCGGGGGGCAAAGGAGTCGCCCCTGGCGTACCGCACAAGCCTCCTGGCACTGGCGAAGGCGGCCTTTCCACGGATGGACATCGAAGGTGTCGACGCCATGGTCACGGAAAAGATACTCCTGCTGGCGGACGACTTGGAGATCGTCATCGTCGCACAAGACGACGCGGAGATGTGCTCCCTCCAAGCGGCACGACTCCTCCACGCAAACCTGCTCGCGCAACGACGGAAGGCCAGCAAGACGGCGAGCGGGCGTGCCGTGGCTGCAGCCACCCTCCCAGCGGAAGAGATTTGTGCCATCGACCATCAACGGCAGCAGGGAGCGGGAGTACGGGCGGACCGGGGCGGTTCGAGCCATCTCGACCATCCATCGTCTTCGCCAGCGCTCCCGCGCTGTTACAACTGTGGCATCCGGGGCCATGTCGCCTCGGGGTGCCGCTCTCCTCGGCAGCGGGGGACGACACCTCGACGGGACGCCGGCCCTCTTCCCAAGCTCCGTCATCATAACCCGGCGAGTCGCGGCACTCCTCATGTTTGGCCCACGCACACGCCCGTCACACACTCAAACACCGCGGCGAAGGGGGGGTCGATATCGCGCACCACCGCACCAACACGCACCACTCTGGGTACTCATATCGAACCCAGCCAGTGGTCCGTGTTGGCCCATCGTGTTGTAGCCGCATTGTCGGGGTCGTCTGCCATTGTGGGGCACATCGACGGGGTTGAGGTGCGCATCCTGGTCGATACGGGAGCATCGGCGACCATTATTTCGGAATTGATTTACAATATTCTCCCTGTCCAGAGCCGTCCTTTGATGCCCGTTAACGTGCCATTCTATGCTGCTAATGGGGGCTCACTTGGCATCATTGGACAAATTCGAGCCCAAATTTGTATCGGGGATATTAAATTGTCTGGGCCGATTTTTGTTTCCTCCTCGCTGGTGGTTCCGTGCCTGCTGGGGACGGACTTCCTGGCCAAAATGCCGATTAGGATATTAATCGACCAGGGATGCATCGAGCTCCCGTCGGGCCGACGCATGGCGTTTCTACCATCCCCCGTTACGAGTCAGACGGCGTTCGCGACGGTGCCGGCGTTCGTAGATAGAACGGTGCGCGTTCCTCCGGGGGCACAAATGTTGATTCCTTTGAAACTTCGGCGGCCTTTCGCTAAGGGTGTTGGGGCCCAGGGGGTTCTGCTGGGGCCGTCTAGGGCCGGGGTTAGTGGACCTCATTTACTTCCGGCCCAGACCATAGTGAGAGGGGACGGAGACCCCTTCATCGCGGTCCTCAATGTGGGCTCGCAGACGGTGGTGGTCCCACAGGGGACCGTGCTTGCTCACGCAACGCCGGTGCCCTGTGAGGAACCCGTCGCGAATCACGTGAGCGCTGTCCCTGCGCCGCGACCACATTCGGACAGCGATGAAGGGTGGCTCGAGGCGCTTTGTGCGGGATCGACGGACCTGTCAAATTCAGAGCGTCAACAGCTTAAAACACTACTGCGGGAATTTTCCGACGTTTTCAGTCGAGACAAATACGATTTGGGCTGCACTCATTTGCTGCGTCACCATATTGATACGGGTGACAGCGCGCCAATACGCCAGAATCCTTTTCGGTTAAGTCCCGCCAAAAAGGACCATGTCAAATCGGCTGTTGATGACATGTTAGCCGCCGACATCATTTCTCCTTCCACCAGCCCTTGGGGAGCGCCGATCGTCCTAGTTAAGAAACAGGACGGCTCGTTGCGGTTTTGCGTTGATTTTCGGCGCCTTAACAAAATTTCGGTGGCCGACGCATACCCGCTCCCACGGATGGACGAATCGCTTGACGCCTTGGCGGGAGCGCGATTCTTCTCCACATTGGATTTACTTTCGGGATTCTGGCAGCTTCCTCTGGACGATGATTCAAAGCCTAAAACTGCCTTCCGCACACCGCACGGCCTGTTCCAATTCAACCGGTTGCTGATGGGACTCCACTCAGCGCCGGCAACTTTCCAGCGTTTGATGGAATTAGTTTTGGCTGGATTGCAATGGGACTCGTGCTTGATTTATTTGGATGACGTTATCGTCTTTAGTAAAACATTTGACGAACATCTCCAGAGGTTGCGGGCGGTTTTCCAAAAGATGCGGGCTGCTAATTTGAAATTCAAACCCCAAAAATGTCATCTATTACGCGAATCGGTGCGTTATTTGGGACACATCGTGGGACGCTCAGGTATTGCTACCTATCCCGCCAAAACGCAGTGCGTCAGCTCCTGGCCGACTCCCACCTCGGTGGGGGAGGTCAGGAGTTTCATTGGCTTCGCGTCCTATTACCGACGATTTGTCGCGGATTTTGCGACGATTGCGAAACCCCTACAGCGCTTTAACATCAAAAGGGGATCGGTTCCACTGGGGACAGGAGGAGGAGGCTGCTTTCCGCTCCCTTCGGGACGCTCTGGTGAAAGCTCCTCCCTTGGTTTACCCCGATTTTTCTAGGCCCTTTTTGCTTGACACCGATGCGAGCAACACGGGTATTGGGGGCGTGCTTTCCCAGGTGGTTGACGGCGTGGAACGGGTGGTCGCGTACGGTAGTCGGGTGTTGTCTCCTGCGGAGCAGAGATATTGTGTCACCCGTCGGGAACTGTTGGCAATTGTCTATTTCATCCAACAGTATCGCCCATATCTGTACCGTCGGCATTTCACCGTCCGCACAGATCATGCGGCACTACAGTACGCCCTGCGAGTTCAACAACCATCGGGACAATTGTCTCGATGGTTGGAGATTCTCCAGGACTTTGATTTTGAAACCACCTACCGTAAGGGTGTTCGCCACACCAATGCGGACGCTCTGTCGTGCATGCCAACCACCTCCGAATGTGCATGCCTTCTGGGGTCTGGACGTTGCAGGCCTCCGGGGGACATATCGGTTCCGGTCTTGGCGGCCGCCGACGACGACGAAACATTGATTACTAATTCGATTGCACAACAGGGAAAAGATTCCCTGTTGGGGTTGCCCGTCACTGAATGGGGGCGCCTCCAGATGGAGGATACCTCCCTCCTCGGGTGGCGTCGTCGCGTCGGCGGTGCTGGGCGGGGGAGGGGTGATGCCGATGCATGGGAAATGGTGCAAGGTCTGCTGATGCATTGGGACGGGAAATCCCGTCGACACCGGCTGGTGGTCCCTTCTGGGTTGCGGGGCAAGGTGGTGTGGGCCGCTCACGAGCGCCTCCTACACCTGGGGACCTAAAAGACCCTCGCTTTGCTCCAACTTGATTTTTTTTGGCCAGGCATGACGAGGGATGTCGGGGATTTATTGGGGTCATGCCCTCGGTGCGCGCAACGAAAACCACCAGCACGGGAGTCAAACCCACCCTTGCAATCAATCAAAGTGTCCAGAATAAACGAGCTTGTCGCGCTGGATATTTTGGGCCCATTCCCCGCCACCCCCAGGGGCAATAGATATTTGTTGACTGGTGTGGAGTATTTTACGCGCTGGCCTATGGCCTGGCCCCTTGCCAACCAGTCGGCAGCAGCCATCGTGGAGGCCTTTGTTCAGGGATACGTCCTGGACAAAGGTGCTCCGGAGCGGCTGCTGACCGACCAGGGCAAAAATTTTTCCGGCAAACTACTCCAACAAGTCTGTGAGCTCCTGGGCACGAAGAAAATTCGTACCTCCCCGTATCAACCGCAAACTGACGGGATGGTCGAGCGTCTGCATCGCACCATCACGTCAATGTTGTCACAGCAGGTTTCGGACTCACAGACCGATTGGGACCTGCAAATTCAAGGGGTCTTGGTGGCATACCGAATGGCCCCCCATGCAGCTACGGGATTTTCCCCCTTCTACCTCATGTACGGCCGCGAACCTGACCCGCCTGTTTGTGCCCAGCTGCAGATCCCCGCGCCGCAGGGAAAAACTAAATTGGCTGACCATGTAAAATTTAATCTGGCCAAATTAACAGAGGCACGGGATGCTGCCATGCAAAACTCTGACCTCCGTCAGAAAGCGAATGAGCGGCTCAGACTGGGTCGGGCGCACGTGCTGCAGTGGAAGCCGGGGGACAAGGCATGGCTGCACTGTCCCCAGGTGCCACTTGCAACCTCCTCTAAGCTGGTGCGGCCGTGGCGGGGCCCTGTGGAGGTGGTCGAGGTTTTGCACCCGCAGTGCGTGCGCATCAAATGGGGGAAGCGGCGGTGGTTCGTGCACCCCTCTAGATTAAAACCCTTCGTTGCGGTACACATCCCCACTTCACACACGCGTGGCCAAACATGTGGGGGGGTCGACCGACTCACTGGGTCCGTCTCCGTCGCTCTCATCAAATGCCTTGCCGGCTGTGCCACCTCCAGGTGCATCAGGAGTGACGGGCTCACGCCCAATCACCCCTCCTGAGGATGCCAAGGGTCACGCGGCGTCGGATGAGGACTCACTCCAAGACGGACAGTTGCCACCTGATGGTCCGCCACCCGGGGTTACCCCGCGTCTTTGAAAAGTATGCAGGCTCCCAACTGAACTACCAGATGTAATTGTCTACAATCTTGGCATGCAAATATCTATGGCATACAGCATTGGCCACATATCATTCAAAATGAAGTGTAGAATAAATAATGGGGTTCGGGAATACAAATAAACCTATTGTTTGTGGTTGATTAAATTTCAGAGCGTGTTCTAATTTATGACGTGTAAAGTAGACTCGAGCTGCAGATGTGAAACCGATTTCTTCAAGGATTACTTGGTTGAATTATCTTCCTATTAATCCAATGCGCTGAGCCATATTGTGCCATTTAGAGAGCTGCAGTTTGTAATGTCACTTGGAAACAGTGTACAGTTCAACAACATCGTGCGTATATGCTTCGCGAGCATTCAGCTAATTCCATTGCTGGTGTGGAGTCACAGGTTATCATGGTACGTTTTGTTTGTTTATTATTCATTGAATTGAGAGTACGGCTCTAAACCCTTTCTGTACAATGACAAACATACGATGTTGAAATTAATTTATCTGCAGCACACTTTTTTATGATTAACCCTTGCATTTTGTTTTGCCATAACTGATGGATGTCATTATTTTCATCAATGAAAATTAGACAACGGTTCCATAATAACTGGATGGTCATGTCACATTGCTGTGGATGTATATATAAATGAGAAACACACTCTCTTAGAGAAGTACTGCAATACATGTCTTTTTTATATCAGAGGTTTAGGAAATGTCTTCTTGGTTCTTTCGGTAAAGTCACGTAGAAGGGAAGTAATAAAATAATAAAAATAAACCATAATAAAATAATTCTCACGACGTTTCGGCCACAACACAAGCAGCCGTCCTCAGGTGAAGACCAGGTCTGTCGAGGCGACAGCGTCTAAATGAAACACCACCATGCTTGGAGCGTCTTTTTAAGCTGGGTTGGAAGGGGGAAAAGTGCGCTTTGACAAAAGAATCTGAATTATTTTATTAATATTTTATTACTTACCTTCTACGTGACTTTACCGAAAGAACCAAGAAGATGAATCCCTGCAGTCACGAAAGCTTTAAATCGAAATTTAACTGCCTCTATGGGGAGGGATTCCACATAACTTTGAGATCCTTCAACAAGCTCCGTGATAAGAAGGCTCAGCTAATCGAGTCTCTCACCTTTCTGAAGAGATGCCGCGACTCTAAGGTAATACCAAACGCATTTACACTAACATCTGCTGCTGTAACTTCTTCTAATGCTAAACGAATTCAGATTCTTTTGTCAAGGCGCACTTTTCCCCCCCTTCCAACCCAGCTTAAAAAGACGCTCCAAGCGTGGTGGTGTTTCATTTAGACGCTGTCGCCTCGACAGACCTGGTCTTCACCTGAGGACGGCTGCTTGTGTTGTGGCCGAAACGTCGTGAGAATTATTTTATTATGTTTTATTTTTATTATTTTATTACTTCCCTTCTACGTGACTTTACCGAAAGAACCAAGCAGATGAATCCCTGCAGTCACGAAAGCTTCAAATCGAAGTTTAGGAAGTGGTTGAATGACTTTCAGTGACACTGGGTATATTTGCATTTTACATTCATGGATTAACATTTTGCAAAGGCTGCCTTTCTTTACCTTTTGAACCTCCACCGATTACAACTAGCATCACGCTCTCGTCATTTCACTGGACAACTGATGAACATATTTAAATGTTGTGATCATTTGTGGTGTTGTTTTTGAGGATTAAAACACACCGCCAAAAAAATAATTATGGGTGACTGCAATGCAAAGGTAGGTAAGTTGAGCAGAGACGAAAAGATGATTGGTACATTTGTCATTACAGAGACACATGAGAGAAGAGAAAGTCTTGCAGTTTGCAGCTAACAGTGATATGAAGATAATGGACATGTTTATTGGAAATGAGAAGCCTAGAAAAGGGACGCAGAGGAGGCCATATTGTGAAATTAAAATTAAATGTACTTGATTTTCATGGAAAAAACACAGATTGCCAATAACGTATTATCCTTAGAAAATCAAATGAATCACATGCTCGTGCTATGCAAACGATAAAGAAACAGTGCAAGAACTATAACCACAAGATGAAACTACTCGCTAAGAATCAACAATGTCCCATAATTCGAAAGTAAGGTAAAAAAAATCATAAGACAAGCTTCCAGAATCTGCAAAAATATGACGGAAAGCAGAGAAATGAAAATGGAATTGAATAATCTCTCTAATGGGTTTTAAGGATGCACTTTGGTTGTTTGCTAAATCAATTTAAACTGCATTTGTATTGAGAGAGTACTTGCCAGAGCACGTGGCGTCAAAGGGAAGATATTCACCAAAATGCCATACAACAGAGGTACACATTTTTTTGAATTGTGAGTGTGCAAACACAAATTTTACAGTGTGTATTACAATGAACGGGGGGATAGCATCTTACATTTCCCAATGTTTAAAAGTGTACCTCGATGATGAAAAAAAGTGTATAGGCTTTGCCCTTTCCCGCAATAATGTAGGTGTTAAGATGTTCAAATACCAAATAGACACCTATCACAAAGGCATCAAGTCTGCATTAATCACACATGCTTGTGGTAAAATACGCAACAAACAGGCTTTGATAATGCATGCATTGTCCCAGAGAGCATCCTTTCATGGCCTTGTATCACCAGTGTTAGACCAAAGAATGGTAAAAGGCGAAGAGCACAAAGACAAATTTGATATTGACAACAAAATATCCCGAAGACATTTACTTCTGTGACCTTTCGACTTGTGCGAAATTCCGACTTACTCGAATCTGGTTTTGAGAGGTTTTACTCGAATAGCTTGCAAGCTCAGAGCAATAGCAGGTGAGCAGCTCGTTATTTGATCAGGTGCAGCAGCAGGCCTGTGTGTGTTTTTAGGAGACGTGGCTGATGGCATAGGCAGCTTGTTATAATGTACTTGAGCATAGACTATACAATTGTAATTCAAGTTCTCATTTGGCTTTTTTAGCTTTCATGCAAATCAAGTAGTGCATGAGGCTCAATTGAGAGTTCATTGTTTAACTTTTTTTTTTATCAGACTTTTAGTTGAATGTACGAGAATAGAATAGTTACAGAATCATAATATTGATTTATACTGGAGGAATCCGATGAGCTATAAAGCTCTTGTTCACAGACGTCCAGCAGGTTCACAGATGTCCAGTAAAAGACGTGGTTCCAGACATACAGTACCCTGGCGTTTACAAACTAAGTTGCCTCTGTGGTAGCAGTTACATTGGAGAAACCAAACGACATGTCTCAGACCGCATCCGTGAACATAAAGCAGACCTGAAACACGGTAGGACAAACACCTCAGCTGTGGCAGATCACTGTTACAATTCAGTGGGCTCACATGACATTGACTTCTACAAGACAGAGGTTCCCTGCAAGCCATCTGGCTACCATGAGAGATTCGTTCATGAGGCGATCCACATATACAACACAGAGACAATTTCAACCGAGAAGATGGATTCTGGCTCAGCAATCATTGGAAGGACGTAATAAACAATTTCTGATCTTAACTGATTGTTGTTCACGTTTACAGTGACTTTCAGACCGCAGTCCACTCACTGGCATTAACTGTGTATCTTGTGTTCTCCACAGGGAATGCATTATTTGCTCCACTGCGGGTCTCCTGCCACCGCTCTCCCATTCACATGTTTCATTGCTTCTACATACTATTAACATTCCCTCCCTTTGTTAATGCTACGCCCTGCCCCCTCCCTTTGGTGCTGCTGATCCTGCATAACGCATGGGCATAATATGACTTTGAAATCCCCCCGCCCACCTCCTACGCATTTCCCATGAATATGCTAAATTCCTCTTGATATTCACATTCTTTTGTTAAGGCGCTCTTCTTTCACCTCCAACCCAGCTTATATATAAGCTCCTAGCTTGGCAGTGTCTCATTCTTCACCTGAAGACGGCTGCTTGCGTTGTAGCCGAAACGTCGTGAGAATTATTTTATTATGTTTTATTTTTATTATTTTATTACTTCCCTTATACGTGACTTTACCGGAAAAAAACAAGAAGAAAATATCCAGTAGTTAAATGTGTTCTTTTATACATTCTAGACAATTGACAGTGTACAGTATACAGTTGATGGCCTCTTACACCAGGTTCCCATGCAACAACTTACTCGAGTTGAGTCAAGTCTGCATTTTGAGTTGGCTGAAAATTTATTTTTTAAAGAAGGATATAAAAAAATTAATAGGCAAACAAGATGAGTATTATGTCAAAAAGATAACAAGAATAATTCCAGGAAGGATTGTTAGATTTCTTGGACATATAATGAGCAAATAATAGACTCAATCTAACGTTCGGACTGGGAAATTTAGAGGTACTATAATGTGTAGAATACAGAAAATGAAGTTCCGTAAGCAATTGTGAAAATTATATGCAACTGGATGTAGCTAATGCAAAGTTCTTGATTTACTATGGACGGAGCCTGGAAGACGGAGCATATGGAGATGGGGTTGAGTTTATTAAATTATCGAATGAGTAGGACGAGTCTTTCCCAAAATCACGCCAAGTAAGACTTTCGCAGAAATACTCCTGAGACTACAAATAAATCAGTGTTCATAGCACATTGTGCATATTGTGCTATGAACATTATCACACTGTGCTATGAACATTATCACACTGTGCTATGAACAGTTTCCTGACGTTGAATCCCAGCCACTGTCAACAGTAGTGGCGAGTGATACCTGAGCCAGTTCTGCAGGGTACCCCCTTCACCAATCCACATTGATCAGCATGGTGAAGTATGGTCGAAGCGATGCTCAAGACCAACAGGAATGGGAAGACCTTCATCCAGCAGTGCCTTGATAAATAGCATAAAACTATATAAAATATTAACACTGCGTTGCTGACAAAATGCTTTGTATTCAATTCAACATACAATTACGTTATACCACCACTTAAAACACCTTTGTTCCATATTTGGTAAGGTCTATTTGCTTGGCCCGACAACTAACGTTAGGAATTGTGCCAGGATATGAAGTGAAATCAGACGAAGAGAATTTTGAATTTCAGCCCACATACACGTGGCCATTTCGAGTGAACAAAAAAATATGGAAACATCCTGCCAAGGATGGCAGCTCAAGATTTGTGGCTTATGGGAAGCGGGTATCGGTGGCTCTCTTTGCTCATAATCCTATGGTCTTGATGCTCTGTCACTCTGCCTGGTTGTAAAGTTATCCATCTGCCTCGCGTTTTGTCAGCACGTTGCTATATTGAGGCAGCTCTCCACAGGCCGCTCGGATATGTGAATGTTCTATTCTTTTCAATGCACCTCTCCACATGTTTTTATTTGATTTCTTAAATTGGTAATATATAGGCAATAAGCACACTAAGTGTCAAAAGGCATTATTCTTTGGTTCTTTCCTGCAGTCACGAAAGCTCCAAAAATTAAGATTGTCAAAAGGCAGTTTACCTAACTTCTTTGTGTGGAAAAAAATATTGACAAAGTTTCGATGAAAAAAACATTTGAGCGGCAACATTTATTTATGTACAGTTTAGGGCTTCCTATAGATGTGAATCAACCTGGGTACTATTGAGCACAAACGGAAAATGTATTATTTGGCTGTTTAAAATCTATGTAAACCCGACATATGAAAGCTTTAAATTAAAGGTTCCCACATTACATACGACCATGCTGGTTAATATTGCATGTTTATAAATACAACTTGGTGTGAATGAGCTGTAGGGGGAACTCTTGAATCGCATCGTGCCAGAAGCAATCTTAATATAATTCGTAGATTTAGTGTTCTGCTCAGCATTATACATTGCATTACTTATTATATATACACCTCATACAATACTCATGCAATAATGGAAAGCAAACTATTTCGGAAAAAAATTATTCACAATTATTTGTTGAGAGGTTTGCTAAATATTTTGTTCCGTGTTATTTGTTCTTGTCTCAGTGAAGTGAGCACTGTTATTGTCCTTACTCATGGGCATTAACCCGTTATTACACTGTCTAATCTTAATTTTAGAACTTTCGTGACTGCAGGAATTATTATTTGGTTCTTTCGGTTAAGTCACGTCTAAAGATAAAATAATAAATTAAATTAAATAATAGAATACGACGTTTCGATTGCAACACAAGCAATCATCAGGTATAATGAAATAGCGACATAAAATCTAACCAGAAAACTATAGACAGACATATTAGCAGACAGATATTACCAAGATACATAGCGAGAGTAACACAGGAAACAGAGAGGGGGGATCGTCTCTGTGTGGTGGCCTTAAATAGACAGAGGGGGGGCGGAGGCAGAGAGAGGGAGGGGGGTAGAGAAAAAATTAGCATATCAATTGGTGCTGCAAGAACGATTACACGGCAAGCAAGCCTGAAAATCAGGAGAAAGACACACTAAAATTAAATAACCTAGTAAAATATCGAAATGTAATGTAATACAACACAGAGGGTCGGTCAACACACAATTAACGCATAGCCTGGTTTATTACGTATTTCAAAGATTGCTAAGTTAGAATTTGAGTGTGAACATTCTAAAGAGGACACAGGCAGAGAAAACAAGTTGCCAGAGAGAGAGAGAAAAAAGATAAGCTTAAAACTTCCCCGTAGAAGTGGTTCAATCTTAATTTTAGAACTTTCGTGACTGCAGGAATTATTATTTGGTTCTTTCGGTTAAGTCACGTCTAAAGATAAAATAATAAATTAAATTAAATAATAGAATACGACGTTTCGATTGCAACACAAGCAATCATCATCAGGTATAATAAATAGCGACATAAAATCTAACCAGAAAACTATAGACAGACATATTAGCAGACAGATATTACCAAGATACATAGCGAGAGTAACACAGGAAACAGAGAGGGGTGATCGTCTATGTGTGGTGGCCTTAAATAGACAGAGGGGGGCGGAGGCAGAGAGAGGGTGGGGGGTAGAGAAAAAATTAGCATATCAATTGGTGCTGCAAGAACGATTACACGGCAAGCAAGCCTGAAAATCAGGAGAAAGACACACTAAAATTAAATAACCTAGTAAAATATCGAAATGTAATGTAAAACAAACAGAGGGTCGGTCAACACACAATTAACGCTTAGCCTGGTTGATTACGTATTTCAAAGATTGCTAAGTTAGAATTTGAGTGTGAACATTCTAAAGAGGACACAGGCAGAGAAAACAAGTCGCCAGAGAGAGAGAAAAAAGATAAGCTTAAAACTTCCCCGTAGAAGTGGTTCAATCTTAATTTTAGAACTTTCGTGACTGCAGGAATTATTATTTGGTTCTTTCGGTTAAGTCACGTCTAAAGATAAAATAATAAATTAAATTAAATAATAGAATACGACGTTTCGATTGCAACACAAGCAATAATCATCAGGTATAATGAAATAGCGACATAAAATCTAACCAGAAAACTATAGACAGACATATTAGCAGACAGATATTACCAAGATACATAGCGAGAGTAACACAGGAAACAGAGAGGGGTGATCGTCTCTGTGTGGTGGCCTTAAATAGACAGAGGGGGGGGCGGAGGCAGAGAGAGGGAGGGGGGTAGAGAAACAATTAGCATATCAATTGGTGCTGCAAGAACGATTACACGGCAAGCAAGCCTGACAATCAGGAGAAAGACACACTAAAATTAAATAACCTAGTAAAATTTCGAAATGTAATGTAATACAACACAGAGGGTCGGTCAACACACAATTAACGCATAGCCTGGTTGATTACGTATTTCAAAGATTGCTAAGTTAGAATTTGAGTGTGAACATTCTAAAGAGGACACAGGCAGAGAAAACAAGTCGCCAGAGAGAGAGAAAAAAGATAAGCTTAAAACTCCCCCATAGAAGTGGTTCAATCTTAATTTTAGAACTGTCGTGACTGCAGGAATTATTATTTGGTTCTTTCGGTTAAGTCACGTCTAAAGATAAAATAATAAATTAAATTAAATAATAGAATACGACGTTTCGATTGCAACACAAGCAATCATCATCAGGTATAATGAAATAGCGACATAAAATCTAACCAGAAAACTATAAACAGACATATTAGCAGACAGATATTACCAAGATACATAGCGAGAGTAACACAGGAAACAGAGAGGGGTGATCGTCTCTGTGTGGTGGCCTTAAATAGACAGAGGGGGGGGCGGAGGCAGAGAGAGGGAGGGGGGTAGAGAAACAATTAGCATATCAATTGGTGCTGCAAGAACGATTACACGGCAAGCAAGCCTGAAAATCAGGAGAAAGACACACTAAAATTAAATAACCTAGTAAAATTTCGAAATGTAATGTAATACAACACAGAGGGTCGGTCAACACACAATTAACGCATAGCCTGGTTGATTACGTATTTCAAAGATTGCTAAGTTAGAATTTGAGTGTGAACATTCTAAAGAGGACACAGGCAGAGAAAACAAGTCGCCAGAGAGAGAGAAAAAAGATAAGCTTAAAACTCCCCCAAAGAAGTGGTTCAATCTTAATTTTAGAACTGTCGTGACTGCAGGAATTATTATTTGGTTCTTTCGGTTAAGTCACGTCTAAAGATAAAATAATAAATTAAATTAAATAATAGAATACGACGTTTCGATTGCAACACAAGCAATCATCATCAGGTATAATGAAATAGCGACATACAATCTAACCAGAAAACTATAGACAGACATATTAGCAGACAGATATTACCAAGATACATAGCGAGAGTAACACAGGAAACAGAGAGGGGTGATCGTCTCTGTGTGGTGGCCTTAAATAGACAGAGGGGGGGGGGCGGAGGCAGAGAGAGGGAGGGGGGTAGAGAAAAAAATAGCATATCAATTGGTGCTGCAAGAACGATTACACGGCAAGCAAGCCTGAAAATCAGGAGAAAGACACACTAAAATTAAATAACTTAGTAAAATATCGAAATGTAATGTAATACAAAACAGAGGGTCGTTCAACACACAATTAACGCATAGCCTGGTTGATTACGTATTTCAAAGATTGCTAAGTTAGAATTTGAGTGTGAACATTCTAAAGAGGACACAGGCAGAGAAAACAAGTCGCCAGAGAGGGAGAAAAAAGATAAGCTTAAAACTTCCCCGTAGAAGTGGTTCAATCTTAATTTTAGAACTTTCGTGACTGCAGGATTTATTATTTGGTTCTTTGGGTTAAGTCACGTCTAAAGATAAAATAATAAATTAAATTAAATAATAGAATACGACGTTTCGATTGCAACACAAGCAATCATCATCAGGTATAATGAAATAGCGACATAAAATCTAACCAGAAAACTATAGACAGACATATTAGCAGACAGATATTACCAAGATACATAGCGAGAGTAACACAGGAAACAGAGAGGGGTGATCGTCTCTGTGTGGTGGCCTTAAATAGACAGAGGGGGGGCGTAGGCAGAGAGAGGGAGGGGGGTAGAGATAAAATTAGCATATCAATTGGTGCTGCAAGAACGATTACACGGCAAGCAAGCCTGAAAATCAGGAGAAAGACACACAAATTAAATAACCTAGTAAAATATCGAAATGTAATGTAATACAACACAGAGGGTCGGTCAACACACAATTAACGCATAGCCTGGTTTATTACGTATTTCAAAGATTGCTAAGTTAGAATTTGAGTGTGAACATTCTAAAGAGGACACAGGCAGAGAAAACAAATCGCCAGAGAGAGAGAAAAAAGATAAGCTTAAAACTTCCCCGTAGAAGTGGTTCAATCTTAATTTTAGAACTTTCGTGACTGCAGGAATTATTATTTGGTTCCTTCGCTTAAGTCACGTCTAAATCAACCAGGCTATGCGTTAATTGTGTGTTGACCGACCCTCTGTGTTGTATTACATTACATTTCGATATTTTACTAGGTTATTTAATTTTAGTGTGTCTTTCTCCTGATTTTCAGGCTTGCTTGCCGTGTAATCGCTCTTGCAGCACCAATTGATATGCTAATTTTTTCTCTACCCCCCTCTCTCTCTCTGCCTCCGCCCCCCCTCTGTCTATTTAAGGCCACCACACAGAGACGATCACCCCTCTCTGTTTCCTGTGTTACTCTTGCTATGTATCTTGGTAATATCTGTCTGCTAATATGTCTGTCTATAGTTTTCTGGTTAGATTTTATGTCGCTATTTCATTATACCTGATGATGATTGCTTGTGTTGCAATCGAAACGTCGTATTCTATTATTTAATTTAATTTATTATTTTATCTTTAGACGTGACTTAACCGAAAGAACCAAATAATAATTCCTGCAGTCACGAAAGTTCTAAAATTAAGATTGAACCACTTCTACGGGGAAGTTTTAAGCTTATCTTTTTTCTCTCTCTCTGGCGACTTGTTTTCTCTGCCTGTGTCCTCTTTAGAATGTTCACACTCAAATTCAAACTTAGCAATCTTTGAAATACGTAATCAAGCAGGCTATGCGTTAATTGTGTGTTGACCGACCCTCTGTGTTGTATTACATTACATTTCGATATTTTACTAGGTTATTTAATTTTAGTGTGTCTTTCTCCTGATTTTCAGGCTTGCTTGCCGTGTAATCGTTCTTGCAGCACCAATTGATATGCTAATTTTTTCTCTACCCCCCTCCCTCTCTCTGCCTCCGCCCCCCCCTCTGTCTATTTAAGGCCACCACACAGAGACGATCACCCCTCTCTGTTTCCTTTGTTACTCTCGCTATGTATCTTGGTAATATCTGTCTGCTAATATGTCTGTCTATAGTTTTCTGGTTAGATTTTATGTCGCTATTTCATTATACCTGATGATGATTGCTTGTGTTGCAATCGAAACGTCGTATTCTATTATTTAATTTAATTTATTATTTTATCTTTAGACGTGACTTAACCGAAAGAACCAAATAATAATTCCTGCAGTCACGAAAGTTCTAAAATTAAGATTGAACCACTTCTACGGGGGAGTTTTAAGCTTATCTTTTTTCTCTCTCTCTGGCGACTTGTTTTCTCTGCCTGTGTCCTCTTTAGAATGTTCACACTCAAATTCTAACTTAGCAATCTTTGAAATACGTAATCAAGCAGGCTATGCGTTAATTGTGTGTTGACCGACCCTCTGTGTTGTATTACATTACATTTCGATATTTTACTAGGTTATTTAATTTTAGTGTGTCTTTCTCCTGATTTTCAGGCTTGCTTGCCGTGTAATCGTTCTTGCAGCACCAATTGATATGCTAATTTTTTCTCTACCCCCCTCCCTCTCTCTGCCTCCGCCCCCCCCTCTGTCTATTTAAGGCCACCACACAGAGACGATCACCCCTCTCTGTTTCCTGTGTTACTCTCGCTATGTATCTTGGTAATATCTGTCTGCTAATATGTCTGTCTATAGTTTTCTGGTTAGATTTTATGTCGCTATTTCATTATACCTGATGATGATTGCTTGTGTTGCAATCGAAACGTCGTATTCTATTATTTAATTCAATTTATTATTTTATCTTTAGACGTGACTTAACCGAAAGAACCAAATAATAATTCCTGCAGTCACGAAAGTTCTAAAATTAAGATTGAACCACTTCTACGGGGAAGTTTTAAGCTTATCTTTTTTCTCTCTCTCTGGCGACTTGTTTTCTCTGCCTGTGTCCTCTTTAGAATGTTCACACTCAAATTCTAACTTAGCAATCTTTGAAATACGTAATCAACCAGGCTATGCGTTAATTGTGTGTTGACCGACCCTCTGTGTTGTATTACATTCCATTTCGATATTTTACTAGGTTATTTAATTGTAGTGTGTCTTTCTCCTGATTTTCAGGCTTGCTTGCCGTGTAATCGTTCTTGCAGCACCAATTGATATGCTAATTTTTTCTCTACCCCCCTCCCTCTCTCTGCCTCCGCCCCCCCCCTCTGTCTATTTAAGGCCACCACACAGAGACGATCACCCCTCTCTGTTTCCTGTGTTACTCTCGCTATGTATCTTGGTATAATATCTGTCTGCTAATATGTCTGTCTATAGTTTTCTGGTTAGATTTTATGTCGCTATTTCATTATACCTGATGATGATTGCTTGTGTTGCAATCGAAACGTCGTATTCTATTATTTAATTAAATTTATTATTTTATCTTTAGACGTGACTTAACCGAAAGAACCAAATAATAATTCCTGCAGTCACGAAAGTTCTAAAATTAAGATTGAACCACTTCTACGGGGAAGTTTTAAGCTTATCTTTTTTCTCTCTCTCTGGCGACTTGTTTTCTCTGCCTGTGTCCTCTTTAGAATGTTCACACTCAAATTCTAACTTAGCAATCTTTGAAATACGTAATCAACCAGGCTATGCGTTAATTGTGTGTTGACCGACCCTCTGTGTTGTATTACATTCCATTTCGATATTTTACTAGGTTATTTAATTGTAGTGTGTCTTTCTCCTGATTTTCAGGCTTGCTTGCCGTGTAATCGTTCTTGCAGCACCAATTGATATGCTAATTTTTTCTCTACCCCCCTCCCTCTCTCTGCCTCCGCCCCCCCCCCCCCCTCTGTCTATTTAAGGCCACCACACAGAGACGATCACCCCTCTCTGTTTCCTGTGTTACTCTCGCTAGGTATATTGGTATAATATCTGTCTGCTAATATGTCTGTCTATAGTTTTCTGGTTAGATTTTATGTCGCTATTTCATTATACCTGATGATGATTGCTTGTGTTGCAATCGAAACGTCGTATTCTATTATTTAATTCAATTTATTATTTTATCTTTAGACGTGACTTAACCGAAAGAACCAAATAATAATTCCTGCAGTCACGAAAGTTCTAAAATTAAGATTGAACCACTTCTACGGGGAAGTTTTAAGCTTATCTTTTTTCTCTCTCTCTGGCGACTTGTTTTCTCTGCCTGTGTCCTCTTTAGAATGTTCACACTCAAATTCTAACTTAGCAATCTTTGAAATACGTAATCAACCAGGCTATGCGTTAATTGTGTGTTGACCGACCCTCTGTGTTGTATTACATTCCATTTCGATATTTTACTAGGTTATTTAATTGTAGTGTGTCTTTCTCCTGATTTTCAGGCTTGCTTGCCGTGTAATCGTTCTTGCAGCACCAATTGATATGCTAATTTTGTCTCTACCCCCCTCCCTCTCTCTGCCTCCGCCCCCCCCTCTGTCTATTTAAGGCCACCACACAGAGACGATCACCCCTCTCTGTTTCCTGTGTTACTCTCGCTATGTATCTTGGTATAATATCTGTCTGCTAATATGTCTGTCTATAGTTTTCTGGTTAGATTTTATGTCGCTATTTCATTATACCTGATGATGATTGCTTGTGTTGCAATCGAAACGTCGTATTCTATTATTTAATTAAATTTATTATTTTATCTTTAGACGTGACTTAACCGAAAGAACCAAATAATAATTCCTGCAGTCACGAAAGTTCTAAAATTAAGATTGAACCACTTCTACGGGGAAGTTTTAAGCTTATCTTTTTTCTCTCTCTCTGGCGACTTGTTTTCTCTGCCTGTGTCCTCTTTAGAATGTTCACACTCAAATTCTAACTTAGCAATCTTTGAAATACGTAATCAACCAGGCTATGCGTTAATTGTGTGTTGACCGACCCTCTGTGTTGTATTACATTCCATTTCGATATTTTACTAGGTTATTTAATTGTAGTGTGTCTTTCTCCTGATTTTCAGGCTTGCTTGCCGTGTAATCGTTCTTGCAGCACCAATTGATATGCTAATTTTTTCTCTACCCCCCTCCTTCTCTCTGCCTCCGCCCCCCCCCTCTGTCTATTTAAGGCCACCACACAGAGACGATCACCCCTCTCTGTTTCCTGTGTTACTCTCGCTATGTATCTTGGTAATATCTGTCTCCTAATATGTCTGTCTATAGTTTTCTGGTTAGATTTTATGTCGCTATTTCATTATACCTGATGATGATTGCTTGTGTTGCCATCGAAACGTCGTATTCTATTATTTAATTTAATTTATTATTTTATCTTTAGACTTGACTTAACCGAAAGAACCAAATAATAATTCCTGCAGTCACGAAAGTTCTAAAATTAAGATTGAACCACTTCTACGGGGGAGTTTTAAGCTTCTCTTTTTTCTCTCTCTCTGGCGACTTGTTTTCTCTGCCTGTGTCCTCTTTAGAATGTTCACACTCAAATTCTAACTTAGCAATCTTTGAAATACGTAATCAACCAGGCTATGCGTTAATTGTGTGTTGACCGACCCTCTGTGTTGTATTATATTACATTTCGATATTTTACTAGGTTATTTAATTTTAGTGTGTCTTTCTCCTGATTTTCAGGCTTGCTTGCCGTGTAATCGTTCTTGCAGCACCAATTGATATGCTAATTTTTTCTCTACCCCCCTCCCTCTCTCTGCCTCCGCCCCCCCCTCTGTCTATTTAAGGCCACCACACAGAGACGATCACCCCTCTCTGTTTCCTGTGTTACTCTCGCTATGTATCTTGGTATAATATCTGTCTGCTAATATGTCTGTCTATAGTTTTCTGGTTAGATTTTATGTCGCTATTTCATTATACCTGATGATGATTGCTTGTGTTGCAATCGAAACGTCGTATTCTATTATTTAATTTAATTTATTATTTTATCTTTAGACGTGACTTAACCGAAAGAACCAAATAATAATTCCTGCAGTCACGAAAGTTCTAAAATTAAGATTGAACCACTTCTACGGGGAAGTTTTAAGCTTATCTTTTTTCTCTCTCTCTGGCGACTTGTTTTCTCTGCCTGTGTCCTCTTTAGAATGTTCACACTCAAATTCTAACTTAGCAATCTTTGAAATACGTAATCAACCAGGCTATGCGTTAATTGTGTGTTGACCGACCCTCTGTGTTGTATTACATTCCATTTCGATATTTTACTAGGTTATTTAATTGTAGTGTGTCTTTCTCCTGATTTTCAGGCTTGCTTGCCGTGTAATCGTTCTTGCAGCACCAATTGATATGCTAATTTTTTCTCTACCCCCCTCCTTCTCTCTGCCTCCGCCCCCCCCTCTGTCTATTTAAGGCCACCACACAGAGACGATCACCCCTCTCTGTTTCCTGTGTTACTCTCGCTATGTATCTTGGTAATATCTGTCTCCTAATATGTCTGTCTATAGTTTTCTGGTTAGATTTTATGTCGCTATTTCATTATACCTGATGATGATTGCTTGTGTTGCCATCGAAACGTCGTATTCTATTATTTAATTTAATTTATTATTTTATCTTTAGACGTGACTTAACCGAAAGAACCAAATAATAATTCCTGCAGTCGCGAAAGTTCTAAAATTAAGATTGAACCACTTCTACGGGGGAGTTTTAAGCTTCTCTTTTTTCTCTCTCTCTGGCGACTTGTTTTCTCTGCCTGTGTCCTCTTTAGAATGTTCACACTCAAATTCTAACTTAGCAATCTTTGAAATACGTAATCAACCAGGCTATGCGTTAATTGTGTGTTGACCGACCCTCTGTGTTGTATTATATTACATTTCGATATTTTACTAGGTTATTTAATTTTAGTGTGTCTTTCTCCTGATTTTCAGGCTTGCTTGCCGTGTAATCGTTCTTGCAGCACCAATTGATATGCTAATTTTTTCTCTACCCCCCTCCCTCTCTCTGCCTCTGCCCCCCCCTCTGTCTATTTAAGGCCACCACACAGAGACGATCACCCCTCTCTGTTTCCTGTGTTACTCTCGCTATGTATCTTGGTATAATATCTGTCTGCTAATATGTCTGTCTATAGTTTTCTGGTTAGATTTTATGTCGCTATTTCATTATACCTGATGATGATTGCTTGTGTTGCAATCGAAACGTCGTATTCTATTATTTAATTTAATTTATTATTTTATCTTTAGACGTGACTTAACCGAAAGAACCAAATAATAATTACACTGTCTCTTTGTGAAACAAAAGCCAGTGGATGTGTCACAAAGGTTTGTGGTTATGTAGTGGTTTCTTGGCTAGTGCATTTAAAGCAAGCATGAGCTGTGGTGGAAGTGCTTGTATTTTTCAGCTGTAAAACTTTTCCCTCCAAAGACGGGGCTTCCAGAACTGAGCACGTTGTCATAACGTTTATTATTTGGTTCTTTCGGTTAAGTTACGTCTAAAGGCTTGCTTGCCGTGTAATCGTTCTTGCAGCACCAATTGATATGCTAATTTTTTCTCTAACCCCCCTCCCTCTCTCTGCCTCCGCCCCCCCCCCTCTGTCTATTTAAGGCCACCCCACAGAGACGATCACCCCTCTCTGTTTCCTGTGTTACTCTCGCTATGTATCTTGGTATAATATCTGTCTGCTAATATGTCTGTCTATAGTTTTCTGGTTAGATTTTATGTCGCTATTTCATTATACCTGATGATGATTGCTTGTGTTGCAATCGAAACGTCGTATTCTATTATTTAATTGAATTTATTATTTTATCTTTAGACGTGACTTAACCGAAAGAACCAAATAATAATTACACTGTCTCTTTGTGAAACAAAAGCCAGTGGATGTGTCACAAAGGTTTGTGGTTATGTAGTGGTTTCTTGGCTAGTGCATTTAAAGCAAGCATGAGCTGTGGTGGAAGTGCTTGTATTTTTCAGCTGTAAAACTTTTCCCTCCAAAGACGGGGCTTCCAGAACTGAGCACGTTGTCATAACGTTTATTATTTGGTTCTTTCGGTTAAGTTACGTCTAAAGGCTTGCTTGCCGTGTAATCGTTCTTGCAGCACCAATTGATATGCTAATTTTTTCTCTAACCCCCCTCCCTCTCTCTGCCTCCGCCCCCCCCCCTCTGTCTATTTAAGGCCACCCCACAGAGACGATCACCCCTCTCTGTTACCTGTGTTGCTCTCGATATGTATCTTGGTAATATCTGTCTGCTAATATGTCTGTCTATAGTTTTCTGGTTAGATTTTATGTCGCTATTTCATTATACCTGATGATGATTGCTTGTCATAACGTTTGCTTGTAGCATCCAGTGTAGCGTTCCTATCGACAATGCAACCTAGTTCACTCTGACCCTCATGTATTCACACATGTCACTGTTTACACGCGTCATGAGCCATCATTAAGCAGAACATTCTGTAGAGCTGTTTGCTTCTAAAATAATTAAATTATGTTATATCTATATCACAAATTCCTAGATGAATAATCATTGCCTCCTGTGTTGTGTCTCACGTTTTTGGTGCGAGTTTTGTCCAGTTAATACATTTTTGAATTTCTTTCTCATTATGAACATCATGTAGCCCTAATGAATTACAGTGAAATTCAAAGAAGTATCGAATGTTAACAATCTATCGATGGATTAATTTACTGCATCGTGAATACAGTCGTGGGTAAATAATGATGCACCCTTCATATACTGCCACCTGGCTTAAATATTCTGCTGAGAATGATAGTAAGTTGTCATCTACCCAGCATAGCTGTGTTTGCATCATTATTAGGTCATTACTAAATATATAGTTTCATTTTCATACAAATGAAATGGACAAAATATTAAAGATGGCGTTATTGTTCAATGAAGTGTATCACTTATAGCATTGCAAATTGAATGATTGAAAATAGGATACTAAAATATAATGAGATTCTCTGGATTGAGAATTTAATCAGTTTTGTAAGACCTTAAGGTGTTGTTCAGCTTGCGTTTGAGCAGATGTGTAATTATAGGAAGCTGTCACAATATTAAGCATGCACCACCAAACTGTGAATGTTGATGGATTTGTAATTTTAAATGGCTTTAATGCAGTTACTTACGTTATTTCCATTATTAATAGATCTTGATTGTACGCAACTAAATATTGACATATCCCCAGTTAATCATTTCATCTGCCAGGGAGTACGAAACCTCGTGAGACAAAGATAATTTAATATCTTGGTTCTGGGGTTATTAGAGTGACTTTCTCAATGAGGTACGTAGATATATTTATCTTGCATTTACTAGGAATGTGTGTTGTCTCAGTAATGCTCTATCATTAATTTACATTTACTATGGACATGCTTCACTATTTTGGGATTATGTGGTTGAAGTTGTCATAATAGTTGTGGGTATATTTTAGCTTCAGTCGTGGTTATGATACAGTTATATGGCAGTATTTGGTACGATTTATACACGTGGTGTTGATATTAACATCGATGTTGAAATGTCACATTGTTAAAATTGTTGTTAATATCAAATCGTTGTTGGTGTTAATGTTCGTAGGTTAAACTATTTTCGTTAACGTTGTTGATTCAAAGTAGGCCAACAAGTGTCGTTGGGAAATGAATATCAAGAAGTGCATATCGCTTGCAATGTACTTAAGTTATATCCCACACGGGCGTGGGCAGTAGTAGTGCTTTAGATACATCGGTGACGCTCTTTCCAGCATATCATAATATTAATATTATTTGATACTTTAAAACTCCCCATTTATTGTTTTGCTGTTTAAGTGCTTTTAGAACTGTTAATTTTACGATATGGATATTGGCAGAATCCGGTGGTTTAAATCTGTATATGACGAGGATACCCATCAAAACGGGAAAAAACAATGCGAGCTCAAAACAAATAGATTCAACAACCTGCAAATGTGTGAATTGCATGTCAAGACCACTAGCTGAAAGGAACTGACTGAGTTGTCGTTTAGACTGTACTGTGCTAATGAGTCCTAATGAGGATGAAACCAGTCTACTGTTGTGTCTTTGTTTATGCTGCTGCCTGTTGGGATTGCCACATTTTCTCAACTATTGTGAGTCAGTCGTCTAAATGACAACATTGCCACACATTCAATTTTTGTCTGCTGGTGGTATGGATGCAAAGTAGAGATTTGTATTTGCCATGCACATCCTTGTGTATTGTGAAACCATGGGTGGTGTTAAACATTTAGAGATACCAGTTTGTGTCACGCCAAATAAACATGGATTGTGTGATAATATATTTAGTATATAAGGTTCCTGGAAAGTTACTTTTATATGTTAACGATATTGGTACAACAATTTTTGCCATCTCTGGTGGTACCAACGAGTAAAAAATTTGGTTTAGGGACAATCTAATATTTGACTGCATGTGTGTTAACAAGCTCCCTTAAATATATCCATATGCTTTTCCAAAATTTGCTAAATGTTTCCAGATATGGAATATATGCTTGGATGTACTCATCGGTTTTCCATTTTAAGAACTAAAAGATAATTATAAATGATCAATGTTTTGTTATTGTAAACGTATCTTCCATTTACAAGCATTTAAATAAATATGAAATATTTTCTTAGTTTAAACATTAGCTTTTGTCTGGATTGTTTGCTAGGATGCAGTATGTGTGGTATAACAATTGGCATGTTCTGCTTGTTATACGTTCTAGCTCTGATTTGATAGAGCCTTGAATTTATTTAAGCTCTGTAACAAAAGAGACGCAATGAGCCTCCTGGATTTCTACAACAGTCATGGGATAAAGTTTGAAAAGATCTAACATTGATTTATTATTTTCTAAAGTGTATTCACTGAAACAATTTTAAAGGGCATATGGAATAATGAGAGGCCTGCTCCGTATCCGAACATCCCATGGCATTTTTCTGTAAACTGGGTGTGAAGCAACTTGTTCTGCTGTTTAGAAATATGGCTTACATACAAGCCTGAATTAGCCATTACAGCAAATGCTCTGTGGCATAAAGCCAAACTCTCCAGGCGCCTCACTGCAATTTCAACTTGAGCCTGCCCCTGATGCCTCCTGTGAGTCTGGAATAAATGCACAGTGTATAGTTTAATTCAAAGTCGGCGATGCTGTGCACAGTTTCATTGATTTCTTTAACCAATCTTCCTCAGCAATTACCATCATTAGCGGTGATCTATCTGCTGTTGGATAAATGCCTCCCCAAGTTGCTACAATTGCTCATGGTCTCATGATGCAACAATCCATATTGCTTCCACATATGAGCTGATCTCATCGCTTCATCACCCCAGTGGTTGTCTGCTCAGACGTGTACTCCCTCATCAGTTTTTACTGTCGGCCGTCATTCCGCCTAAATGCCTTCCTTGTTTATCTAATCCGTACATGTGTTCCTCTTTCTGAGAAAGATAATGGAACAAAGGCTGAGAAGTCTTCAATGAAACTTGGAGAGGGGGCATGCTGCAAAGAAGCCGTGGAACTGCTGAACCATGAAGAACACAGCGAGAGAGCTGTTACAACAAGAGGTTATATATGTGGCGAAGGGCAAGCAGGCGGGGTCTGAACTGGAAAGGAATTCCATCCCTGCACGCAAGCACATCAGTTGTGTTAATGGAGTTGCATGCCGTATACTATTAAACATATATATGACTTAAATATACGTGCTACATGTTTAAAATGGATGCACTTGAAGGTGACAATAAATTTGACATTAAAAGTGAGTTATGATATGAGCAAGGATGAAGCTCTGTGTTTTTTTCTTCAGAAGCAGTATTGGTACTAAATCAACATCTTAGAAATCCTGGGTCAGGATACAAATTACCACTCAAAGTAGAGATGTCCCAAGGCTAACTATAAACCAATACTCAACTCCTTCAACAAATCATTGGGCGATGCTGCGTTGACAATGGTGCACAAGCACAATTAACAAAAAACAACAACACATTTGGTAATAACACAGTCTTAATTAGAAAAAAAGTATGCTGGTTGACCTTTTGGGGAATGGATCCTTCCTCTGAAGAATTTAATTCAACCAGAACATTTTATTCGGCTCCTTCAACAATGACTGCAGAACAAAAAAAGTGCCTGATGCAGGATTTCCAATGTTAGTCAGAAACTCTGTCTAAATATTGCCAATTGAAATGTTGTGGTGCATTTTAAATGTTGGTGATTTCCTCTGCTCAGACGAGGGAAGATGGATACAAACTGAGTTGCATAAAACTATCTTTTCCATCCAGAACCATTGCCAGAAATGCAACTTATATTATTTATTAATTGACATATTTCATCTGGAAATAATTTGACTTAGAACATTTCATGTGCAAGGTTGTCCAGGGTGTTAATTGACACGTACATAGCAAACACATAATGTCATGCATATAAATATGTTTAATAGTATACGGCATAGTTATACTGTACAGTGAATGAGTGTGTACTTGCAATGACAGGCAAAACAACCAATCAGAATTGGGGTTAATGATCTGCCAATTACTATCCAATCATATAAGACCTGAGGGCCAACATGATAATTAGGATAAACCAGATCATATATAAGGGAGGAGACCAATGGAGGTGTCTTGCTTCATCTCCTGAAGATGTCCTCAGTAGTTTGTTGTAGAAGTTTGAGATAATAAATGCTCAACGTGTGGCCTAAACCAAAATAAAAACATGTAATCATTGTTTCCCCTTGTCGTTATCGTCACTGTCACATTTGTGTGTGTGTGTGTTTGAGGCTCCATTTCATTCCATTTCAACACGTGTAGAATACCAAAAACCTGGCTCCGAATTTTAGTTATGAAAATGGAGAAAAAGTTTTTGGAAGGGAAGCACAAATTCTGTACATTAATTTGTGCAGAATGAGCCACCACACCTGCCCCCAGTAAACATGGAATATTGGTCCAAAGGTTGCAACCAGATGCCAATTTTGGCCCAACTTGGCACATTTACTGGATCAGTGCTTCCTGCACTCGCCACACCCACACATTTTGATTATGCAGATTACGTTTGACATATATATGTTAACATGCCAGTAAAATAGTCCCTTAATTTTGTAATTGTACGATGATCATTCTTAAAAGAATCTGCTGGAGGCAACTTTTCACGATAGAAAATTATTATTTTACATTGAATTGTTTTGGCAATATTTTCAATTTCTCTGATTTATATTTGCTGCATTGCTGTTCTTGATTTTATTTGTTTTTCTTTTGTCATTTTGGCTATCCAGGTCACTCTTGAAAATGAGACTCTATCCTGGTCTCTTGAGTTCTCACATGGCTAATACAAATTAAAGTTTACTTTTAATTTGAAACAATTTTTAAATATGGTGCAAAATGTCTGCATAATTCGGACCGCCAGTCTAAATTGGTATAAGGCACAGTGATTCACGCATGGTTGTCTAAACCTGGCCACCTACGTTTTCTTCTTGGACATGGCTAACTTCAGTGGTGAGTGTTTTTAGAATGAGTTTGGCCACTACCCCTTCAACAACCCACACTGACCAGCGTGATTAAGTACTTTCAAACAACCTCCAGAACTGTCACGGCATGTCGAGGCAATCTTCCAGCAGTAGATTGACAGCGTGCTGTAATTCTGTTTTTATTAAATTGGTACAAATACGTCAATACAAACAAAAAGCATACACATATGTCTTCTGTACATATATGTATATAGGAGCAATTGTCTGGAGGAAGGTAAGTACTCTTAACTTGTAGCCTACCAAGTAGACTTGTAGGATGTCCAGTGATTGCTTACACTGGCTGTACGTGTCGTAAATGACTGCAACACATTTGTAGTGTTCTTCACGGAGGCACACACTTGACTTGGAGACAACACTTTTATTCCAACACCCAACCTGGGTAACGACATAAACGTACTGAATAACAGCCTAGGTGATAGCCACTTTGAGTAATAACTAAGCCACAACAGGGCAACTACATAACCAGGTCAGTCAGTAACATTCTGACTGACCCACTATGCCGAGGGAATACCGAAGATCAGAGAGACGTAGCACAGAGGGTTTATTCCAGAGAACAGCGCCGATCAGGGCTTGGGACTCGACCTTTATAGGCCGCGGCATGGCCGGGCTCCGCCCTTGGCCACGCCCCCTTCCAGATCCTTCCTGAAGACTCTGGCTCCTACATCCCGTGTCCCTCTCTCCCCCTTTTGGGCCCCCCTTGCCACCTCGTTCGGTCAAGTGCCCTCTCGGGGTCACCCAGACTGTCATGTCTTCACTCGACCTCTCTCTCACTGTCACCAGAACTATGCCCCCTAAAGCGTGCTTCCATGGCATACCCACTCTGGTGCCCAAGAGAGGCCCAAGACCCACAGTTCCTCTCCTGTGACGGTAGCTGGCACTAACCGCCATAGTGACCCCATTTATGTCACTACACATTTAACAAGATAAAAAAATGTGGATATTTATTTTCTTTCTCTGTTTTAGGTTTCCCAGCTGTACTAATTTATTTTGTTATTTATTTCCTTGTAAGAAAAGTTATTGAGTGGCATAGGTCAATGCTATTTTAATGACTTTCCTGTGCAAAGACGCAAACGCTTCTAAAGCTAGTCTACTTTATGTTATACAGTGAGGGAAAAAAGTATTTGAACCCCTGCTGATTTTGTACGTTTGCCCACTGAGAAAGAAATTATCAGTCTATAATTTTAATGGTAGGTTTATTTGAACAGTGAGAGACAGAATAACAACAAAATCCAGAAAAACGCATGTCAAAATTTTTATCAATTGATTTGCATTTTAATGAGGGAAATAAGTATTTGACCCCTCTGCAAAAATGACTTCTTGTAGTTGTCCACCAGGTTTGCACACATCTCAGGAGGGATTTTGTCCCACCCCTCTTTGCAGATTTTCTCCAAGTCATTAAGGTTTCGAGGCTGACGTTTGGCAACTCGAACCTTCAGCTCCCTCCACAGATTTTCTATGGGATTAAGGTCTGGAGACTAGCTAGGCCACTCCAGGACCTTAATGTGCTTCTTCTTGAGCCACTCCTTTGTTGCTTTGGCCGTGTGTTTTGGGTCATTGTCATGCTTGAATACCCTTCCACGACCCATTTTCAATGCCCTGGCTGAGGGAAGGAGGTTCTCACCCAAAATGTGATGGTACATGGCCCCGTCCATCGTCCCTTTGAGGCGGTGAAGTTGTCCTGTCCCCTTAGCAGAAAAACACCCCCAAAGCATAATGTTTCCACCTCCATGTTTGACGGTGGGGATGGTGTTCTTGGGGTCATAGGCAGCATTCCTCCTCCTCCAAACACGGCGAGTTGAGTTGATGCCAAAGAGCTCCATTTTGGTCTCATCTGACCACAACACTTTCACCCAGTTGTCCTCTGAATCATTCAGATCTTCATTGGCAAACTTCAGACGGGCATGTATATGTGCTTTCTTGAGCAGGGGGAACTTGCAGGCGCTGCAGGATTTCAGTCCTTAACGGCGTAGTGTGTTACCAACTGTTTTCTTGGTGACTATGGTTCCAGCTGCCTTGAGATCATTTACCAGTTGTCCTCTGAATCATTCAGATGTTCATTGGCAAACTTCAGACGGGCATGTATATGTGCTTTCTTGAGCAGGGGGGACTTGCAGGCGCTGCAGGATTTCAGTCCTTAACGGCTTAGTGTGTTACCAACTGTTTTCTTGGTGACTATGGTTCCAGCTGCCTTGAGATCATTTACCAGTTGTCCTCTGAATCATTCAGATGTTCATTGGCAAACTTCAGACGGGCATGTATATGTGCTTTCTTGAGCAGGGGGGACTTGCAGGCGCTGCAGGATTTCAGTCCTTAACGGCTTAGTGTGTTACCAACTGTTTTCTTGGTGACTATGGTTCCAGCTGCCTTGAGATCATTTACAAGATCCTCCCGTGTAGTTCTGGGCTGATTCCTCACCGTTCTCATGATCATTGCAACTCCACGAGGTGAGATCTTTCATGGAGCCCCAGACCGAGGGAGATTTACAGTTCGTTTATGTTTCTTCCATTTGCGAATAATCGCACCAACTGTTGTCACCTTCTCACCAAGCTGCTTGGCAATGGTCTTGTAGCCCATTCCAGTCTTGTGTAGGTCTACAATCTTGTCCCTGACATCCTTGGAGAGCTCTTTGGTCTTGGCCATGGTGGAGAGTTTGGAATCTGATTGATTGCTTCTGTGAACAGGTGTCTTTTATACAGGTGTAGGACTCATACTTTCGTCGTCTTTCTCGTCTCGTTTATTCACGCGTAGAGTTCACACCTCCTCAGCATCGCTCCGTGTCTCTCCGTTCGCTCTGATGCACAACTCGCCATTACCAACACTCCATGTCTCCCCGTTTCTACCGTACACTGTATCCTCTCTATCCACTACTACCGTACACTCCGTTCTCTCTATCCACTGCTACCGTATACTCCGTTCTCTTTATCCACTGCTACCATACACTCCATTCTCTCTATCCACTGCTACCTATCCCTGCTCACTGCTGCTCCGTCTCTCTCCCGGCACCAACCGCTCCAGCTCCAATCCTAACCAAGACTCCCGTCTCTCCGTTACACTGTGCCCTATATCCCCGCACCAATTAGTCCCAATCAATTACTCAATCCCCCACTTTGCTACTCGCCCCCAGGCTGCCAGCCTCACGTGAGCATGTTATTTCCGCCAGGCCGGCGTCGGTCATTAACCACTCACCCTCCTGACCAATCACCGGCCTGCGTCCTCAGTCACCCCTAACACCTGTCGTGTCTCTTAATGACCCCCCCCCTTAATGCCACGACAACAACAACCGTGTCCTCAGATGCTCCCACTGTAATCTGCTCGCTTGCCTAGCAACAGAACGTGTGGTGCGTTATTCCAAGTCCTACACAGGTAACAAGCTTTAAGAGTGTGCTCCTAATCTCAGCTTGTTACCTGTGTAGTAAGTATTCAGGAGGCTTGACGACGGGATCGGAGGCACACTTATTTATTAACACCAACTTGTGTACAGTAGCGGGTACACACAGTACTTAAGGGGTTAACGTCCCCTTTACTCGGCTAACAGGGAGACACAACATCTAACCCCGCCAACCTAAGCCCAAGTCCTCCACTACGGAGCTAAGGGAGGCTACCTATCCCAGCCCTGGTCAAGCTGGGATCCCGGCACCCTGAGTCTGGGCTCTCGGGGCCATGCCACCGGCTTGCCCTGGTCGGCCCTGACAAGGACAGCGAGCCAGGGGAGCTCCGGGGCCTATGCTAGCTGGTCTTCGGTCTTCGCTGGTTAAAGCTGATACCCCGACCTCGAGCCCTCCGGCTCACCATTTTTTATAGTACTCGGCCCCCGGGAGGGGCCCGTGGGGGATGCAGGTGCGGACGTCGGTGTGAGCACCTCCTCTGTGTACGGCCCAAACCACGCCCCCTGTGTTTGTTAGCCATCCGCGCCCATACACAATTACACCTCTACATCACCCCCCCCTGTACAGCTCGCAGCCGTCCCCGGCTGCAACAAAAACAGAATAAAGGTGCATCCCTCCCTGCATCCCTCCCTACCAACTTTGACGAGGTCGCCAGCGGCCCCTGGGGGCAGTGCAACCATGCCCTGTCCCCTGGTTTCCATTTGAACACATGTGCCCGCCCCAGCCGAAGCCTCTCGTTCGCCTTCTGGCGGAGTTCAGAATTGGGTGGCAACCGCGACAGGGCGTCAGCGTTCGTGTGGCGGACGCCCTTACGATATGTTGTGACAAAGTCGTAGTCTTGGAGAATCTCCAACCATCGAGACAACTGGCCCGATGGTTGTTGAACCCGCAGGGCGTACTGTAGAGCCGCATGATCTGTACGGACGGTGAAACGCCGACCGTACAGATACGGGCGGTACTGCTGAATGAAATAAACAATTGCCAATAATTCCCGACGGGTAACGCAGTACCGTTGTTCCGCTGGAGACAGTACCCGACTACCGTAAGCCACCACATGCTCTACGCCCCCAATGAGCTGGGACAGCACGCCCCCAATGCCCGTGTTACTTGCGTCTGTATCGAGCAGGAAGGGTTGTGAGAAATCGGGGTAATTCAACGGCGGAGCCCCCACCAGGGCATTCCGGAGGGCGCGAAAAGCAGCCTCCTCCTCCGGCCCCCAATGAAACCTGACTCCCTTGGACGTCAAGGCATGCAATGGTTTCACGATCGTAGCGAAGTCAGCCACAAACCGTCGGTAGTACGACGCGAACCCAATGAAACTCCTGACCTCTCCCACCGAGGTGGGAGTCGGCCAGGAGCTGACGCATTCCGTTTTGGCGGGATCAGTGGATATCCCCGAGCGCCCAACAATGTGACCCAAATACCGCACCGATTCGCGGAGCAAATGGCACTTCTGCGGTTTAAATTTCAAATTGGCAGCCCGCATTTTGAGAAAAACAGCACGCAACCTCTGGAGGTGTTCCTCGAAGGATTTGCTAAAGACGATGACATCGTCCAAGTAAATTAAACACGAATCCCATTGCAAGCCTGCCAAGACCAGTTCCATTAACCGCTGAAAAGTTGCCGGCGCAGAATGTAAGCCCATCAGCAAGCGGTTAAATTGGAAGAGACCTTGCGGTGTACGAAAAGCAGTCTTAGGTTTTGATTCGTCATCCAGAGGAAGCTGCCAGAATCCAGAAAGTAAATCGAGGGTGGAAAGAATCGCGCCCCCGCCAAGGCATCGAGCGACTCATCCATTCGAGGAAGCGGGTACGCATCTGCCACAGAAATTTTGTTCAATCACCGAAAGTCGACACAAAACCGCAGTGAGCCGTCGTGTTTTTTCACCAAAACGATCGGCGCGCCCCACGGGCTGTTGGAAGGGGAAATGATATCGGCGGCTAGCATGTCATCAACGGCCGATTTGACATGATCCTTTTCGGCGGGACTCAGCCGAAAGGGATTTTGGCGGATTGGCGCGCTGTCACCCATGTCAATATGGTGTTGCAGCAATTTAGTACAACCAATATCAAATTTGTGTTGACTAAAAACGTCGGCAAATTCTTTCAGGAGAACTCGCAGCTGCGCACGCTGCGAGTCGGACAGGTCCACTGATCCCGCGCAAAGTGCATCCAGCCATCCGTCATCACAGTCCGAATGCGGTTGCGACGGAGGATCGGTGGTTACCTGACCCACGAGTGGTTCCTCATAGGGTGCCGGCGTTGCGTGTGCAAGCACGGTCCCTTGAGGAACCACGGCCGTTCACGATCCTACATTAAGGACTGCAATGAAGGGGTCCCCATCCCCTTTCACCATGGTCTGAGCCGCTAGCAAATCGGGGCCATTGACCCCGGCCCGAGATGGTCCCAACAAGACCCCCCGATCCGCAACCCCCTCAGCAAACGGCCGACGCAACCTAAGAGGGACGAGCATCTGAGCCCCCGGGGGTACGCGCACAGTTTTTGCTACGAGCGCCTGCACGGTTGCAAACGCCCGACGCCCTGTGGCGGGGGAAGACAAAAACGTTACGCGTCGACTCGATGGAAGCTCGATGCACCCCTGGTCAATCAAGATACGAATGGGCATTTTGGCCAAGAAATCCGTCCCCAACAGGCACGGAACCGCCAGTGAGGAGGAAACCAAAACAGGGCCGGATAATTTAATGTCTCCAATGCAAATTTTGGCGCGGATTTGGCCAATGATGCCTAGCGAGCCCCCATTAGCAGCATAGCATGGCACGTCAACGGGGAGCAAGGGACGACTTTGAACGGGAAGAATGTTATAGATCAAATCAGATATAATGGTCGCCGACGCTCCTGTGTCAATTAAAATCCGCACCTCTACCCCATCAATATGACCGACCACAACCGACGATCCCGCCGATGCTGCAACGACACAATGGGCGAGCTCCGACCACTGACCCGGTTGGAGTGCTCGCCACATTTCAGAACAATCGGGCGCAACGGCCGTCGATTTGCGAGCCCTGTTCGGTTGAGAGTGTGTGTCGGATTAGTGCATGGGTCAAACGTGTAAGGTGCCACGACTCGCCGTATTTCTCTGCTGGAGCTTGGGTGGAGACGGCGCGGCGTCCTGACGAGGTGTCGCCCCGCGCTGGCGGGGAGCCCGGCACCCTGAAGCAACGTGGCCTTGAAGGCCACAGTTGTAGCAGCGTGTGAGCGCCCGAGATGGCCTGGGCTGCTCCTGGCGGCTCGGTCCATTCCGAGCCTGTGGTGCCGCCGATCTCCATTCCCCCCGCCGCTCCACCCCGCAGACCTCCTCCGATGGGAGGGTGGTGGCCGCCATGGCATGGCCGGCCACCCCCTTGGCGGCCTTGCGACGTAGGGACCACAAGCCCCCGTGGATGTGGCGCGCGACCAGCAAGGACGACATCTCTGCGTCATCTTGAGCCAAGACGGCGACGTCCAGCTCATCCGCGAGTAGCAGCAGCTTTTCAGCCACCATAGCGTCCACTCCCTCCTCGTCCATCCGCGGGAAAGCTGCCTTCGCCAGGGCCAGGAGAGCCGTCCGGAAGGCCAGGGGCGATTCGTTGGCGCCCCGATGCCGATCGTGGAATAGCTGCCTGCAGTCCGAAGGCGGGCCATAGACAGCTGACAGCAGCTGCAGCGCCAAGTGCAGCGTGGCGCGCTTTTCCTTAGGCAACGAGGTGAGAGTAGCCAGGGCGTCGTTGTCCAGCATCGCCGGCAGCGCGCGTAGTGCTTCGGCGTCCGTCCAGTTCGCCATCTCTTGATGAGCGATGAACCGCCTTTTGAAGCCGCCCCAGTCTCCATCTGTGCCCACAAATTCTTTGAGAGGCGGCAGTCGCTGCTGTAACGCGACGTCCGTGGCTGCGGATCGCGCTCCGTCGTTCCCAGCAGATGTTACAGTGTGGGCGGGCTGCGAGCATGGCATCGCCGGTCGCTCTGTTGTTGACGCGCTGGCTGGTGTTGATGATGTCACGGCTCGTGCTTGGCCCTCAGTAGTTACCTGACGCGGCCCGGCCCTGCCCTCTGCCCGCACTGTAGTGACGGCGGGAAATTTAACCGCGAGCCACGTCGGGTTGGCGGGAAATGTCGTCGCGCGTCGGCTGCTGTCATCGTCCCGCGCAGCCCCTCCAACCCCCAGCCGCGTGATCTCTTCCAACGCGGCGGCCGCAGCGTAGAGCAGCTCCGCTAGGCGGGAGTGAGCCAGCTGAAGTCCCTCGGCCGACGCATCCCCCCCTTCCTGTCGTAGCAGCGCGGGTGTACTCGGCCCCGGCTGCTCCGATCCGACCTCGGCCATCTCTGGTGGCGATTCGGCCGCGGTGTCCTTCATCTCCGACTCCCTGGTACGTGTCGTCCCTCGTGTGTCCATCGTTGAACGTTTTACTTCTGACACCAGATGTAGTAAGTATTCAGGAGGCTTGACGACGGGATCGGAGGCACACTTATTTATTAACACCAACTTGTGTACAGTAGCGGGTACACACAGTACTTAAGGGGTTAACGTCCCCTTTACTCGGCTAACAGGGAGACACAACATCTAACCCCGCTAACCTAAGCCCAAGTCCTCCACTACGGAGCTAAGGGAGGCTACCTATCCCAGCCCTGGTCAAGCTGGAATCCCGGCACCCTGAGTCTGGGCTCTCGGGGCCACGCCACCGGCTTGCCCTGGTCGGCCCTGACAAGGACAGCGAGCCAGGGGAGCTCCGGGGCCTATGCTAGCTGGTCTTCGGTCTTCGCTGGTTAAAGCTGATACCCCGACCTCGAGCCCTCCGGCTCACCACCTTTTATAGTACTCGGCCCCCGGGAGGGGCCCGTGGGGGATGCAGGTGCGGACGTCGGTGTGAGCACCTCCTCTGTGTATGGCCCTAACCACGCCCCCTGTGTTTGTTAGCCATCCGCGCCCATACACAATTACACCTCTACACCTGTGTAACGGCATAAATACTGCAGGAGACAAGTTGACGGAGGCAGCACGTATTTATTTGTAACACCCTACAGAACAGTCATCTATACAGCCTAGGAACACAGCCTATGGCTACGCGTGCCTGACAACGGCCACACTCTTAAGTCCTCCGGCTATGTACTTCCTAGAGGAGGCTATCTGACCCGACCTAGCCAGGGTAGGGGTCCCAACCACTGGCCCATTAACCCGGCCCTGACAAGGACGTCGGGCCATGAGTACCCAGGGTCTCACCACTGAGCCACACAGAGTCCCGGCCCTGATAAGGGCAACGGGGCTAGGGGTCCCAGGGTCCTATTTAGCTTGCTCCGTCTTCATTCTTCACTGGCTTCAACGACTCCCCGAGCACTCATAGGCACCGCCCTATATAGTCCTCAGCCCCCTGAGGGGCGGGGCTAGTGCAGACGTCGGTGTAGCCACCCAAGTGCCGACCGTGATGTAGACACCGGCTACGCGATGGCCCGCTACATCCCGGTACGTACCACCTCTACATCACCCCCCTCCGCATAGCTCGCAGCCGGCCCGGCTGCAAAAACCCCCTCATGCAATAAAGAATGCATCCAAAAAAACCACAGAACCCTGCGTGTGCCCCGTAACAACAACAACACAACAATTAACCAAACCAACAACAACAACAACCCACGAACGCCCCAATAAATAACCCAACCCCCCAACACTCAACAACAAGAACGTATATACAATGTTGACAAAAAAATATATATATACATAAAAAAACAACGTTACAATGTCCCGTGACCCGCACCCGCGACCCCACACGCCCCGTAGAAGCGGGACGTCCAGTCAGTCAAAAGGGGGGCTGCTCTGACACGGCAACCTGGCGGACCCGGCCCCACGTCACGAGAAGTGGCGCGATTTAGCGCGAGTCCGCTTGGCCGGTCCATCATACGGCACAGGACATGCTTGTCCGACAGGCGGCCCAGGTAGTTCTGGAAGGCTCGGACCGGGCTCCCCGGATCTGCACGTGCTCCGGGGATCCGACTGCTGGCGTTCAGAGGCCGTCAGTTCCGAGACACCTGGGAGCGAGTCAGTCAGAGACATGTGAGGATCAGGTGGCGGCATCCCATTCCCCGAGTCAACGGACACATCACATGCTCGGCCATTTGGACATGAAGGGAAGGTATGTGGCGCCGTGAAATGTTTCAGTCGGGAGGGGTGAACATACCAACAACGCTTCTCCCACTTAATCCGAACACATTGGGGGCGTGCAACCCGCACAACCTCGACCGGTCCCCGCCATAGCCTCAGCAGTTTTGGGGACGTTGCAAATGGCGCCTGCGGGCAGTGCAACCAGGCCTTATCGCCCGGTTTCCACTCGTGCGTGTGCGTCCGCTGTGCACGCAACCGCTCGTTCGCCATCTGGCGAGATCTCGAGTTCAGCGTTGCTGCTTCCCGTGCCTCGGCCAATTTAGAAATGTAAAATTTGATGTGATCAGCCAATTTAGACTTAGCATGGGGTTCGGAAATCCCCAACTGGGCATCCATGGGCGTATCAGCATCCCGGCCATACATAAGATAGAATGGAGAAAACCCTGTCGCCGCGTGGGGAGCCATCCTATAAGCGGCGAGGACACCTGGAACCTGTAAGTCCCAATCCACTAGAGCTTCGCACACCTGATGGCACAACATGGACGTAATCGTCCTGTGGAGCCACTCCACCATCCCATCAGTCTGTGGGTGGTACAGGGAGGTACGCACCTTTTTAGTGCCCAAAAGGTCGCATACCTCCCGTAATAAAACGCCCGAAAAATGTTTCCCCTGGTCGGTCAGCAACTGCTCCGGTGCACCTTTGTCCAAGACATAGCCCTGGACAAAGGCCTTTGCAACAGCCGCCGCTGACTGGTTGGCAAGTGGCCAAGCCATGGGCCATCGAGTGAAATATTCCACGCCAACCAGCAGGTACTTGTTACCCTTAGGTGTCACCGGGAAGGGCCCCAAAATATCAAGCGCAACAAGTTGAATGATGCGCGAGACCTGAATAGATTGCAATCGTGGGTTAGCCGCAATGGGAGGCGGTTTTCGTTGGGCGCACTGCACACACCCTTTGAGAATGGTGGACACATCCCTCGCCATACCCGGCCAATGGTAATCACGCTGGAGCAGAGCAAGGGTTTTGTGAAATCCCAAATGTAACAGTCGTTCATGAGCAGCCAGAACAACCCTACCCCGCACAGCAGATGGCACAACAAGCCTATAGCGTAGGGACATACCGTCCCAATTCATAAGGAGGCCATGTTTCACTACCCATGAGTCGACGCCAACTGCACCCTCATCGGAACCATTCGCCTTGCGATGCAGCGCGAGCAGGGACGCGTCGACCATTTGGAGGCGGCCCCATTCAACGAGGGACAATGCGAGCAACGAGTCCCCACCCGTCGGAGAGAAGGGAACCTCAGGTCGCAGTGCATCGGCCGCGGTGACCAGAGCTGCCGGAGGGATGACAGCCTGGGGTTTGCAACTTCCCGATCCCAAAAAACACGCACATTCCGTACGTGGTGACAACCGCGACAGGGCATCCGCGTTGGTATGGTGCACACCCATACGGTAAGTAGTCGTGAATTGATAGTCCTGGAGGACCTCCAACCATCGGGACAACTGGCCCGATGGCTGGGCAACGCGAAGCGCGTATTGAAGCGCCGCGTGGTCCGTACGGACAGTGAAGTGTCGGCCGTAGAGATACGGTCGAAATTGTTGGATAAAAACCACAATAGGCAGTAACTCGCGACGGGTCATGCAGTACCTCTGTTCCGCCGGCGACAAAACCCTGCTACCGTAGGCGACAACGTGTTCAACACCACCAATGCCTGTGTTACTGGCGTCCGTGTCAAGCAAAAACGGCTCAGTGAAATCAGGGTAACACAAGGGCAAAGCACTCACCAAGGCGTCCCGAAGGGAGCGAAAAGCGGCTTCCTCTTCCAGCCCCCAGCGAAACTTCACACCTTTTGCCGTCAAAGCGTGCAGGGGTTTGGCTATGGTGGCAAACTGTTCGACGAAACGCCGGTAATTGGAGGCAAACCCAATAAAACTACGGACCTCGCTGACCGAAGTGGGCGTCGGCCAAGAACTGACACAATGTGTCTTAGTGGGATCAGTGGAGATCCCCAAACGGCCGACAATGTACCCTAAGTACCGTACCGATTCCCGGAGTAAGTGGTGTTTTTGCGGCTTAAACTTCAATTTGGTGGATCACATCCTGAGGAACACTGCCCTCAAACGTTAGAGGTGCTCTTCGAACGTTCTACTGAAGACGATGACGTCATCCAGGTAAATTAAACAGGTATCCCATTGAAGGCCCGACAAAACCAATTCCATTAACCTCTGGAACGTTGCGGGAGCTGAATGGAGCCCCATGGGCAACCGATTGAACTGAAATAGGCCCACAGGTGTCCGAAACGCGGTTTTGGGTTTCGACACCTCGTCAAGGGGCAGTTGCCAGAATCCCAATAGCAGGTCCAATGTGGAAAAATACCGTGCCCCCGCTAAAGCATCCAAGGATTCGTCGATTCTGGGGAGCGGATATGCGTCAGCCACAGAGATCTTATTAAGGCGACGGAAATCAACGCAAAACCGCAGGGACCCATCGTGTTTTTTCACAAGCACGCTGGGAGCCCCCCATGGACTAGATGAGGGCAAAATGATGTTGGCCAACAGCATGTCATTAACAGCTGATTGCACATGTTCCTTCTCGGCTGGGCTCAGCCGTGACATAACAGGTCAGTGCAACCAATATCATATTTATGCTTGCTTAAAACGTCCGAAAATTCGAGTAACAGGCCGTGTAATACTCCCAACTGTAAACTAGACAGGTCACTGGATCCAGAACACAGTGAATCCAACCACCCCTGATCACCCCCCGATTGAAGATGCGGAGCCGGAGCAGTATCAACATGCGCTATCAGTTGCTCACCCACGGGTACCGGTGCAGCATGAGCAAGCACGATACCCTGTGGAATCACAGCTGCCCGTGGCCCCACATTTAAAACCACAACGAAGGGGTCTCTGTCTCCCCGCACCACCGTTTGAGCCACCGCCAAATCCAAACCCCTGACAGCTGCGTTAGACGGACCTAACAGTACACCATGCTCCGTCGAACCCACCCCAAAAGATTTCCGCAAGCGTAGGGGCACCAACATCTGTGACCCCAGGGGTACGCGTACCGTCTGGGTTACCATTGCCTGCACCGTCGCACAGGCCGTGCGTAAATTGTTAGGGATGGACAAAAATGCTATGCGGCGGCCCGAGGGGAGCTCGATGCAACCCTGATCAATGAGGATTTTGATCGGCATTTTAGCCAGAAAATCTGTTCCCAATAAACATGGGACCACCAGAGATGATGAGACCAAAACAGGTTCCGACAATTTAATATCCCCAATGCAAATAGCCACCCGGATCTGACCCACAATACCCAAGGATCCCCCATTCGCCGCATAACATGGAACGTCTACCGGGAGTAAGGGTCGACATTGAACAGGAAGAATATTATAAATAAGGTCGGAAATTATCGTTGCCGACGCCCCCGTGTCAACCAAAACCCAAACCTCAACTCCCTCGATCGACCCAGTAACCACGGACGAACCGGCCGATGCAGGCACTACCCTATGGGCCAGCTCAGACCATTGGCCTGGTCCGAGCTCCCGTACGAACCCCCCTCCCCGCACTGAACCGGCACCCAAATTCCGCGGCCCATCAGGCGCGGCGCGGCGACTCGTGCGTAGCATGTGAGTGGGCCGAGCATGTGTGGTGCCGCGACTTGCCGGGGACTGTTGGGACGACTTAGGGCCTTGGGCGTCGTCTGGCCGAGGTCCTGTGGCGCGTTGACGTGGAGCCCGGCACCCAGATGCAACGTGGCCTCGAAGGCCACAGTTGTAACACGTGACGAGAGCCGTCGTTGGTTTCAGTTGCTCCAGCTTGCGTGGCGATCACAGGGGCGAACGTCCTCCAGACCTCCAGTCCCCCGATCATGCCGTGGCGAAGGCCTACTCCTGTGGTAGAGCACCTTGGGGTTCGCTGGGCGCCGAGGCTGATGCAGAAACTGAGGCTGATGTGCAGACAACGACAGGTCACTTTCGTTTAAGAACTTCGTGCGCGTGAATGCTCGTAGCAACCCGCAACGAGCATATATCTACCTCATCTGCCGCGTTAATAGGAATACCCAAGTCCTGCGCCAATGCCAAAAGCTGCTCCGTGACCATCGCGTCTCTGCCTTCTTCATCCATACGAGGAAAAGCGGCGTCAGCGAGAGCCATAAGCGCAGTGCGGTAGGCGAGAGGGGTTTCCGTTTCTCCTTTACGGCGAGCGTAGAATTGGTGGCGACAGGTCGACGGTGGTCCATATACTCTGGCCATGAGGCAGAGCGCAGCATGGAGTGTGGAGCGGCCCGACCTTGGAGTCGACCTGAAGGTGGCCAGAGCATCATCATCCAGAGTCGCTGGTAGCACACGCAGTGCGCGGCATTGGTCCACCCCGACATCTCTTGGTGAGCGAGGAACCTTCGTTGAAAGGCTCCCCAGTGCCTCCCTCAGCTTGGAAGGCCGTCAACGCAGGCAGTCGCTGTTGGAACGCCTGCCCCTCACCCGGTTGCTGATCTTCCCGCGCAGCACTGTCGCACCGGGAAATGGCGGCCCCTGCCATGGGTTGGTCGTGGCGACATCTGTCGCGTACCGATGACGTGGGAGGCGGCGACTGGAACTTCTCGCCCACGTGGTGCTCTCGGTTCCCGCCAGTCAACGAACTAGGTGGGAAAATCGCGCCAATTTCAGTGTCCGTGGCGGGAAGCTGATTTTGGCGCCAATCCTTGCGTTGCGGCGCGGTGCTGGTGCTTGCTGGCGCTTGGCGCCAATTCTCCTCCCGGGCACCAGTCCTCCCTCCTACAGATGCAGTGATCTCCGCCAATATGGAGGCAGCGGCGAGCAGCAACTCGGCCAGGCGGGAGTGGGCATCCTGGAGCCCATCCCCCAGCTGAAGTGGTGTGTCGGGCGTCCGCGACGGGTGCTGCAGCGTCGGCACCACCTCTGCTTCCCCGTCCGAACTCTACTGGCTCGGCCCCTCCTGGTTGTCACCCTGGTCCTGCTCGTGAGTACGAATAGTCTTCCTGGTATCCATCACGTGAAGACAGTTTCACTTCTGACACCAGTGGTAACGGCGTAAATACTGCAGGAGACGAATTGACGGAGGCAGCACGTATTTATTTGTAACACCCTACAGAACAGTCATCTATACAGCCTAGGAACACAGCCTACGGCTACGCGTGCCTGACACCGGCCACGCTCTTAAGTCCTCTGGCTATGTACTTCCTAGAGGAGGCTATCTGACCCTACCTAGCCAGGGTATGGGTCCCAACCACTGGCCCATCAACCCGGCCCTGACAAGGACGTCGGGCCGTGAGTACCCAGGGTCTCACCACTGAGCCACACAGAGTCCCGGCCCTGATAAGGGCAGCGGGGCTAGGGGTCCCAGGGTCCTATCTGGCTTGCTCCGTCTTCATTCTTCACTGGCTTCAACGACTCCCCGAGCGATCATGCGCACCGCCCTATATAGTCCTCAGCCCCCCGAGGGGCGGGGCTAGTGCGGACGTCGGTGTAGCCACCCAAGTGCGAACCGTGATGTAGACACCGGCTACACGATGGCTCGCTACAACCCGGTACGTACCACCTCTACACCTGTATAAAAGACACCTGAGAGCCAGAAATCTTTCTGATTGAGAGGGGGTCAAGTACTTATTTCCCTCATCTAAATGCAAATCAATTTATAACATTTTTTACATGCGTGTTTCTGCATTTTGTTGTTGTTATTTTGTCTCTCACTGTTGAAATAAACCTACCATTAAAATTATAGACTGATCATTTATTTGTCAGTGGGCAAACGTACAAAATCTGCATGGGATCAAATACTTTTTTCCCTCACTGTATGGCCAAACTGCCATCACGTACAAATTGTGCAAAGAAATAAATGCATGGTTTATGGAAAAGTCATTACAGCTACCTTTTCAAGGATGTAGCCTTCAGAAAGCATGACCGGTAATCGTACCATGCCAAATCCGTGTCATGTTGTGGGTTTGCATGTGTTGTGAAGGTCACAGCCTCCCTTGAGCTAATGCCCAATGATCCAAAGTATTTGGAACGTGAAAATATTGGCAGAGATGTCATGTAGTATTTCTACATTTTGGCAGAGTTTTCTATCCTACTGATTACACATTAGAATTGCTGAACAAAACAATAGCCAACCTTTACAAACTAACATGCAATTTTACATGTTAGCTTCTTTCTTCCAAATGCAAAGAGGCGGTTGCATTGTATATAGTGACAGAAATAGTTTTGCTGTTTTTGTAAGGCAGACAATCAATGTTTTACAAGCTGCATATGAAAGGTGTTTTTAAAATATTGAAATAGAAAGATCAAAGCATAAAAGTGTCACATTTGATTTGATAAATGAACACACACATATATAAAAACTAAATATAAACTACTCTTGCATGTATTATAATGTGGGACTCTTAGTTTCCTCACTGTACCAAGTAACGAAGGGTACTGTAGGGGCATAGCCCTGACAACGGTGAGAGAGAGGGCGGGTGAGGACATGGCCCTTGGGTGAACCCATGGAGGACACGTGATCGGACGAGCTGGAAGAGGCTACCCCCCAAGGGGGGTGAGAGGGACACGTGATGAGGAACCAGAACCCTCGAGAAGAATCTGGGGGGGATAAAAGCCCGGTGCGGAGAAGCAGGCGGTGTTGTTGTTGTTGCTGTCCCAGGGAATGGAATCCGCCAGCCAGGTCCTCGGTCTTCGGTTTTCGGGCATCGGACAAGCCGTCGAGAGCTGGGCAGCGTGTTACCTGACCTGGCTGATTATATAGTGTAGCTATCCGCGGTAGTCACCACCCTTAGTCGTTATCTCGTTAAGTGTAGACTTACCTGTGGTGTTTGTGAATAAAAACGTGTTGCCTCCAGATTCAAGTGTGTGCCTCAATTGAACCAACTAGATAGGTAATGCGTGAATTTTTATATTGCAGGATCTAGAAAATGGGAATGGCTTGGGGAAGCCATCATCCAAGAGGCCGATGGTGATGGTGGTATTATATACATTCTGTATAATGTATTTCTCTTTGAAGTAGTCCATGAACCCAGACCTGATACTTCAATTAGTCAGCACTACCTGCGATGGCATAATTGTAGTAGTTCCATTGTCTTAATGTGGTCAAATAAAGTGAATTACATGATAACCATTTGAAATTAATGGCTTATCAATTAATTAACTCATATTAGCCATGTAAATATATCTGTACTACTAAATGCTGGGTGGTTCCAGTTTACGCAGTGATCTGGCCCATGGATTAAAGAGAGAGCTATAAACCATTTTCAGATGGTGGTTTCCTGGCAGGGTATTTTTAAGTTGGTAATAAAGTTAATGTCCCCCATTGTTTAAATCTGATTTGGTCAGCATGATACATGCGTGAATGGTTGGGCTCCATCCCATATGCAGTGTTATGTGAGCTGCTATGTGTTGTGCATAAAATGTAATAATTATTTGTATATATATACTTGAATACACTGAATAAATGAATACATTGATTGCGTTTCTTTACCATTGTTTCATACTTACATATATTCAGACTAAACGTAAAAAGCACATATTTAATGTGTGAGTTCATTTAGACATATCACAATGAAAATGGATTGTTTTCGGGTCATGTTTGAAACATGACAGTGAAATACATGATTGAAGAGACACAGGGGCAGAGGAAATTTAGCAATTGCTTTCGTTTCCAGCATGTTCCAAGAGAGTAGGATGGAAAGCAATGAAAATAGAATCCCTTGGGCAGAAACTTTGGTTGTATGGGTGAAAAAGCTGGCAAACACATTCCATGAGTCATGCCCTTTAAAGCAATCTTCAAAATTTGAAAGTTTTCGACTTATACTTTATTTGTAGGAACTGTAGACAATGCAGCCTATACTTTAGCATGGCCAGGTGCCCCTTTGTAATTTGGTTTAGCTTGGGCACTGCCAAAATTAAAATGAAAATTATTTAAATAAACATTGTTCTTTATAGACAGGCGAATTTATCTCCATGTCTGTCTCTTTCCAAGTCTGTCTCTCTTTTGTCTGGATGTATGTCTGTCTCTATCTTTTCATTGTCCACTGATTGTCTCCTTATCTCTCGCTGTGCCTGTCTCTCTTTGTCTCTAAGTGTCTCTCTCACTGTTTTTGGGTTTTCTCCCCTCTCTCTGTCTCTCTCTATCTTTGAGGCATTGTCTTCTGGAAATCTGCAAAGGGTTCCGATTCATCAAAATCTTTATTCACACTGGAGGAATCCGAGCAGCTATGAAGCTCATTTTCACAGATGATCAGTATGGGCAGGTTAGCACGTTACAACAGCAAACAATACAAAAAACGATAGGAGTGCAAAATAGAGAGCATGGTAAGCAAGTCACTAAGTATAAATCAATCATAAAATAATTAATTTTACAAGTCTATCAAGATTGAGAAATGCATAAAAACAACAACAAAACAGTCTCAGAGTACACAAAGATAATAAGCTATAGTCCCTCAATAAATTGGCAAATTAATATTGAACTATCGATACACGGGTAAGGTTGCAAATGTGACTGTGTCCAGCACTAATCTTTTTCAGGATATTTCTTTGTTTAAGGAAGATTTACGACTTTAAGGGATATCTCTCTAAATCTAGCTCGACTGCCTCTCCTGCCACCACACCTGGGCCCCAACGCTGCCCTTCACATATATTAGCAGCATCCTTCGTCAACAAAAAATATCTGCACCCCTAGGGGTCATCAGCTGCAAGGATCTGTGGTGGTCACAATGTCTGTCCCCTCGCTGCATGCCTCTGCACGTGTCTTTCTGTGCCACCTCTGTGTGGTGTCTCTGTGTAATGCGAGCAAGGACAGGGTCACGTGAGTGTGGGCGGAGTCAGGGTCACGTGAGGAGGAGGAGGAGTCAGGGTCACGTGAGGGGGAGGATATAAGGGGAGAACCGGAAGGGGATCGGGAGTGGAGACAGGATAGAGAAGGGAGAGGCCACGCGGAGTGCTGGCGAGGAGTGGCGCGATTGCCACGAGGCTGGAGTCACGGCACCGTCGGCCAGCGGTGTTCGTGTGGCAGCGGGGGTGTCTGCAGAGTGTGCGGGAGCACACGGAGCAGCAGAGTGGCTGCTGGGTGTGCGGAGTCACACGGAGCAGCAAGGGGGCTGCGGAGTGTGCGGAGCACACGGGCAGCGGTGTGGCTGCAGAGAGAGAGAGAGAGCGGAGGACTCAGACGACGTGCGGAGGCACGAGGCGGAGAAGGTGCGGGTCCGAGCGGAGACATCGCGGGGTGCGAGCAAGAACCCAATAAAGGACACGGAGAATAACATCGCCTGAGAGTCCTTTATTACATCTGCATGTGTCTCTATTTCTCCACATCTCCCTAAATTTCACTTGAACATTTGAAGTGTCCTTCCTATTTTAGTCGCCCCCCCCGCATTAACAACACGTACTTGTGGTGACACTGGCGAGACTAGGTCCTAAAGAAGGCTGTCTCTGGTGTAGACCAATCCGTTTCAAAGACAATGCTTATATTATCACAACATGATGTTGTTTGCATGTTCACCACAAGTACGTGTGGTTATTGCCGTCATGATACCTTGCAAAAGGTTTCTATTTGGTGTTTGACCTGTTCAGACATCACCCTCCCCTGACGTTAGCCCATGGATGGGAATCGAACAATGGACAAACCGGTTGGTGGTGCATTGCGTTTGCGTTTCCTGCTGAGCTAACCGTTTCCACTCGCAGGCTGGCACCACAATTATGTGCACGCATTTTGACACGTACATCATCGTCGACTTGTAACGTTTGCATTTCACATGCACGTTACTTACTATTATTGTATTAGGTTATTTAATTATGAAAGGTAACATAAAATTAGCAGCATGTGCAATGCCAACTGTTCAATTCTTGTGATTTTTTTGAAGGCTGAATACTGGCGTCCTCCAAAAACCGTCAGTACAATTAGGAACAAAAGCACAGCTGTTGCCTTTACTGGAAGAGTATTCCTGCTGAGGAGCATTTATTTTAAAGCCATTGAGATTCCCTGAAGTATTCTTCAATACCTGGGATTTGCATAAAATACCATGTTTTGTACTTTTCATTTGAAAACACACCCCGCTTTATTTTATATTTTAGATGGGGGGGAGGAGGAATGGGGGGGTTAATTGCGCATCAACTGCATAGCTCTTTGAAGTCGCAGAAAATAATCACGTCTCAAAATGAAACACGAATAAATGCCCAAACCAAAGGGTCCTTAAATTTAAGTTAATGCCGACAGATGAAAGGCGTGAAAAATATTAACATAATGCAAGCAATTTTTGGCAGATATTATTCAGAAATGACAAGGAGTGCATAACATCATAGGTCTGGAGAAGCATAGCTCATTGCATACTCCAAACGTCTTTACATTCTGCAAAACAATATGCCTTTTTACCATCGGTAGTAATGAAATTTAAGAAATACACGTTAAATAGACAGCAATATCTAAATACATATATTATCGAAATTGTATACACAAAAGTGATAGTTATATATAAATAAAACGGTGACAGCAAAAGTTCACAGTTTAGCCTTCTACAAAGCTTCACCTGCCCTCTACATCACCCTATATCAATTCAACATGTCATTGCTATTGTAACATCACTGTTACCCCTGTCTCCCGTCCCCAAGAACCCTTTCTTGTCTAGTGAACCCCATGCCCTGCTTAAATATGTCCAAGGCCATTTATAAAAGCAAAAATAAACGTTTTACCTAGATGAAAAGAGATGGTGCAACTGCTATATTGACATTTACTGCCCCTAGATTTCCAACACTGACGTTCACAATGCATTGTTGATGACCATGCTTTGACAGTGGCCAAATTTACACATTCATTTAATCAGAGGGAGGAATGGATTGATGGACGGATGGGTGGACAGACCGGTGAACATAAGGATGTTTTGTACAATATAAATAATTGGCAATTGGGAGGGTAATAAAATATAGAAATTGGAATCTCCACAATTCAATAGTTCTGGTTTATTCCAAAGTATAGGCATATATGCTCAGAAATATTTTCATGCAAAATCAGTGTGGTAAATTTTACTGTAAAATAGGCTACATGGTAAGGAGATGTCGGTTGCATTCATATTGCTTCCATATGCACATGTACAATTAATTAAATCGGAACTCTTAATGCATTAATATAGTTTGTTTACCTTTCCAAAAAATACATACATACCTTGCACATGCCTAATTGCCAAGCAAGCGTGCAAATGTGTGTTCACGCTGCATCCAATCAGCCATGTTTCCACTGCAAATTATATTTTATATATATATTTGTGATGTATGAAGTCACATTTTATTCGATCACATTTATAGAGCATGAATAAGGAATATCGTCAAGCATTTAAAAACGATAACTGCCTTCATAGAAGACACAATAATAACTAAATAGCATCAAGGTTTTTTCGGTAAAGTCACGTAGGTAAAAAAATTGTAATTAATTAAAGTAAAATAAAACAAATTAAAAAATTCACGACGTTTCGGAAGCAACACAAGCCTCCGTCTTCAGGTGGAACCGTCATAGCCACGACAGCTGTATCAAGTAAATGAGAGATCACAAGAAATACTACCCCGTATATATAATGGTTGAGGGGGGAAGGGCCAGGAACGGCACACTTTTTTATTAATATGGTAAGGTGAGGCTTAAGACCAAGAGTAGACTGCTTAACAAAGGACTGAGCCTTTGTTATGGAGAGGTGCGGTTTGTAACTAACACCTAGCATACATAACAAAAGTGTGAAAAAAGAAAGCAAGTAAAAACTAAAACTGGTAAAACAACAAACTGGCTGTCTATCAATAACCTGTAATAGTTGTCTGTCAAATAAGATGATCCAAATAAGTGTAGTTACATGTTTTTTGCATGGTTAATCACATCTTTCCAATGATTACTCAGTTTGTAACCCTCATCACGGTTGAAATTATGTCTGTGTTTGTATATTTGTATGGCTTCGTGTACAAACCTTTGATGGAAAGACCCAAAGAGTAAGGTTATTATAGTTAGTTAATATTGAATAATTATTTACACAATTTTTGTTCCTGGGTACTAAGTGTTATTTTTTAATTGCTTAAAAAGTATAGAAAATGGCTATTATTCCCCACAAACTTTGCTTTTGTGACCAGGACTTGATGTGAACGAAAGACACAAATACACACGTTTTCTCATTGAAAATAGCAAAGTTTGTGGGGAATAATAACAATTTTATGTTCTTGAGGCATAAAAAATTAGGAAATAACACCTACTACCCAGGAACAAAAACAAATATTTTTTGTTACACAGTGTTATTAATGGAGTGGATTATTATACATTGCTTTTTCGTCCTGGTCACAAAAGCAACGTTTGTGGGGAATAATAGTCATTTTCTGTACTTTAGAGGCAAAAGCAATTAGGAAATACACTTACGACCTAGGAACAAAATTTGTTTTTGTTACACAGTTAGTAATGGGGGGGGGGGGGGGGGTGTATGACCACAGTTCACCATTCTGCCCTGTGTAGTTTAGTAAATGAGGCCTCAAGGACCAATTCCAATTCAAACATCTCTAACCGCTGATAGTAGCCGTGGCCGGGATTTAAACTCAGGTAGCGAGACTTATAGCCGTGTGGCTCGAATCACTGTGCCACTACTCCTCCCATTAATAATTATAATAATGTCAATGGTGATATGGATATGCGCGCTCAATTTGCTACATGCCACAATGCTTTTTGGAATGTTAATAAGCATTTTTCAAGAACCAAAAATTAAAGGCTGCACTTGTGGGCATACGAATGTTTTATTTCCAAATAATGATCTAACATTAGCTAATGTTAAGTAAGCAATAGAATACAACTTATACTCAACAGTTTGTTTTTTTGCTGGGAATAAGTGAAACATTCCCAAAATAAGCTTGAATATATTTTTTCTGCAATTATATCTTTGCCGAGGAACATACAGTACAACGCAAAAACAACCGCGCAATCCTACACCTGTGGTGAATGCATTCGATTTAGTGACTATCATGAATGATCGTTTTGGAAAGGAGTTTTTAATCGTGGGTGGTACAATGCATATATTTTTCCAGTAACATTGATGTTTAAGCTCGTGATGCATGCATCGAACGGCGTGTGTAAAATTCAAGTCACTACAGCCGTCACGATTCACCGCAATATTAACAAAAAATAGTGTTGGCAGGGAGTATTTTTTTTTACAAAATGACCAAATACATATGAGTTGGAATGGGACACACATCAGTTCATTGACATCTGGAGACAATTTGCTTTAAATAATTTTGTTACTCGTGGCAGATGCATGCCATGGACAGCCAATTAGCATATTTTGATTATCATTGCGTTATATACATGGCATACTAACTGCAGTCCTTTTTTTAAAGGGCAAACTAAATACCTTTGAAAATTAACACCAGTAAGCCTGCCTGCTCGTAAAGTGATGCACAGGCTTCAACTTTACTATTTTTTTCTCTCAAAGTAGACTGATGCTAATCTCAGGGAACTGAGCGAGGTAACAGTGAATATTGATGAATATTGACCAAAATGATTGACCTATTGTGCTCAGCACATTACGCATTAACTGAGATGGGTCACTGATAGGTGCTAGTTGCCACAGAGATGAATTCTATACCTCAGCACCTGGGGCACAATCCTATTAAGTGGGAAATGAATAGCCAATCACAAGTCCTGTCAGGTGATATAGTAATGGTGGGAAACACAATGGACCAATCGACACATTGGTTGGAATCATCTTGTGTAATTTTACCCAAACGTCATTCTCCTCAGATTCACCATTAAACAAAATGAAATGTCTCCTGCCCGTTTAGGAAGTTGGCAATATGATTTCTCAAATTTCTATTTCCTCGAATGTTCTGCATCATATGACACGACCATAACCTCCACCACCCAAATGATATTATTAAACTAAACTAAATTATTCGTACTTTACCAGGTAAGGGCCATTGAGAAGCATCCTCACTACAAATGATAGCTCTACGAAGTGGCATATTATGTGGACATTTATAGCAGCCAAATACTCTGAACGCATATTTAGTCTCAAATCCAAATACATTTTTTCAATGGACACAAAATTCGATTTAAAGCTTTTGTGACTGCAGGGATTCATCTTCTTGGTTCTTTCGGTAAAGTCACGTAGAAGGGAAGTAATAAAATAATAAAAAATAAAACATAATAAAATAATTCTCACGACGTTTCGGCCACAATGCAAGCAGCCGTCCTCAGGTGAAACCAGGTCTGTCGAGGCGACAGCGTCTGAATGAAACAACACACGTGCTTGGAGCATATATATAAGCTGGGTTGGAAGGGTGGGGGGGAAAGGGCGTCTTGACAAAAGAATTTGCATATCAAGAGGAATTTAGCATATTTATGGGAAATGCAGGTATGTGATTAGTACTACTTATGTCCGTGCATTATGCAGGATTAGCAGCATCCAAGGGAGGGGATATGGGAAATGCGGGTATGTGAATTAGTGCTACTTTGCCCGTGCATTATGCAGGATTAGCAGCATCACAGGGAGGGGATAGGGGTAGCATTAATAAAGGGAAGAAGTGTTAATAGTATGTAGCTGCAGTAACTAAAACCACCACGTAAACAACTAAAGTATAAACTACATAGTATCATGATTATACTAAATATACTCTACAATAAGCTGAGTTACTTACAGTAAGTAATACATTACAATTCTACGTCGTAAAAAAGTATATAATATGCTTTCATCTAAACTTTATTCTCTTACATCACACGAGTCTACACCGTACTATATACTGCCATAGACAAACCCAACATAAAATTACATACTGTATTGCTATAAACCACATTGTAATATAACACTATGTATTATTCTACCCACCCTAATGTATATCACACTGCTATATTTTCACTATACAATTACGATACTATATATTATTTTGAACATTGTATTAAGCATATAAATGTTATACTATTTGTTATTATACATTGTACCATTGACCGTCGTGTCAATGGGTGAGTAGTGGTAGGAAACTTGCAGCGGAGCAAAGAATCCATTCCCTGCGGAGAATACAATGTCAGTGAGTGGAACGCGGTCTGAAACTCACCGTAAACGTGAACACAATCAGTTAAGATCCGAAATGGTTTATTACGTCCTTCCAATGATTGCTAAGCCAGAATCCATCTTCTCAGTTGAAATTGTCTCTGTGTTTGTATATGTGGATCGCCTCATGAACGAATCTCTCATGGTAGCCAGATGGCTTTCAGAGAACCTCTGTCTTGGAGAAGTCAATGTCATGTGAGCCCACTGAGTTGTAACAGTGATCTGCCACGGCTGAGGTGTTTGTCCTACCGTGTTTCAGGTCAGCTTTATGTTCACGGATGCGGTCCGAGACATGTCGTTTGGTTTCTCCAAAGTAACTGCTACCACAGAGGCAACTCAGTTTGTAGACGCCAGGGTACTGTATGTCTGGAACCACATCTTTTACAGACGGGACCAGATCACGGATTTTATGTACTGTATTGAATCGGACCTGGATCTTGTGTTTTATCAGGATTTTGGAGATCTTTTTTGTGACCCCAGCAATGTAGGGTAAGGTGATGGTCTTGAAAGGCTCCTCAACGGGATCATTCTTGATGGTTGGAGTGATGGCTTTGCGGATTGTGTAGTCGGAGTAACCATTAGCCTTAAGAGCTTGGCATACGTGTTTGAGTTCACTGGTAATGTGTTCCTGGTCGGATATGCATTGGGCTCTATGGTATAGAGTCTTGATGAGGGAATTCTTCTGGGATGGATGGTGGTGGGAATCCGGTTTTAGGTAAGCATCCGTATGGGTGGCTTTCCTGTAGACAGAGTGGCTCATTGAACCATCAGGTCTCCTTTTAATTAGGACATCCAAAAAGGGTAGCTTGCCATCTTTTAGACTTCCATGGTGAATCTGATGGCTGGGTGTATGGAATTGATGTGGTCGAGAAATTGGTCTAGAGCAGGCCAGCCATGTGGCCAGATGACAAAAGTGTCATCTACAAACCTCTTCCATAAGGTCGGGCGTAGAGTGGCAGCCTGGATGGCGTCAGTCTCAAATTTCTCCATGAAAATGTTGGCAACAACCGGAGATAGGGGGGAGCCCATTGGGGTGCCCTCAGGTTGCTTGTAGAAAGTTCCATTCCAGGTGAAGTATGTATTGGTTAAGCAGTGTCTCACCAGGGGGGTACCCCAGTATTCAGTCCTTGATGAACCAAGTCTTCAATGATTGCGATGGTGTCAGGTACAGGAACTTTGGTGAATAAGGAAACCACATCAAAACTGACAAGTAGGTCGTCTGGGGACAGGTAAATCCCCTTGATTGTCGATACCAGGTCGGTAGAGTTTAGTACCGGTGGTTTATAGCAATACAGTATATAATTTAATGTTGGGTTTGTCTATGGCAGTATATAGTACGGTGTAGACTCGTGTGATGTAAGAGAATAAAGTTTAGATGGAAGCATATTATACATATTTTTACGACGTAGAATTGTAATGTATTACTTACTGTTAGTAACTCAGCTTATTGTAGAGTATATTTAGTATAATGATGATACTATGTACTTTATACTTTAGTTGTTTACGTGGTGGTTTTAGTTACTGCAGCTACATACTATTAACACTTCTTCCCTTTATTAATGCTACCCCTATCCCCTCCCTGTGATGCTGCTAATCCTGCATAATGCACGGGCAAAGTAGCACTAATTCACATACCTGCATTTCCCATATTCCCTCCCTTGGATGCTGCTAATCCTGCATAATGCACGGACATAAGTAGTACTAATCACATACCTGCATTTCCCATAAATATGCTAAATTCCTCTTGATATGCAAATTATTTTGTCAAGACGCCCTTTCCCCCCCCACCCTTCCAACCCAGCTTATATATATGCTCCAAGCACGTGTGCTGTTTCATTCAGACGCTGTCGCCTCGACAGACCTGGTTTCACCTGAGGACGGCTGCTTGCGTTGTGGCCGAAACATCGTGAGAATTATTTTATTATGTTTTATTTTTATTATTTTATTACTTCCCTTCTACGTGACTTTACCGAAAGAACCAAGAAGATGGACACAAACTTTTAATGAGAAAAAAAAATCACTTAAGATGTATGTTTTTTTCTTTATACAAACATATGATTCATGTTGTTTAGTCACGTGTAAATGAGGATTATTTTTGCCAAATAACACACTGGAGATCCTCAGGTTCTTTAGAATACGTTTTTTTAGTTCGATCGCGTGAATAGAAATGTGTTGTTAAACCCGCCACCACCCAACAGAGCCAATTAGAAAGGTATGTCATGCTAACAGAACATGTCAATTCGTTACTAGTGTAGTGCTCGACTTGACACGACAGCTTCTTGCTTTTCTCTCTCACTTTATTTCGTTAATACCGATCAACATTCCTCCAGTTAACACCAATCAACATTCCTCCTGCGTGCTCTCCCGCTCGCTGGCCGCGTTCCGCCGGCCTCGCTCGCTCCGCGTCTTTCCTGCATCGACTCTCCTTTCCACTCTCTTTGTCAGTTCAGCCGCTCTTTATCAGCTCCCCCGTCACACTCAGCCGTATCTCTATCAGCTTCTCCGCCACACTCCAGCCGCTTTCTACTGGCTTCGTCGTCCCACTCCAGCCGCTTCTGCTGGCTTCTCCACTGCTACCCTACACTTCTCCACTGCTTCTGGCTCCGCTGCTTCAGCCCCAACATCCTGATTCTCCTCCCAGGCGCGAACTCCCGTCTGCTCCAAAAACCCCTCTCTTTATCTCCGAGCCAATTAATCTACAATTAATCGGTGGCTTCCCCTGTAACGCCCCTTGCCCCCAGTGCTCGCTGGCACCTGCCATGTTTTCCCAGACAATGCGGCGCCACTTAGCGACAACAACAACTTCCCGGCCAATCACTGCCCTGCGTCCTTAATCGCCCCTTACCACCTGTTACTGTCCTCAGACAGCGTGGCACCATATTTGGACAATAACAACTCCCAGCCAATCAGTGCCCTGTGTCCTTAATTACCCCCTACCCGTCTCTTGACCTCGTTTGCTCCCACTGTACTCTGCGCACGCGTACACCCACTCTCGCGTGTGGCGCATATTATCAGGCACTACACTAGCACAGGACACCGGTTTGTTGGAGAGCAAATCCACAACATTTACAATCTGAGTAGCACGTTTCGCCAGTAATTACAAGCATCATCAGGCAGACAGTCATATTCGTGGAGAAATCCTTCTGTTTCGCTCCTTAAATAGGGGGATAGATGTGATGGTATCACGTGACCCCTTCACGTGAGAAGGGGGGTAGGGATTAATGAATGAATATAAATTACAATGGGTACCCATTGCGGTTGGATTATTCAGATGTTAATCAACGTCCTTGTACATTATGAATGCACATTGTTCTTGTTCCTCCTGTCGTTTGAGTGCACTAAAATATCAGTACCTGTTATTGTCTGCGTACAGGTAATCCCCATTGAAGTATGGTGACATGTATCTTTAGTAGAAAACTTGACATGAGTAGTCTGAATTCTAGAGGCCCTACATAAAGAACAAAACACTCAAATAATGTAATAGTAAAAGCAAACTAATTATTTTAACTGTTGCGGAATTGGAATCCAATTATTGTGGAATAATAATAAAATAATAATAGCCCAGATCTGTCCTTCTGTGACTGTGATTAACGCCCCCGGATTGGTTGAAGTGCGTCACGTGACCGCGAGCCAGCAGCCAACCAGAGGTGTGCCCCTCCCAAACATGTACGCTCCCGGATTGGTTGAAGTGCGTCATGTGACCGCGAGCTGGCCACTTCCTGTTGTGGTGTGCCCCGCACCTCGGAGGCCCGAGAAGCAGCAACATGACGGCCACAGCGCCGGAGATGCAGCCACGGAAAGCTGACGGTCGATCCAGTCACACACGGCTCACTCATGCACACAGCTCACTCACACTCACTCACACACAATCGCATGTAAGCTCAGAGGAGACAGGTGAGTCAGAGTGAGGCAGAGCCGTGCTCCGTCCACTGCTGCCCTGAGGGACTGCCGTGCTCTCCATTGCTGGCTTGAGAGAGAGCCGCGCTCTCTTCACGGCTGCCCTGAGGGACCCCAGTGCTCTCCACTGCTGGCTTGAGGGAGAGCCATGCTCTGTCCACTACTACCCTGAGGGAGAGCCGTGATTTGTCCATTACATTAGTACTCGAGGTTTTTCGGTGCTTAAATCCACTGCTGGATGAAGGCCCACCACACGCTGTACAAGTGTATCGTAAAGATTTACTTGACCAGTCTGTTGGGGGCCGCCGCAGGCTGTGGTTGTTCAGTGCTGCCGCAGGCTGTGGTTGTTCGGGGACGCTGCAGGCTGTGGTTGTGCATGACACAGATATGCGCCTATGGCGCCCCCCCCAACAAGCTAGTAATAAAATAATACATATCTGTGTCATGCACAAATTGCGGTATATATTTACATATTCATTGGCCAGAGGTCTGTTTTGGAGGAGCTGCTATATTTAGTTTTGCCTCTTTTCCTTTTGTTAACTAAGCTTTGCTACTACAGGTAGTCTTCTACTTACGATGGAGATGCGTTACGACGACACCATCGTAAATCAAAAATATTGTAAGTCGAAGATGGCCTAGCCTACCTAGGAGTCTTAAAAATGGTGATAATTTAGCAAAACAGAGCAATTTACAGTACTGTACTGTATAAACGATATACTGTATGTATTTATTAATTACAATACTGTATTGCACAGTAAAATTTAAAGTAAAAAACAAGGTAAATTCTTAGCTTACCTATGTAATGCGAGAGTAAATGGGGCTGTTGCTGGGCTCTGGTCCAATCACACGGCCCGGGGTATTGGGGGGTGGAGCCTGGTCTACGGGGCGTATGGGAGGGGCCACCGTTCACCTCGGCTCCAATGGGAGGCGAGGTGAATGGGGGCGGAGCCAGCGGGGTAGTATGGGAAGGCCGGATCTGACGATCCGGAAGGGGAGGAGTCAGGGTCACGTGGGGGGAATGTATATAAGTGGGAGCCCGGAAGAGATCGGGCAGTCGGGGAAGTTAAGAGGCTGAGCCACGTTGGGTGGTGAGGAAAGATCCGTCCATCGGCCACGTGGCCGAAGGACCTCTGCATGCCGTCGGCCAGCGGTGTGTGGAGTGCGGGAATAGAGGAGCTAACGGAGGAGCATGCGGGGCACGCGAGAGAGGGAGCGTGCGTGGCACACGAGAGGGAACATGCGCGGGGCGCGCACGGGACGACTCTGGTCCGAGAGGAGGCCAGTGGGGATGCGGAGAAGAACCTGAATAAAAGACAAACGGAGACCAGCATCGCCTGACGGAGTCTTTTATTACACTGGGGTCAGAAGTGGAACGAGATGACGAAACATCTCAAGAAAAAGAATATACCTGCACCATCTTCAGAAGACGAAGAGGACCTTCCTCCGGCGGTGGCGGTCCCGACCATGGAAGGCGTGGGCGAAGTGGTGGCGAGCGACACGACAGGATTACAAGATGTCGTCGGGGCGGCCGGGCCGTCTGCGTCGACGGGCGCCGAAGACGGCTGGCGACACGTGGCAATCCAGCTTCTTTTTCGCTGCGGGCTGTTCTGCTGGATTTAGTCACCCTGGTCGCGCCAGGGACGATGCCGGATCGGCCACGCGGCGGGCCTTCAAGCGGGGAGCCTTCTGGGGCCGAGCCGTCCGCCATTGGGGCCTCTGCGACGCTTCCCGCCCTCTCCGACACGCGGCAGGACGCCGCCATCTCGGGTGTGGTCGTGGACGAATGGGGGAAGCCGCCATCTTGTCGCCGCGGCGGGAAGCCGCCATCTTGTCGCCGCCGCGGCGGGAAGACGCCATCTTGTCGCCGCCACGGCGGGAAGACGCCATCTTGTCGCCGCCACGGCGGGAAGACGCCATCTTGTCGCCGCCGCAGGAGACGCCTGCATCGGAAGACAGCAGCTCGGGGACTCGCAGCCATCGCCTGACAATGATTAAAGAATTCTCAATTGGAGGAGATTGGAGCGCATTTGCCTGGCGTTTTGAGTCGGCCGTCCGATCCGCCAAGTGGACGGATGCAGAGGCCTTGGAAGTTCTGCCGACGCTCCTGGACGACAAGTCTTTGAAATTCTTCTGCTCCATCAAGGCTGCGAAGAAAGCGACGCTGAAAGGGGCGCTCGAAGAGATGGCGGAAGCGTACGAGCCTCCGGACGACACACACCGCAGATTCGTCCAGAGGCAACGGGCACCGGAGGAATCGCCTGTGGCTTTCCGGGGCACTGTGCTTGAGCTGGCCATGGCCGCGTATCCAGAGACGGAGCATGACTTGTTGGAGCCCATGATGCTGGGTAAGATGTTGGAGCTGTCCAAGGACTTGGGCATTCCGATGCCGAAATGCAGCCATGAGCAGCTGACCTCCCAGATGGCAGCCAAGTGCCTCGACGCGCAGTTCAACTTGCACCGTTGGGCACAGGTGACCGCCTGGAAGGGGACCCCGACCGTGGAGGGAGGCACCGCCGGGTGGACTCCGTCAAAGGCCGTCTTTGTGCCGGCCCAGTGGGTTCCTCGAGGGGGAGCGGAGTTGCACTCCGGCCCGCCGCTGAGGGATCATCGAGATGGGGGGGGGAGTCGGGCGGCGGGCCGACTCGTCGTGTTACCGCTGCGGGCGTCTTGGACACTTCACGCGGGACTGTCGGAGTCTCTCTCGCCCGCCTCTTCAGCCGGAGTCCCCGGCCAAGGACGCGACGTCAACGCCAGAGAGTCAACTGTGTCAGGCAAGTCGGAACACATCAGACACCCGGCAAGGCCTGTCATCTCATGCATCACCATCGGTATTCGTTCCGGGGGCCTTTTCTAACGGGGAGACTCTAAGGGATCTGCGTCGCTCGCTGACACAGTGGCGGAAATTGGCACGGAGGGTGGTCGCAGCCGATACTGGGTCGTCGACCGTGCCGGGTTCGATACAGGGGGTCGACGTGCGGATTTTGGTAGATTCGGACGCGTCCGCAACTATCATCTTGGACGTGATATTCCATCTCCTGTCCATTCCGCCGTCGCGGGTACGACGGGTTTACGATTCATGTGTTGTGGCCAACGGAGGGAGTATGGGCATCGTTGGTCAGGTGGAGGCGCGTATTTTGGTTGGGGGTGTGTCAACTTCGGGGACGGTGTTAATCTCCAGGTCCCTCGCTGTGCCGTGTTTGTTGGGGACCGATTTCCTGGCAAAGATGCCCATTCAGATAAGGGTTGATCAGAATTGTATTGAGTTACGGGCGGGCCAGAAGATTTTCTTTTTGCCGTCGCCGTGGGGACAGTCCGCTCCGGACCGTCAGGTGCAGGCGCTATCCGATGTTTCGGTCGACATTCCAACTGGCTCGCAGATGCTTATCTTACTGCATTATCGGAAGCCCGTGCCTGGGGTCGAGGGGGCGGCGGGGGTGTTGTTGTCGCCGTCCAATGCGGTTTCGGATGGCCTTGCGCTGGTCGCGGCATGAACGATTGTTCGGCCGGGTCAACCTCCGTTTTTGCAAGTGTTGAATGGAGGCGCGGACAATGTCGTCGTGCCGGCCGGAACGGTTTTGGCACATGCTACGACCGCCTTCACGGCCTATGACGATCCGGCCCACCGGGGCCTCGTAGGGGGGGTTTCAGCCTCGACGGCGCAGGACGATCGATGGATCGCCGGATTGTGTCAAGAAAATGCGTCCTTGACTATGGACCAGCGGTCCGCGCTTCGCGCGCTGTTGAAGAAATATTCTGATGTCTTTAGTAAAGACGATTTCGATCTGGGATGCACCTCGTTGCTCTCCCACCACATTGATACCGGGGATGCTGCTCCCATTCGGATGAATCCACATCAGTTGAGCCCGGCAGAGAGGGATCATGTACGCGGCACGGTGGATGATATGCTAGCCACTGACATTATCTCTCCATCCAACAGCCCATGGGGTGCTCCGGTGGTCCTGGTAAAGAAAATGGATGGTAAATTATGGTTTTGTGTCGATTTTCGGAAGTTGAACAAGGTATCGGTTGCGGACGCTTACCCCCTGCCGCGTATGGATGATTCCCTCGATGCCTTGTCTGGGGCGAAATTTTTTTCCACTCTTTACCTCTCTTCGGGGTTCTGGCAGCTCCCCCTGGATGAGTCCTCGAGGGAAAAGGCAGCTTTCCGTACGCCGCAGGGCCTGTTTCGGTTTAATTGTCTTCCTATGGAGTTGAACGCCGCCCCTGCTACGTTCCAGAGGTTGATGGAACTCGTGTTGACCGGTCTGCAGTGGGACACGTGCTTGATATATTTGGATGATGTTATTGTGTTCAGCGGTACGTTTGAGGAGCATCTTCAGAGGTTAGATGCTGTTTTTGCTAGGGTGCGTTCCGCCAATTTGAAATTTAAGCCCAAGAAGTGTCACCTTTTGCAACGATCTGTGCTCTATTTGGGCCACATAGTCAGCTCTGACGGTGCGGCCACGGACCCGGAGAAAACGGCGTGCGTCCGGGACTGGCCGATTCCGGGTTCGCTTCATATTATCGCAGGTTTGTTCCAAATTTTGCCACGATCGCTAGGCCATTGCACCTCCTTATGGCAAAGAACCGGAGGTTCAGCTGGGGGCCGGCAGAGGAGGCGGCGTTTCATGGCCTACGCGATCGCTTGCCGTCAGCGCCGACGCTGGAATACCCTGATTTCACTCTGCCATTTATTCTGGATACTGACGCTAGTGACACGGGGATTGGGGCCGTCCTATCGCAATTTAAGGATGGCGTTGAGCGCGTGCAGGCTTACGGGAGCCGCGTTTTATCTCCGGCGGAGACCCGCTACTGCGTTACCCGCCGGGAACTGTTGGCTATAGTGCATTTTGTTCGTCAATACCGGCTGTTTTTGTATGGCCACAAATTTATTGTGCGCACGGACCACGCGGCTCTACAATATTCCCTGAAAGTTGACCAACCGTCTGGCCAATTGGCGCGATGGTTGGAAACTTTTCAGGAATTTTCGTTTGAGATTCAATATCGTAAGGGGTCGCATCACGCAAACGCGGACACGCTCTCCCGATTGCCGCAGGGATCCCACTGCGCCTGTGCCTCTGGCACGAATAGGTGCACGCGGGTTCCGCAGCCCCCGCGTCCTGTCGTATCTGCTGTGGAGGTGCCCGGGGCTTCCACGTGTCCGGAACCGGCCGACGGGTTTTGAATTTGCCGCTTTCCGTGTGGATTCGAGAGCAATTGCTCGATGATTCACTGGGGGCCTTACGGAGTCGGGCTGCAAAGGAGAGGGGATATCCGTTGTCCGATGGGATGCCGGGAGCGGCTCTCCATGACGGCTTGTTGATGTGGAGGGAAGGCTTGCACGATCGCTGGCGTCTTGTTGTGCCGTCGTCGTTGCGATATGAGTTGATTCGAATTCTGCACGCTGAGAAGTTGTGACATCTCGGGGTGCAGAAAACCTTGTTGACGTTACAGCGGAATTATTTTTGGCATGGCATGACGACTGATGTCCTCGGGCATGTTCGGGCGTGCTCCGACTGTGCCCGGCGGAAGCCGCCTAAGCAACCGTATGTTCCCCCAGTGCAATCGATACAAGTGTCGCAGGTTAACGAGTTGGTGGCGTTGGATATTCTGGGGCCCTTTCCTCCGTCCGCTCGGGGGAACAAATTTTTGTTGGTCGGGGATGAATATCTTTCCCGTTGCCCGATGGCCTGGCCCTTGCTCGACCAGTCGGCGGCGTCTATCACGGAGGCATTTCTGTTCGGATATGTGATGGACAAGAAGGCGCCGGAAAGGTTGCTTACAGACCAAGGGCGAAATTTTTCTTCCAACCTATTGCGGGATGTGTGCGACGCACTGGGGACTAAGAAGGTTCGGACGTCTCCCTACCATTCCACAAACTGATGGGATGGTTGAACGGTTGAACCGGACCCTGTCGACCATGCTCTGTCATACGGATAGCGAGAAGCAGGCCGATTGGGATTTGCATATCCCTGGGGTGCTCTCCACATACCGGATGGCGCCGCATGCGTCAACAGGGTACTCACCCTTCTTTTTAATGTACGGCCGCGAGAATGTGCCGCCGGCGGAAGTGCAACTTGGCACGCGGGCGAGGGGTCCTGTTAAGCCCCTCCCCGAGTATATTCGTGACGCCGCTCGATGCGTGGCGGAGGCGCAGGAGGCGGCCCGATTGGCTATGGCCAGGACCCAGGCCCGGAACGAACGTTGCGCCTGGCACTCTCATTGTGGGTCCCCCTGGCGAGTGGGGGACATGGCCTGGCTCCACTGCCCACAGGTACCGGTGGGGACCTCCCCTAAGTTGCAGAAACCCTGGCAGGGGCTGGTTGTGCTTATTGAGGTCCCTAGCCCGCAGTCCGCGCGCATTCGGGTCGGATCGCGGCGTTGGTATGTTCACATGTCCCGATTGAAACCCTACGTGGCCCTGCGAGTGGATGCGTCATCTCCTAACGTTGCCTTGACGGTGTCTGTCGCGTCCGATGCGCTACTGACTTTGCCTGTTCAACCTGCAAGCCCGCCTGTCGTGCCTCCTGTAGACAGGCCGGCTGTGATCCTGCCAGACACAGGGATTCCTGCACCGGGTGGGCCTACCACGGCGACGGGGACACTTGGCCCCGCTGGCCCTCCAACCCCGCCGCGGTTGCAGTTGCAGGGGGCCCCGACTACGGACCTCTCTGGGGAACGGGGTGCTGGGACGGACAGGCCTCCACCAGCGGCGGATGGTTCCGGTTTTGCCGCTCCTAAAGCCCTGTCGGGACTGCAACCTTTGAGGGCGCCGCCTCTCGTGAAGGACGGGCCGGCGACCCGCATTCGTTCCAAATCCCTTCCCTTTCGTTAATTGTGTTGTTGTTATACTCTCCATTGTGTCTGGTGATTCCTGATTGTGATGCTGTCGCTCGCATTATTTTGTCCTATTGCAGCCGGGACGGCTGGCTTTTTCATCAGGGGGGGGGTCATGTAATGCGAGCGTAAATGGGGTTGTTGCTGGACTCTGGTCCAATCACACGGCCCGGGGTATTGGGGGGCGGAGCCCGGTCTGCGGGGCGTGTGGGAGGGGCCACCGTTCACCTCGGCTCCAATGGGAGGCGATGTGAATGGGGGCGGAGCCAGCGGGGTGGTATGGGAAGGCCGGATCTGACGATCCGGAAGGGGAGGAGTCAGGGTCACGTGGGGGAAATGTATATAAGTGAAAGCCAGGAAGAGATCGGGGCAGTCGGGGAAGTTAAGAGGCAGAGCCACGTTGGGTGGTGAGGAAAGATCCGCGCCATCGGCCACGTGGCCGAAGGTCCTCTGCACGCCGTCGGCCAGCGGTGTGCGGAGTGCGGGAATAGAGGAGCTAACGGAGGAGCATGCGGGGCACGCGAGAGAGGGAGCGTGCGTGGCACGCGAGAGGGGCGTGCACGGGACGACTCTGGTCCGAGAGGAGGCCAGTGGGGGTGCGGAGAAGAACCTGAATAAAAGACAAACGGAGACCAGCATCGCCTGACGGAGTCTTTTATTACACCTATATGAACTGCAATTTAATATAAAGTTTTTTTAGGAAACAATCCTATCTGCTATAAAAACTTTTAACATGTGTAATGCGGGCGTAAACGACCTTCCGGAAGTGACGTCATGGGGGGAGGAGTTACGTCACGTGGGGGAGAGGGTAAGGGTCTATAAGGGGGGTAACCGGAAGCAGTCGGGAGTGATCGGGGACTGGGAGAAGTGAGAGGCCACGCAGGGCGAAGGGTGAGAGAGAGTGGCGAGGTCGCCACACACCCGAGCCAGGAGGATCAGCACCGTCGGCCAACGGTGACCGACCCTGGGGCAGAAAGAGCAGTGAGGAGGCTGCAGAGAGCAGCGGGTTTGCAAGGGAGGAGTCGGCAGCAAGGGTCTGCACGATGTGACAGCGGCGGAGCTGCTAGGAGGAAGTTTGGGCTACGTGAGCGACAGCAGCCTGGGGCTGCAGAGTGGGGGCTACGTGAGCGACAGCAGCCTGGGGCTGCAGAGTGGAGAGTATATAGGGGAGTACCGTGAGGGAAAAGAGATCGAACCCAAATAAAGGACACAGGACAGAGAGAAGCGTCCGAGTCTTTTATTACACTGGTGTCAAAGTGTAACGGTATGGCTAAACAACTGAGAAAAAAGAATATTCCGTCTCCGGCATCGGCTTCATCTTCTGACGACGATGACCTTCCTTCTGCGGTGGATCCGACTCTGGCAGAGGAGGAGATCCGTGCTGGGACGAGTGCGGGTCCAGGGGTCCAAGATGTCGCCGCGTCGGCGGACCAGTCTGCACCAAAGGACACGGATTTGAGATGGAGTCAGATGGCGGAGCAACTTGAGACTCTCAAGAACGTGCTTGCACAGTTGTGTGCGCTTGTTACGCTGAGGACGGCGTCGGAAGGCGATGTTGGTGGTCCGCAGGAGGCCGGGTTGTCTTCAATGTCGATGCCATCAGCCACGCGGCATGAAGACGCCATCTTGGGCGTGGCGCACGACGAAAGGCGGGAAGCCGCCATTTTGGGCCCTCCGCGACGGAAGGCCGCCATCTTGTCGACACCACGCTGCGACGCCATGTTGAACATGCCACCAGAAGAGTCAGCGGCTGGAGGGAACGCGCCAAGGCGTCGCAGTCGTCACCTAACGACTGTCAAGGAATTCTCCATCGGGGGCGATTGGAGTGCGTTCGCCTGCAGATTTTTGGCAGCGGTGTGCTCGGCGAGGTGGACTGACGCCGAGGCATTAGAAGTTCTTCCGACTCTCCTTGATGATGAGTCCGTTAGATTCTTTCGCTCTATAAAAGCCGCGAAGAAGAAAACATTGCGTGGTGTGTTCGACGAAATGGCTGACGCTTACGAGCCGCCGGATGACGCTCATCGCCGGTTTTCGCAACAAAAACGCGCACCCGAGGAGTCTCCGGTGGCGTATAGGGGCGCGGTACTGGAGCTGGCAATGGCCGCATACCCGGAGATGGAGCCTGACCTGTTGGAACCTCTCATCCTGGGGAAGATGTTGGAGTTGTCCCGGGATCTCGGCATTCCCATGCAGGTGTGCGGTCACGAGAAGCTCACATCCCGGGCTGCGGCTAAGTGTCTGGAAGCCCAGTTCAACCTGCGCCGGTGGAAGCAGGTTACGGCGTGGACGGGTGGGCCCATCGTCGAAGGGGGAGCCGTGGGTTGGGACCCCAAGAATGCTGTTTATGTGCCGGACGACAGGAGCCCGCAGGAGCTGTCGGCTGCCGCTGCTCCTTGGCCGGAGTCGCGGGCTGCGCCACCGACACGGCCGCGTCGGGACGGGGCGCCCGCAGCAAGGCGCAACAACATCGACTGCTTTCGCTGCAGGCGTAAGGGCCATTATGCCAGGGACTGCTGGGCCCGCGTCCCGGGTCTGCCCCAGCAGGAGGCCTCGACAGCGGCCGCTCCAAGGAAGGATTCGCCAGCACAGGCAAGTCGGTGCGCACCAGAAACCCGGCAAGGCTTGACACCTCACTCATCACCGTTGTCATGCGATCCGGGTGTTTTTAATAACGGGAGACCATTGACTGTGCCTTGTCGTTCGGTAACGCAGTGGCGTAAGTTGGCTCGGCGGGTCATCGCGGCCGCTACCGGTTCGTCCACCGTACCTGGGTCGATACAAGGGGTGGACGTACGGATTTTGGTAGATTCCGGAGCGTCCGCGACCATTATTTCGGATGTAATATTCCATCTCTTGAACATCCCACCAGAGGCCGTGAGTCCGGCTTACGCTTCCTGCGTCGCCACGAACGGGGGTAGCATGGGCATTGTGGGCCAGGTGTACGATACAATTGCTATCGGGGGAGTGTCGGCCTCGGGAATTGTGTTAATTTCGAGGTCTCTTGCGGTTCCTTGTTTATTAGGGAACGATTTTCTGGCCAAAATGCCCATTTTAATTAGAATTAATGAGAACTGCATTCAATTACCTGAAGGCCGTAAAATTGCCTTTTTGCCGTCGCCCTGGGGGCGACCTGCTCCTGTCGCCCAGGTGCAGGCGTTGTCCGAAGTGTCTGTTGATATTCCACCTGGCTCACAGATTCTCATTCCTTTGCGTTATCGGAAGCCTGTACCTGGTCGTCAAGGAGCGATTGGGGTTTTGTTGTCACCGTCCGCCACCATCACGGGTGGATCGGCGCTCGTTGGGGCACAAACTATTGTTAGGCCAGACCAGCAGCCGTTTTTGCAGGTGCTTAACGCGAGTGCCGAAAGCGTGTGTGTGCCGGCGGGTACCGTTGTGGCACATGCCACTACTGCATTTACAGCTCATGATGATCTGTCCGGCCGGGGGGTTGTTGGAGGTGTTTCGGGTCCCGGAGCTGTGGATGACCGCTGGATTGCTGAATTGTGTGGGGAGAATTCAGCTCTTTCTGGGTAACAGCGTTGTGCAATTCGTAAATTGTTATCGAGCTATTCTGATGTGTTTAGTTCCGATGATTTGGACTTAGGACGCACCTCGTTGCTTTACCATCATATTGACACAGGGGACGCTGCCCCTATTCGGTTGAACTCGCATCGGATGAGTCCGGCTGAGCGAGAGCATGTTCGAGGGGCAGTGGATGACATGTTGGCTGCAGACATAATATCTCCGTCTAACAGCCCATGGGGCGCACCTGTTGTTTTGGTCAAGAAAAAAGATGGCAAATTGCGATTTTGTGTAGACTTTCGTAAATTAAATAAGGTGTCGGTGGAAGATGCGTATCCCCTGCCGCGTATGGACGACTCTCTCGATGCCTTGTCGGGGGCGAAGTTCTTTTCAACGCTAGATCTCTCTTCGGGCTTCTGGCAGCTTCCGCTCGATGAGTCCTCGCGGGAAAAGACTGCTTTCCGTACACCGCAGGGGTTATTTCAATTTAACTGTCTTCCGATGGGGCTGAATGCGGCCCCTGCCACTTTTCAGAGGTTGATGGAGTTGGTGTTAACGGGGTTGCAGTGGGAGACATGTCTTATATATTTGGACGATATTATTGTTTTCAGCCGCACATTTGACGAGCATTTATCGCGGTTGGAGGCCGTGTTCACCAGGATGCGTTCTGCTAATTTGAAATTTAAGCCCAAGAAATGTCACCTGCTGCAACACTCCGTGCGTTATTTGGGGCACATCGTCAGTGCGGACGGGGTGGCCACGGATCCGGACAAAACTGCGTGCGTCCGTGACTGGCCAACCCCTGCCACGGTGGGGGATGTGCGTCGGTTTTTGGGGTTCGCCTCATATTATCGGAGGTTTGTTCCAAATTTTGCTACGATCGCGAGGCCTTTGCATCTCCTGACGGGTAAAGGACACAAGTTCGCTTGGGGACCCCCAGAGGAGGCGGCGTTTCGAGGCCAACGCGATCTATTGGCTACTGCACCGACGTTGGATTATCCGGATTTTGCGCATCCCTTCATTCTGGATACGGACGCGAGTGACACGGGTATTGGGGTGGTGTTATCTCAGTCCAAAGATGGTGTAGAACGCGTGGTCGCGTATGGTAGCCGGGTTGTCTCCCGCTGAAACCCGCTACTGTGTCACTCGCAGGGAGCTTTTGGCTATTGTTTTTTTTCTCCGCCAATTTCGACCGTATCTGTACGGTCGTTCGTTTATTGTTCGCACGGATCATGCGGCCTTGCAGTATGCTCTTAAAATGGACCAACCATCCGGCCAGCTGGCGCGATGGTTGGACACGCTGCAAGAATTTTCCTTCCAAATTCACCATCGGAAGGGAGTGCGTCATGCTAATGCGGACGCACTTTCCAGGCTGCCGCAGCGATTCCCTTACGCATGTGTGTCGGGGACACATAGGTGTGGCCCAATTCAGCACCCCCCTCCGCCTGTCGCGCTGGCAGTCGAAGTGCCGGAAGCTCCACTTGAGCCGGGGCCGGCTGATGGGGGACCGGCTGATGCCATTCTACATCTCCCGAGGTCTGTGTGGATTCGGGAACAGATGTTGGATGATTCCTTGGTAACGTTACGTAAGCGGCCTGTCAAGGGGAGTGGGCGACTCTGTGCGGGCGGCGTGCCGGAAACCGCTCTCCGTGATGGCTTGCTGATGTGGAGGGAAGGGATGCGGGAACGCTGGCGTCTGGTTGTACCGGCATCATTGCGGTACGAATTGATTAGGACTCTGCATTGTGACACGCTTTTACATCTGGGGGTGCAGAATACGCTATTGACGCTGCAGCGAGACTACTATTGGCACGGCATGACGACGGATGTCGTCGGGCACGTTCGCGCGTGTCCCGATTGTGCCTGCCGTAAGCCGCCTAAACATCCATATGTACCGCCGATACAATCCATCCAGGTGTCTCGAGTTAATGAGTTGGTGGCGTTAGATATTTTGGGACCCTTTCCGCCATCCGCTAGGGGAAAAAAATATTTGCTGGTAGGGGTGGAGTACCTCTCCCGCTGGCCGGTGGCCTGGCCTTTGCCTGACCAGTCAGCGGCGTCTATCACGGACGCCTTTCTTTTTGGGTATGTTATGGACAAAGGGGCGCCGGAGAGGCTCCTTACAGACCAAGGCCGGAATTTTTCCTCCAAATTGTTGGGGGAGGTGTGTGCGGCGCTGGGTACAAAAAAAATACGGACATCTCCATACCACCCACAAACGGATGGTATGGTGGAACGGCTTAATCGGACCCTGTCCGCCATGTTGTGCCATACGGTTAGTGAAAAACAATCGGATTGGGATTTGCATATCCCTGGGGTGCTTTCAGCGTACCGGATGACGCCGCATGCGGCTACAGGATATTCGCCGTTTTTTCTAATGTACGGTCGTGAAAACGTACCGCCGATTAATGAACAGTTGGGAACCGAGGCGAGGGGACCTGTCAAGCCTCTTCCTGATTACATTCAGGACACCGTTCGCTGAGTCACTGAAGCGCGGGTGGAGGCTCGCATGGCTACGGCCAAAGCCCAGGCTCGGAACGAGCGGTGTGCGCGACGTTCAAAAGGGGAATGCCCTTGGAAAACGGGGGACCTGGCCTGGCTCCATTGTCCACAGGTGCGGCCAGGTACCTCTCCTAAATTACATAAGCCATGGCAAGGGCCGGTTCGCCTCATCGAGGTTCCCAACCCACAGTCGGCGCGTGTTCAGTTTGGTTCTCGGCGTTGGTTCGTCCATACATCTCGGTTGAAACCATACGTGGCCCCTCGACCGGATGCGTCATCTCCTGAGGTTGCCTTGCCGGGGTCTGTTGCTGCCGACTCGCCCTTGCCTGTGCCTGCTGACTTTGCTAGAGCGCCTGTCGTGCCTTTCACAGACGAGCCGGCCGTGACGCGGCAGGGGAAAGCGGACCCAGCTCGGGGTGCGCCTACCACGGCTGCGGAACCTTTGAGGCCCGCAGCCCTTTCTACCCTGCCGCGGACACAATCGCGGGACGCCTCTGATGCTGCGCCTTCAAAAACAGGGGACCGGGACGTTGCCAGGCCTCCAATAGCGACAGACAAACTTCAGCCTGTCGCTCTTAAAACCCTGCCACGTTCCCGCTCGGCGGGAGGGCCACCGACCGTCCGGGATGGCCCTTCGACCCGCACCCGCTCGAAATCCCTCACATTTCGTTAATTATTGTGTTGTGTTCTTGTTCTTTCCGTATATTGTCGTGTGTTCTGTGTCCTTTTTCGTATTCGGTCGTGTTCGCTCGCATTGCTTATTGGAGTTGTGTTCAGCCGAGGTCGGCTGGATTTTCTCTACGGGGGAGGGTGGTGTAATGCGGGCGTAAACGACCTTCCGGAAGTGACGTCATGGGGGGAGGAGTTACGTCACGTGGGGGAGAGGGTAAGGGTCTATAAGGGGGGTAACCGGAAGCAGTCGGGAGTGATCGGGGACTGGGAGAAGTGAGAGGCCACGCAGGGCGAAGGGTGAGAGAGAGTGGCGAGGTCGCCACACACCCGAGCCAGGAGGATCGGCACCGTCGGCCAACGGTGACCGACCCTGGGGCAGGAAGAGCAGCGAGGAGGCTGCAGAGAGCAGCGGGTCTGCAAGGGAGGAGTCGGCAGCAAGGGTCTGCACGACGTGACAGCGGCGGGGCTGCTAGGAGGAAGTTTGGGCTACGTGAGCGACAGCAGCCTGGGGCTGCAGAGTGGGGGCTACGTGAGCGACAGCAGCCTGGGGCTGCAGAGTGGAGAGTATATAGGGGAGTACCTTGAGGGAAAAGAGATCGAACCCAAATAAAGGACACAGGACAGAGAGAAGCGTCCGAGTCTTTTATTACACATGTGAAGTATTGGAAATGACGGCAGGAAACTCCTTTGACGGGAACACACTTCTTTTATTAAATCTTGACTTGAACGATACAACGCGTGGCCTCTCTTCTTCACAGTACGGTCACCATACAACGATACAACTCGTGACCTCTTCTCTCCGCTCCACACTTCTCTCGACTCCCGTAGATTCTGTGCTGCTGGCTCTCTGTGCCTCGTGTAGACTCCGCGCCTCGGCTACACTCTTCTCTTGTCTCGTGTAGACTCTGCGCCTCTGCTACACTCTTTACTCGTCTCGTGTAGACCTTACGCCTCCGCTACACTCTTCACTCGTCTCGTGTAGACTTTACACATCTGGCTACACACTCTTCAGTACCCGTCTCGTGTAGACCTTACAACTCCGGCTACACACTCTTCAGTACCTATCTCGTGTAGACCTTATACTCTCTCTGGCTACACCGTATGCATTACTCGGCTCGTGTAGACCTTAAACTCTCTCTGGCTACACCGTATGCATTACTCGGCTCGTGTAGACCTTACACCCTCTCTGGCTACACCCTGTACATTACTCGGCTCGTGTAGACCTTTCTCTCTCTCTGGCTACACCTTGTACATTACTCTCCATTACTCTACATTACTCTCCATTACTCTCCATTACTCTCCCTCTCCGGGCTCTATCTCTGCACCTTCGTCTTCATTCCTAGATGGTTCCACTTCCTCCCTCTACTCCTCTGTGCATCACCTTATATACCCCTTCCTCCCGGGAGACGGAGCGGATGCGGACCTCAACGTCGGCACCGCTCCTCAGTTACCCAATCACCATGCGCTATCTCTACGATCCGTTTCCGCCCAGCGCGTGTTTCCACTCCTCGACCAATCACACCGCGCTGCCACCCGATCACTCCCTCTCAGCGCGTCACCGGCACACAGCCAATCAGCAGCACTACCCCCACCCGCGCTGACGCCTGCTCCTCCCCGTCAGCGCGCGTCACCACACACACACCCGTACATACGCGCTGGCACACGACGTATACCCCCAGCGCGTATCACCACTACACATGTATTGAACGTATGTATCGTATCATATTGTACTGTACTCACCAAGATTATGTCCATCGTCTGCATACTTGAACGATGTTAGGTTGTTGATGGCTACATTAACTTCGTTGTCGGAAGAGGAGGATGGCGATGATAAAGTACAGTATCGTACCTCGTACGCTGCTGCGTTTGACTGCTGCGTGAAATGTAAAATATTTTACAATTTTGTCGCATAGCTATCGCCATCGTAAGATCAAAATATCGTAAGTCGGACCATCATAACTCGGGGACTATCTGTATACAACTATCAATATATTGCGAGTATTAATAAGAATGTTTGTGTCCGGTGCATCCAAATAGTTGGAATCTATTCCAATGTCAGCTTTCTAACTCAAAACATTTGAACACGGGTCTCTGGAACGTCTAATTTGCGCGAAGCTTACACATCATTGGGTATCTCATTCCAGAGTAATGTTGATTTACATGGAGAATTTACAATTACACAAAGCTTGTCCACGTCTCTGGCTGACCACACTAGATAAAGTTTTAGATTAATATATATTAAATGGCACTCAAATGTTATGTTTGTGTGTGAGTGACTGCATTCTAAAGCGTCTTAAATGTAATTAGAAATTATTTACTTTAATTTCCAAAAAATGGGAACAAAATTATATCAGATGGTGAATATAACTCAATTTAATTACTCTGCACTGATAATGGTTCAGGACCTGTCTTGATTATTGACATGTTAGTATCATTGATTAAGCTATTTTTTTCAAAAGAAACACATAATCAATACGTAATTCCTACATATACATGAAATACCTAAATATATTAAGATAGGTGGATAAACTATCTTATAAGCAACTATGTTGTTGGGGGGCGCCAACGGCGCCCCCCAACAACATAGTATGTGCAGCGTCCCCGAACAACCACAGCTTGCGGCGGCCCCGAACAACCACAGCCTGCGGCGGCCCTGAACAACCACAGCCTGTGGCACCCACCAACAACCACAGCGTGCGGCGGCCCCCAACAGACTGGTCAAGTGAATCCTTATGATCCACTCGCACAGCGTGCGGTGGGCCTTCATCCAGCAGTGGATTTAAGCACCAAAAAACCTCGAGCACTAATGTAATGGACAGAGAACGGCTCTCAGGGCAGCAGTGGACAGAGCATGGCTCTCCCTCAAGCCAGCAGTGGAGAGCACGGGGGTGCCTCAGGGCAGCCATGGACAGAGCATGGCTCTCCCTCAGGGCAGCAGTGGATGAAGCACGGCTCTCCCTCAGGGCAGCAGGGGAGCGAGCACGGCTCTGCCTCAGGGCAGCAGTGGAGAGAGCGCGGCTCTCTTCCAAGTCAGCAGTGGAGAGCAAGGGGGTCCCTCAGGGCAGCAGTGGATGGAGCACCGCTCTGCCTCACTCACCCGTCTCCTCTGAGCTGAATCGATTGTGTATGAGTGTGAGTGAGCTGTGTGTATGAGTGAGCCGTGTGAGTGGATCGACCGTCAGCTTCCTCACTCTGACTCACCCGTCTCCTCTGAGCTGCATGCGATTGTGTGCGAGTGAGTATGAGTGAGCTGTGTGTATGAGTGATCCGTGTGTGACTGGATCGACCGTCAGCTTTCCGTGGCTCGTCTCCGGCGCTTTGGCAATGATGTTGCTGCTTCTCGAAGTGGGCAGCTCGCGGTCACGTAACACACTTCAACCAATCCGGGGGTGTACATGTTTGGGAGGGGCGCACTTCTGGTTGGCTGATAGCTCGCGGTCACGTGACGCACTTCAACCAATCCGGGGGAGTTAATCACAGTCACAGAAGGACAGATCTGGGCTATTATATATTTTATAAAAAAAATACTTCCAATACTTTGTACATAAGATGCCAAAACTGCAAGAATTTCACATGGTTGAAAATAGTATCTAGTAAAATTACCCAGAATAATCTTGATTTGAAGCTTTCGTGACTGCAGGAATCCATACTCTTTGGTTCTTTCGGTAAAGTCACGTAGGTATAAAATAACATATCTTGAGAAAGGTTAGCGACTCGATTAGGTGAGCCTTCTTGTCTCGCAGTTAGTTAAAAGTTCTAACAGATGTGTGAAAACCCTCCCCGTAGAGGCGGTTCTTGCAGTCACGAAAGCTTACAATCAAGATTGAACCGCCTCTACGGGGAGGGTTTTCACACATCTGTTAGAACTTTTAACAGACTGCGAGACAAGAAGGCTCACCTAATGGAGTCGCTACCCAGAAGAAGTTTGGTTCCTATAGCAGTTAGAAAATAAGTTGTTGGTATTTTAGTGCAGGTGTTTTAGATGGAGGCTAGGAATTTCATGGCAAGACAGGACAACCAATGAAGAAGTCTGAAAGAGAACATTGCAGGTGTAGAGGCGTAATTGTGTAGATGTATGGGCACGGATGGGTAACAAGCACAAGGGGCGTGGTTAGGGCCGTACACAGAGGAGTTGCTCACACCGACGTCCGCACCTGCATCCCCCACGGGCCCCTCCCGGGGGCCGAGTGCTATAAAAGGTGGTGAGCCAGAGGGCTCGAGGTCGAGTGTTAGCTTTAACCAGCGAAGAGTGAAGACCAGCTAGAATAGGCCCCGGAGCTCCTCTGGCTCGCTGTCCTTGTCAGGGCCGACCAGGGCAAGCCGGTGGCGTGGCCCCGAGAGCCCAGACTGACGTTCTTATAAGAGCCGGTCTGGAGACTCAGGGTGCCGGGATCCCAGCTTGACCAGGGCTGGGATAAGTAGCCTCCCCTAGCTCCGTAGTGGAGGACTCGGGCGTAGGTTAGCGGGGTTAGACGTTGTGTCTCCCTGTTAGACGAGTGAAGGGGACGATACCCCTTCAAGTGCTGTGTGTACCAGTTACTGTACACAAGTTGGTATTAATAAATAAGTGTGCCTCCGACCCCGTCGTCCAAGCCTCTTGCAACTTACTACATCTGGGGTCAGAAGTGATCGTGCAACAATGGACACACGAAGGACGACACGTACCAGGGAGTCGGAGATGGAGGACACCTCGGCCGACTCGGCACCAGAGATGTCCGAGGTCGGATCCGAGCAGCCGGGGCCGAGTACACCCGCGCCGCTACGACAGGAAGGGTGGGATGCGTCGGCCGAGGGACTTCGGCTGGCTCACTCTCGCCTGGCGGAGCTGCTCTACGCTGCGGCCGCCACGTTGGAGGAGATCACGCGGCTGGGGGCTGGAGGGGCTGCGCGGGACGACGACGGCAGCCGACGCGCGGCGTCGTTTTCCGCCACCCCGACGTGGCTCGCAGTCAAATTTCCCGCCATCGCTACAGTGGGTGCAGAGGGCGGGGCCGGCCCGCGTCAGGTGACCGCCAGGGGCCAAGCAGAAGCCGTGACATCATCAACACCGGCCAGCGCGTCGACAACGGAGCCACCGGCGATGCCATACGCGCAGCCCGCCCACACTGTACAGAGCGCCGGGAACGACGGAGCGCGATCCGCAGCCACGGACGTCGCGTTACAGCAGCGACTGCCGCCTCTCAAAGAATTTGTGGGCGTGGACGGGGACTGGGGCGGCTTCAAGAGACGGTTCATCGCTCATCAGGAGATGGCGAAATGGACGGACGCCAAAGCACTAGGCGCGCTGCCGGCGATGCTGGACAATGACGCCCTGGCTACCCTCACCTCGGTGCCTAAGGAAAAGCGCGCCACGCTGCACTTGGCGCTGCAGCTGCTGTCCGCTGTCTACGGCCCACCTTCGGACTGCAGGCAGCTGTTCCACGATTGTCATTGGGGCGCCAACGAATCGCCTCTGGCTTTCCGGACGGCTCTCCTGGCTCTGGCAAAGGCAGCTTTTCCGTGGATGGAGGAGGAGGGAGTGGACGCTATGGTGGCAGAAAAGCTGTTGCTACTCGCGGACGAGCTGGACGTCGCCGTCTTGGCTCAAGACGACACAGAGATGTCCTCCTTGCTGGTCGCGCGCCACATCCACGGGGGCTTGCGGTCCCTGCGTCGCAAGGCCGCCAAGGGGGTGGCCGGCCATGCCATGGCGGCTCCCGCCCTCCCATCGGAGGAGGTCTGCGGGGTGGAGCGGCGGGGGGAATGGAGATCTGCGGGACCACAGGCTCGGAACGGACCGAGCCGCCAGGAGCAGCCCAGGCCATCCGGGGAGCTCACACTCTGCTACAACTGTGGCCTTCAAGGCCACGTGGCTTCAGGATGCCGGGCTCCTCGTCAGCGCGGGCCGACACCTCGTCAGGACGCCGCGCTGCCTCCACCCAAGCTCCAGCAGAGAAATACGGCGAGTCGTGGCACCTCACACGTTTTACCCGTGCACACATCTGTCACACACTCACTCGCTGAAACATACACGGCTCGAAATTCGCCGGGCGTTGCGTCAGATTGTTCTGAAATGCGGCGAGCGCTCCAACCGGGCCAGTGGTCGGAGCTCGCCCATCGTGTCGTTGCAGCGTCGGCCGGGTCGTCGGTCGTGGTCGGTCACATAGATGGAGTTGAGGTGCGGATTTTAATTGACACGGGAGCATCGGCGACCATTATATCTGATTTGATTTATAACATCCTTCCCGTTCAAAGCCGTCCTTTGCTCCCCATTGACGTGCCATGCTACGCTGCTAACGGGGGCTCGCTGGGCATCATTGGGCAGATCCGCGCCAAAATTTGCATTGGGGACATTAAATTATCCGGGCCTGTATTGGTTTCCTCCTCGCTGGCGGTTCCGTGCCTGTTGGGGACGGATTTCTTGGCCAAAATGCCCATCCGTATATTGATCGACCAGGGGTGCATCGAACTCCCGTCGGGCCGACGTGTAACATTTTTGTCTTCCCCCGCCACGGAGCGTCGGGCATTTGCGACTGTGCAGGCGCTCGTGGCGAAAACTGTACGCGTACCCCCGGGAGCTCAGATGCTCGTCCCTCTTAAATTACGTCGGCCATTTGCTGAGGGGGTTGCGGATCGGGGGGTCTTGTTGGGACCATCTCGAGCCGGGGTCAATGGACCCGATTTGATAGCGACTCAGACCATGGTGAAAGGGGATGGGGACCCCTTCATTGCAGTCCTTAATGTGGGATCGCGAACGGCCGTGGTTCCTCAAGGGACCGTGCTTGCGCACGCAACGCTGGTACCCTATGAGGAACCTCTCGTGGGTCAGGTGACCACCGATCCTCCGTCGCGACCGCATTCGGACTGTGATGACGGATGGCTGGATGCGCTTTGCGCGGGATCAGTGGAACTGTACGACTCACAGCGTGAGAGGCTGCGAGTTCTCCTGAAAGAGTTTGCCGACGTTTTTAGTCGACACAAATTTGATATTGGTTGCACTAAATTGCTGCGACACCACATTGACACGGGTGACAGCGCGCCAATCCGCCAAAATCCCTTTCGGTTGAGTCCCGCCGAAAAGGATCAAGTCAAATCGGCCGTTGACGACATGCTAGCCGCCGATTTCATATCCCCTTCCAACAGCCCGTGGGGCGCACCGATCGTTTTGGTGAAAAAACACGACGGCTCACTGCGGTTTTGTGTCGACTTTCGGCGGTTGAACAAAATTTCAGTAGCCGACGCGTACCCGCTTCCTCGAATGGATGAGTTGCTTGATGCCTTGGCGGGGGCGCGATTCTTTTCCACCCTGGATTTACTTTCTGGATTCTGGCAGCTTCCTCTGGATGACAAATTTAAACCTAAGACTACTTTCCGTACACCGCACGGCCTTTTCCAATTTAACCGCTTGCCGATGGGCTTACATTCTGCGCCGGCAACTTTTCAGCAGTTAATGGAACTGGTCTTGGCGGGCTTGCAATGGGATTCATGTTTAATTTACTTGGACGATGTCATCGTCTTTAGCAAAACATTCGATGAACACCTCCAGAGGTTGCGTGCTGTTTTTCTCAAAATGCGGGCTACCAATTTGAAATTTAAACCGCAGAAGTGCCATTTGCTCCGCGAATCGGTGCAGTATTTGGGTCATATTGTTGGTCGCTCGGGGATATCCACTGATCCCGCCAAAACGGAATGCGTCAGTTCCTGGCCGACTCCCACCTCGGTGGGGGAGGTCAGGAGTTTCATTGGGTTCGCGTCGTACTACCGACGGTTTGTGGCTGACTTCGCTACGATCGCGAAACCCTTGCATGCCTTGACGTCCAAGGGAGTCAGGTTTCGTTGGGGGCCGGAGGAGGAGGCTGCTGTTCGCTCCCTCCGGGATGCCCTGGTGGGGGCTCCGCCGTTGAATTATCCAGATTTCTCACAACCCTTCTTGCTCGATACAGACGCAAGTAACACGGGCATTGGGGGGCGTGCTGTCCCAGCTCATTGGTGGCGTAGAGCATGTGGTGGCTTACGGTAGTCGGGTGTTGTCTCCGGCGGAACAACGGTACTGCGTTACCCGTCGTGAACTATTGGCAATCGTTTATTTCATTCAGCAGTACCGCCCGTATATGTACTGTCGACGTTTCACCATCCGTACAGATCATGCGGCGCTGCAGTACACCCTGCGGATTCAACAACCATAGGGACAGTTGTCTCGATGGTTGGAGATTCTCCAAGACTACGACTTTGTCACCACATATTGTAAGGGCGTCCGCCACACGAACGCTGACTCTGTCGCGGTTGCCGCCCACTTCAGAGTGCGCTTGCCTCTCGGGTTCGGGGCGTTGTAGGCCCCCGAACGTGACCACGGATTCGATCCTTGTGGCCGCCGCCGATGCGCCTTCAACTTCGGATCCTATCGAGCAAGAAGGGATGTATTCCTTGCTGGGGTTGTCCGTTGCGGAGTGGGGACGCCTCCAAATGGAGGACACCTCCCTCCTCGCTCTGCGCCGTCGCATCGGGGGGGTTGGTCAGGGGGCGGCGAACGTTGACTCGTGGGGGTTGTTCCAGGGGCTTTTAATGCACTGGGACGGGAAATCCCGCTGCCAACGGCTGGTGATGCCTGCAGCATTGAGGGGAAAAGTGGTGTGGGCTGCGCATGAGCGGCTTCTGCACTTGGGGATTCACAAGACCCTTGCCATGCTCCAGTTCGATTTCTTCTGGCCGGGCATGTCAAAGGACGTGGGGGATCTCCTGGGGTCATGCACTCAATGCGCGCAGCGGAAGCCACCAGCGAGGGGGCCCAACCCTCCGCTGCAGTCCATAAAGGTTTCCCGGATTAACGAGCTCGTTGCTCTGGATATTCTTGGGCCATTTCCCGCTACACCCAGGGGAAATAGGTACTTATTGAAGGGGTCGAATATTTCACGAGATGGCCCATGGCCTGGCTCCTGGCCAACCAGTCGGCAGCAGCCGTCGCGGAGGCCTTTGTCCAGGGATACGTCCTCGACAAGGGTGCTCCGGAACGGCTGCTGACTGACCAGGGTAAAACATTTTCGGGGAAACTCCTCCGCGAGGTGTGCAACCTCTTGTGTACGGAGAAAATTCGGACCTCCCCATATCACCCACAAACTGACGGGATGGTGGAACGGCTGCATCGGACTATCACGTCCATGCTGTCCCAGCAGGTATCGGAATCCCAGACAGATTGGGACCTTCGCATTGCGGGTGTGTTGCAAGCCTACAGGATGGCTCCCCATGCGGCCACCGGATTTTCACCTTTCTTCTTAATGTATGGCCGCGAGGCTAACCCGCCTGTGACGACTCAGCTGAAGCTCTCGGCGCCTCAGGCGATGTCTAAATTGTCCGACCACGTTAAATTTAACATCGAGAAATTAACAGAGGCGCGGGAAGCGGCCGTGCAAAATTCTGAACTCCGCCAAAAGGCGAATGAGAGGCTTAGGCTGGGGCGGGCACATGTGTTCCATTGGAAACTGGGGGACAGGGCATGGTTGCACTGTCCCCAGGTGCCACTGGCGACCTCGTCGAAGCTGGTGTGGCCGTGGCGGGGGCCCGTGGAGGTCATACAGGTCTTGCGGCCACAAGTGTACGCGTCAAGCGGGGGAAGCGTCGGTGGTACGTGCACCCCTCCAGGTTGAAACCGTTCATTGCGCCGCCCCAGGGTTCTCACACACACACACGCATGGCCAAACGTGTGAGGGGTCCGCCGACTCCCCGGCTTCGCTGCTTTCGCCTAACCTGACACCGACTGTTTCATCTCCAAGTGCACCAGGAGTGACGGGTCCACGACCGCCAACCCCTCCCGGGGGGGTCGGGGTCACTCAGCAGCAGCAAAGCCAGACACTCTCGCACCCGGACTATCGACACCCGCCACTGGGCGAGCCGGGGCGGACCCTTGTGACGGGCCCGCCGCGAGAACGCGCGCCAAAACGCGCAGACTTTTGTGAGGTCGGCCGTTGGGGGGCCCTTGCGGAAGAAGGGGGGGCGTCCGGAGTGTGTGTATATATGTTGGTTTTGCGGAATGGGGTATTTATTCAGGGGGGGTGCGTCGGATTGTTTTTTTCTGTTTCCTGTTGTTATTGTTGTTCTTGTTAAAATTACGCGAGGCACACACGGTTTTGGGGGGGGATGCACCTTTATTGTGATTTTGTTGCAGCCGGGGACGGCTGCGAGCTGTACAGGGGGGGGTGATGTAGAGGCGTAATTGTGTAGATGTATGGGCACGGATGGGTAACAAGCACAAGGGGCGTGGTTAGGGCCGTACACAGAGGAGTTGCTCACACCGACGTCCGCACCTGCATCCCCCACGGGCCCCTCCCGGGGGCCGAGTGCTATAAAAGGTGGTGAGCCGGAGGGCTCGAGGTCGAAGAGTGAAGACCAGCTAGAATAGGCCCCGGAGCTCCCCTGGCTCGCTGTCCTTGTCAGGGCCGACCAGGGCAAGCGGTGGCGTGGCCTCGAGAGCCCAGACTGACGTTCTTATAAGAGCCGATCTGGAGACTCAGGGTGCCGGGATCCCAGCTTGACCAGGGCTGGGATAGGTAGCCTCCCCTAGCTCCGTAGTGGAGGACTCGGGCGTAGGTTAGCGGGGTTAGACGTTGTGTCTCCCTGTTAGACGAGTGAAGGGGACGATACCCCTTCAAGTGCTGTGTGTACCCGTTACTGTACACAAGTTGGTATTAATAAATAAGTGTGCCTCCAACCCCGTCGTCCAAGCCTCTTGCAACTTACTACACAGGCAAGTGTTGTTTATATGGCGATATCTTAACTCTCTTGCAGAAGGCCATGAGTTTCGTTCCCAATCCTGACGCTTGTATATTTGGAGTTTGCATGTTCTCCCTGTGATCGCATGGATTATTCTCTGGGTCCTTCAGTTTTTCCCTTCATATTGAGAAAAATGCGTTTAGATTATTTGGCTGCTTTAATTTTCCACGTGATATGCCACTACGTTGAGCTATCATTTGTGGCCAGGTCACTTCTGAAAAAGAGTTGTGTAGCTCAGTGGGCCTTACCTGGTAAAATAAAAATAGTTTCGATGAGGCAAAACAAAATTGCATTGGATGGGACATGTTGTCAGGAAGGAGGAGGGTCGTTTACTTAGTCCCGTGATCAAATGGTAGATGCTGTTAAGGCAGATCTTGAAGGTTGCATGTCTGCTGTGCAGCAGCTGTTGGATCTGGCAGAGAGAATATAAAGCATAAGCAAGGTGTAGCAGTATAAATGGCTTTGTCCATGATGATATCTTGATCTTGACAATAGCAGTGCATCTAAAATAGGAAAGTAATTACAACGTGTAACTATGTAATTGTATTGTTTATTAACAATACAAATATGATATATTGTTTGACCGTTTTATGATTTAAACATAAACATACAAAAACTATATTTGTTAGATTTAGTGACACATGCCACGTAAATGAGATACATTTCAGAGTTTGTACTAATGTGAATCTACCAAATGGGGAAAAAAAACTATGAAAACCAATTACGATAATTGGGTGCATATGCTTCACTATTGGATAAATTATATATGCTACATGTGAACAAATTGCCATTTTGACCTGTTTGTGTTTATATGCAGGGGTAGCCAAAACATTTATAGAATGAAAGATAGCACCAACTTAATGCGATACATGCTTTTTAAATTAATGTATAATTCATGTACTGTATATATGGAAATAACTATTAAAATCAAATCAAAATGCTAATCTGCATCACAACGAAAAATGTGTTTCATTCATAGTAAACATTTTATTTGTAATTAGTATTGAACAACATGTCGTTAATTCACAAGAAACACCTCTATTTTCTTCTTGGTTCTTTCGGTAAAGTCACGTATATTATATTATTATATTATTTTATTATGTTTTATTTTTATTATTTTATTACTTCCCTTCTACGTGACTTTACAGAAAGAACCAAGAAGATGAATCCCTGCAGTCACGAAAGCTTTAAATCGAAACCTCTATTTTAATTTAAAGTGAACTCCCCTGCTCTGTCACAAGCACCTGGACTCCTAGTTCAATCCAGTTTGCACTGCTCTTTTACGAATCGAACATTACCTCCACCATTCAAATTGCCCTTCACTGAAAAAGCACGACAAGCTTAATTACCGAATATGGGACTATAAATTCAGTGTAGAGCAAAGACACGTGTTTGAATGCCTCATACGTTCTGCGTGTAATTATGTCCATTCAATTGTAATGGTAGGACCGAATATGTACGGTAATGGTTCTGAAGGCAATGCATACATTCAGATTGCAACATTTTCATATTGTTTAAATTGGCTACAATATTTTTGGAAGAGTAGATAATTGGAAAGCAGAATATTATTTTTAATTTATATAGAACTTCAGTCATGTAATACATTGCTCAGTATTCTTTCATTTTTCAACCATTAGCTTAAACGTATTTTATTACACAATCAGTGCATCATTGGCTTAAGTGGATTGGGACGTTGTGAAAGTTAACTGTCCGGTGCCTTATTGCCAATTTCAGGATGCTGCATCAAGCATTCTCACAAACCCCACCAAAACACCCCACATTCCAGTGGCCCACCTGGGATGTGATGACCAATATGTAGTATATTGGTTATGGCAAGGGCAAGTTTTTAACACAAACACCCAGTGCACTATATTTTGTATAATAATCTTGATTTTTTTGCACAATGATGATAAAGTACTTGCTCTTTACTCAAAAGTGGCAATTATGTGTATAATTCACTGTCATTTACTGTATTCAGATCACTGCAGTATAATCTAAAATTTGCAACAACAACAAAAAGCGCGTGATTTATAGCCACAAAGTGAAGGATTAATTTATTACGTAAAATAATGTTATCGTCGATGCGTAAGCAGTGCATGACAGCTTGATTGCTATATATGATTGCTTTTGTGATAAGGCTCTAATACACAGTAGAAGCAACGGGTAAACTCAGTTTGACCTGTGTTGTATGTTGCACCTTTATATGTAAGCCATGCATATTCGGTACAGGGAAAGATGAAATGGGAAGTAGATATATGGGTTTGGTGAAATATTAATGGTGGTTGGAGGATTCACAAGGGTCCTGATTCCTCCACACAGCCTTGATACCCCCATGTGCTCCACATCTGCAGCACTTACCCAGAATTTAAATTTTCAGATAACTGCCCCACCTCCTATACATCTCTTACATTCTTATAATAGATTTTGTCTGTAACGTATTTTAAGCTGCAATTGCTTATTTTCCAAGGTATCAAATATGTCATTCCTAACATTGTTGTCTTATTTATGGCCTATAACACATTGACGTTAACACTAATGTGGGACAATCTCACAGCAAATTGGAGTAAGCAAAGTTGTGCTTTAGTTCACTCAAGAAATTTAAGATAATTTTTAATATGTATATATATTTATATCTTTCACGTAATTTTTAGTAACCATTATGGCCAATTAACATGCAATGTATGGCAGTGTCGTTTACAGTATCGTGTGGAACTCAACTAACATATATCCTAATTTGGGAGCTTTCGTGACTGCAGGAATTATTCTTTGGTTCTTTTCGGTTAAGTCACGTCTAAAAATAAAATAATAAATCAAAATTAAACAACACATTACGACGTTTCGATTGCAACACAAGCAATCATCATCAGGCATAAAAGAAATAGCAACAAAAATCTAACTAGAAAACTATAGACCGACATACAAGCAGACAGACATCACAACGGCACACATAGAGAGGAGTATACAGGCACACGAAAATTAAATAACCTAGTAAAATATTGAAATGTGATGTAATACAACACAGAGAGTCGGTTAACACACAATTAACGCATGGCCTGGTTGACTACGTGTTTCAAAATTTGCTAAGTTAGAATTTTAAGTGTGAGCAACAAATATCTAACTAGAAAACTATAGACAGACATACAAGCAGACAGACATCACAACGGCACACAGAGAGAGGACACAAATCGGCTGTGTGAGCAACAAAAATCTAACTAGAAAACTATAGACAGACATACAAGCAGACAGACATCACAACGGCACACAGAGAGAGGACACAAATCGGCACAAAGAGATGGTCGTTTCTGTGACGGTCCCTTAAATATAGAGAGGAGGGGGCGGGGACGGGGGGAGGGAGAGGGCGGGGAGATCAATGGGTGCACGCCAACGTACTCCTATTGTAAGTGAGAATTTGCTAAATTCTAACTTAGCAAATGTTTCAAAATTTGCTAAGTTAGAATTTAGCAAATTCTAACTTAGCAAATTTTGAAACACGTAATAAACCAGGCTATGCGTTAATTGTGTGTTAACCGACTTTCTGTGTTGCATTACATCACATTTCGATAATTTACTAGGTTATTTAATTTTCGTGTGCTTGTCTCCTAATTTTCAGGCTTGCCTCCCGTGCCGCGTTTGTCCTAATTTTCAGGTTTGCCTCCCGTGCCGCGTCTATCATCTCACTTACAATAGGAGTACGTTGGCGTGCACTCATTGATCTCCCCGCCCTCTCCCTCCCCCCGTCCCCGCCCCCTCCTCTCTATATTTAAGGGACCGTCACAGAAACGACCATCTCTTTGTGCCGATTTGTGTCCTCTCTCTGTGTGCCGTTGTGATGTCTGTCTGCTTGTATGTCTGTCTATAGTTTTCTAGTTAGATTTTTGTTGCTCACACAGCCGATTTGTGTCATCTCTCTGTGTGCCGTTGTGATGTCTGTCTGCTTGTATGTCTGTCTATAGTTTTCTAGTTAGATATTTGTTGCTCACACTTAAAATTCTAACTTAGCAAATTTTGAAACACGTAGTCAACCAGGCCATGCGTTAATTGTGTGTTAACCGACTCTCTGTGTTGTATTACATTACATTTCAATATTTTACTAGGTTATTTAATTTTCGTGTGCCTGTATACTCCTCTCTATGTGTGCCGTTGTGATGTCTGTCTGCTTGTATGTCGGTCTATAGTTTTCTAGTTAGATTTTTGTTGCTATTTCTTTTATGCCTGATGATGATTGCTTGTGTTGCAATCGAAACGTCGTAATGTGTTGTTTTATTTTGATTTATTATTTTATTTTTAGACGTGACTTAACCGAAAAGAACCAAAGAATAACATATATCCGTTTTCCACTCATATCTTCTATGACTTTTGCAAGCCAGATGGCGAAGTATTTAATTAAATTGAGTTTTTTTTTTTTAAATGAGAATAAAAATTGAACAATCTACAGGTATATGCTTTAATGGTCTTAACAGCAAAGGTCAGTACTGATAAAGTCACAAATAATTATTAGTGACCTTATAATTATAATTAATTTATTTACAAAAATGCTCAAACTAACTTTGCCTAATAAAGCAGAAGTCTGTCATTCAATAAATGTTTGTCACTGTCAAACAAAACAAAATTCTGTAAGATACGAAACATTACCCAAAATTTATATATTTTTTAGTTTTGTGAATGGCCTAATTTAAAAGAAAATGGTTGATTCACTGCATATTAAATCATGTTAAAATACGATTTGTTGTCCTTAAATTTGGCATTAGGTCCCTTATTTGCTATCAGATGATAGGACACCATGCCATTACGGCACACAATTCATACTTGTGAATTGTGAAATTTATATCACACTCTACATATTGGCAAGACTTGGGACACAGTGATAACCAGGTGGAATTCTCTTCACCCTCTTGCTGTGACCTTGTTGTGGTGGTGAGGTTTGTGTGCTTCAAATACCTTGATAGCTATGCTGGTGGGGGTTTCTGGCTCCTGGCAGGTTTAACCATACCGGGCTGGTCTTAGGCAAGGGGGCCTGACAAACGACAGCATACTGGCCCTCCAGGTTGGGGGTTTGGCGTAGCGCTAACAACATTACCCCGGAAAAAAGGGTTGTTACAGAAACCACAATGTGAAATATAGACAACACTAGGGCTACAGTAGGCTCAAGCCTGGCTTTGTATGCCAAATGGCAGGCGATGGATTAGTCATCCTCTATTCGGGCCACTTAAACGGCCACATACACGGTGTAGATATCATGCTGTCTAAGGAGAAAGCAAGAACGTTGCTGGAATGGGAACCAGTGAATTAATGTTTGATCAGAGTATGCCTCAACTCAAAGTACTGCAAACTTTCCATTCTGCAACAACAAATAATGCGGAAGAAGAAAAGAAAGACGATTGGTTCGAACAGCTACAACTAGCTGTGCCCAGGGTATCCCAGCATGGCATGCTCCTCATTATTGGTGACATGAATTTCAAAGTGGGATCTGACAATTAAACATTTGAGAGAGTAATGGGGGCCCACGGCGGTGGTGAAATCAATAATAATGTTGAACGCCTGGTTGACTTCTGCATGAACAATAAATGTATCATTGGTGGTACCATTGTTGGGCTCCATGTCCGACTCGACCGTCGGTATAATTCCCTAGTGGTGCACCCACACACTGACGTGGATTAACCCAATGCACAACGGAAGATATTACACAGACATGGGGTGAAACGCGAGACAAATAATGCTAACGCACGGTGCCAGATGCGCTACAACCAGCACAAAATGCTCAGCACAAACGCATGGCAAATAACACGAACAGTTTGCGCGAGACGCGCCACAAATGCGAACCTTTGTCGCCCGTCCCCCGCATTATTCCTCGCTCGTTCCCCACTATCACTCACGACTCGGTGCACACCACCCCTGGGGGCCACACCGCGCGCCAATGCGCAAACTCTGGGCATTGTGCCGCGCTGCCCTCTCCTGACTATTCGCACGCGCACACAACTCACCCCACGATTTACACAGGAACCGGGAATACCACGTCATATACCGTCTTGCTAATACGTTATTTTCAGGTGCAAGCAAACCCTTTAAAGGTATGCAGTCTAGTCGGTATGAGCCGAGAGATTAGAGCGAGAAAAGCCTTCTCTAACGCTGGCCACCCACACAGTCGACCAAGGGTCTTCCCTTGTACCTCGTATTGCAGTCACTGGCGTCGCACAGACACTCTGAGCGGCAAAGAGAGGAGAACTCACTGAGAGACCCACGGCGAAGACTTAGAAGACAAGATGGGCCCCCTCGTTCCTGGGGCTCACCTTTAATTTTCAACTTCTAAGGACCTGGGTCATGTGATACCGCGCGGCCCATTATCTGCCTACCTGTGGCCAGATACGGGACCTTTGATTTTCCCCCTATTCATTGTCTGCTTCTCCCGCACTTTTCACTCTGGCCCGCCCTGACACTGTCCTCAGGAATGTATAACTCATTGCAGCTGACTCGGTAATTTTTGTGGCGCCAATACACTATTAAGCCAATTCAAGGGCGCTTCATTGTCGACTGCTCTGTTGGGCCGAGCCAAACTCCTGGTGCCGGGAAACCATTGGACATTCCTTGGAGGAATCCTTGGAGTAAAACCCGACTGTTAGACCAGGCGATTCCAATCAGAACACTGCATGTGTGTGTGTGTGGGTGTATTCCATCGTTGGGGGGAGTGGAGGGGAGGGGGCTGACGTGGGGTGTGTGGGGGGCAGGGTGCAGTTGTCGAGGGTGGGGAGGGCGTGACGTCGGCGTAGTGGCTTCGATACTGTGGCATCACACCCTTTTGCCACACAAGACCATCCACAAACTCACCTGGAGGTCACCTGATGGTAAGACCATTAACCAGATCGATCACATCGTCATTAATGGTAAATGGCACATGTCCCTACAGGATGTGAGAGCTTACCGTAGTGGATACACCTACAATGATCACTACCTCATTGCTGCTACCATCAAGCTCAAGCTCAAGAGGGTGATCCCACAAGGTGAACACCAGTAATATCTGGACATTGCCAAACTAAAATGACCAAAGAAAAACAGGGAGTTTGTTGTGGAGCTGAACAACCACTTTAATTCATTGAGCGCTACCTATGAAGAAGGACATGGATATAAACAACAAGTGGGATACAAGCAAAACCACGTACCCTAAAAACAAAACCTACCCTGTTTTTCAACAGAAATGGAATTAAGATTAGATAACATCAGACACATGGCAAAGAATAGAGGAAAGGAAAAACTGAAAGGTAAGCTACTGAATACCAAGTCACAGAAGCTCCAGGAACATGTCTGGTTGGTCCACAATAGCAAAGACAAGGACGTAAAGAGGAAGGCCAGGAGAGACAAAATTGCTTTAATTGAGGATATGGCAAACAAAGCAGATAGAGACATTGCCATGGGCAACATGGGTAACCATATACAAGATCACTAAACGTCTATGCAACTAAAACACGAAACAATTAGCCCCTGTCAAGGACCAAAATGGAAATAATATTACTGCTGAGCATGGACATGCAGCAAATTGGGTCCAACATTTCCAAGAGGTAGCCAACCACCCTGACCAAGAACAACCGGCTATCCCTACAACAACAATGTCCTCAACATCAACCCTCTTGACATGGATGAGGTCAGAACCGCCATCAAAAAACTTAATAATGGCAAGACATCTGCCATAGACTCCATCTATGCTGAGATGTTGAAGGCAGACATTATTATCTGCTACTAAAGTTTTGACTGACCTTTTCCGAAACATCTGGATCAAAGACACCTTGACTGAGGACTGGTCCAAGGGCCTCATTGTCAAAATCCCCATGATAGGTCACCTTTCAAATTGTTACAACTGGCGAGGGATTCCCCTACTTTATATCCCAAGCAAGGTCTTCTGCAGAATCCTAAAAATGATGGAGTCAGCTATTGACACGAAGCTTAGGCTAGAACAATAGGATGCAGAACAGGAAGATGATGCATGGACCAAATATTTGCACTGTGTAAAATTGAGCAGTGTTTGGAATGGAACGGCACCCTGTTGATCAACTTCATAGATTTCAAGAAGAATTTCGATTGTGTACATCGTAACATTCTCTAGAAGATTCTAGGATACTATGGAATACCAACAGATATCATAATCATCAAGAAAGTTTACGACCACTTTGAATGCAGTGTCATTATGGAAATACACTCTCTGAGTGGTTTTCTTTGCATTCTGGAGTGACACAGGGGTGCATCATTTCACTCATCCTCTTCCTTATCACCATGGACAGGATCCATGACCAAAACCAAATCGGACAAATCCAGAGGCATCCAGTGGATGCTGTTCTTCCAGCTCGGAGATCTAAACTTTGCCGACGACCTCGCTGTCCTCTCAAACAATCATTCCCACCTGCAGAAGAAAACTGACAGATGAGTTAACTTTGCCAAACAAACAGGCAGCAACATCAACCCCTCCATAATCCAAGTGATGTACATCAATACCCCTCCCCCCACCTATAATTAATTGGTGATTCACTTGAATTTGTGGATAGTATCCCAAACCTGGGCAGTCTCATCAGCAAAGACTACGGGGTCTCCAGAGACATCAAGGCAAGGCTGGAAAAATCTCAGGGTGCATTTGCCATACTCTGTCTCATCTGGAGGTCTAAACAGTACAGCCTCAATACCAAGATCCAGCTGTATAACAGTAACGTTAAATCAGTGCTGTTGCATGGCTCATAGAGTTGGCGTGTTGTCAAGACCTATATTAAGAGGATGAAGTCCTTCTATAACAGGTGCCTCAGGAGAATCTGCTGCATCTTCTGGCCAAACAAAATCCACAACACCGAACTGTACAAGAAGACTGGTTGTCCTAATATCACACAAGACATCAAGAGACGACGACTCAGATGTCTCAGATATGTACTTAGAATGGACCAGGACTGCATAGCAATTTTTTTTCCTAAGATGGACACCACCGGGCAAAAGGAAACATAAGAGACCAAGACCACCCGGTGCAAGATAGTGAAGGACGAGATGGCAGCCATCAATCTCTCTTGGAGCGAGTTTCAACATGTTGCCAAGGACAGGAAGAAGTCCAGGAAACTCATTGTCGCATTATGCCTCATAGGGAACGAACAGGATTAGTTAACTTGCACAATTAGTTTATTGTTTTTTTACAATCTCAGACTACAGTATATTTAAATTGGGTTATTTTGAATGATATTGTTTTCTGATATAATTTCCCTTGCCTTCTAGATCTGGAGTACATTGAGTATATTTTTTTCCTCTGTAATGTGGTGGTGTATCATAAGCATTGTCGAGGTATGACATCCATGATGATATCTTGATGATAATTTAATAATTTTGTTGTTAGAATATTTTCGGGAGATCTTCAGGATAGAATAATTGTGATTCATGTAGCGTCTTGAAAGCATAATTATCTGTAGATGCTCCACATGAATGAATAATTAAATCAAATAATGCGAAGACGCCAAATATTATTAAAATGAAATTGTCTAATACGGGATAAAATATAAATATAAAAACACACTCTGTTATAATACTATATCATTCGCTCACATGTCCTTTAAGAAGAACCAGTCACGAAAGCTTCGAATCTAGTTTGAACCATCTCTACGGGGAGGGTTTACTCGCAAATCGCACTACTAATTTAGCAATATTTGGGAGAACGTTAATCAAATAGTCTATGCGTTAACTGTGTGTTAGCCGACTCTCTGCATTGCATTACATCACACTCTCTAATTTTAGTAAATTTGTTGTCAAATTTCCTATTTCTCTCTATAAATTTCTCATTTCTTGTCTGTTCCACACTTAACTTCTAATTTAGCAATCTTTGGAAGCAGGTTAATCAACCAGGATATGCGTTAACTGTGTGTTAACCGACCGTCTGTGTTGCATTGCATTACACTTATTAATTTTACTACATGTGCTTTCTCAAACTTTCGATTTTCTTGCTCTAAAACATTGTCTCTTCTCCGGCCACTGTGGTCCGGAATTCCACACTGCTCCCCTCGTTTATCTGCTGGTCACTTTGTTGGTCCGCCTCCGCAGTCCTCTCTCTGCCTGCCCTGGCCCCCTCCCCCCTCTCGCTATTTAAGGCCTCGGCACAGAGTCGTTGTCCTTCTGTTTCTCTTTGTGTGTGTCTTGCTCGGTGCGTCTTTGTGTGTGTCTCTCTCTGCATATGTGTCTGCCTATGTTGTGTCCGTGTCTGTGTTTTTCATCATTCATTCTTACCTGATGATGGTTGCTTGTGTTGCAATCGAAACGTCGTATTATATAGTTATTTGCTTATATTCTCTACGTGACTTTACCGAAACAACCAAAGAGTATGTCCTTTAAACTTGTCCTGCTTGTCAACATTTTGCATTTGAAGATCTGCCACATATATATGTAATTTGCACATACATGTAATGTACCTTTCATGAATTCTGCTCCACATTTGGGTTGAATGCATTTCATGAAATGCTTCTACAACATTGAAGGACACTCAGAAAAAACACATGCATTTAATATATAGCCTATTATATGAAAACAAATGCATCTGGCAACATTTTGATTTCCAAAGAATAAACTATTGAAGACTGTATTATTCAGCACTGTTTGGCGAAAAGAGCTATGGGAAAAAAAACATCCTTTGCACAGCTTGTGCAACTTCGTCCATGTCTCATGCACTTAGGTGTCCTCAGTCACTCACAATCCGGTAGTTGCATTTTTCTTTGTGCAAGTGAAATCGTTTCCAACACCACCTCTGCTCACCCACATTGAGAAAATCGAAGTAAAGCTACAGAAACGCCAGGTCAATCTCCACAAGCAAGCATAAATTGTACAACAAATTAAAGGTAGTCCGGCAGAACACCGAGAAGCAGCTGGTGTATGGGTATGTGACCTTATATAACCTTACACCCACAGTTTCTTTCTCTCATTCTTTGGAAAGGGCATGCATTGAAAGATGTAAAAATAGCGCACCACGCGAGGTTAAGGCATGTACAATGAGTAGCATGTTCGATAAGCTACTCTCCTGAGGGTGCGAATATTTGCTTTCATCAATGTATACTCTTAGAGCCATGCACTATTACCGATGACTCCGTAGACTGATCCTGTGCTTGTGGATTCGACCCTGACCCTGACGCCTATATATTTGGAGTTTGCATGTTTTCTCTTTGGTCATGTGGATTTTTTCCCTGGGTCCTCTGGTTTTTTCTTCCTTGTTTATAAACATGCTTTTAGAGTATTTAGCTGTTTAAAATTTCCATGTGATAAGCCACTTCGTTGAGCTATAATTTGTGGTCAGATTGCTTCTGAACAAAGACCGATATAGCTCAGTGGGCCTTACCTGGTAATACAATATATAAAAATAGTTTAGTAGTTATTTAAAGATGGTCGTTCATTTTGTCGGGTACGTAGTTCAAGATACTCCTGTAGTTCAATGGGAAATGTACTGCAATCCAGAGGTCACTGGTTTGATGTCCCGGAAGTGGTAGTTAAAGCAATAGGCACAATTATTAAATCCTCCTGCTTCTGTCCACCCAGCAGTACAATTGGGTACACCAAATTTTGTTGATTAGTAAGTCATGTAAAATGAGAGTACTCCCACCTTTTTCAAGACATGTGGCCAGTGTGGAAGAGTAGGCCAAATGCCTCCCAAAGGTGCTCTCCAAAGCTGATTCCATCAGATACCCTTTCAGCAATAGTGGCATGAGCAGGCCATTGGAGGGCTGCACTTTTACCTTTTTAGGTTTTGGTAAAAAATAATAACAATTTTAATTGAATCTAATCAAAAACACATTCTGAACTGACCGACCCCTCCTTCCTGGAAACCAAATGACATTTAAAAAATGCAGTGAATGGTGATGGCTGGAGTGACTTAAAATGTAAGCACGTGGCTTTATGCGTGGATCGTGAGTTAAATATCATGTTATTGGATGAACCGATGCATTTTACACTCCAAATTAAAACTCCTTTTCCCACAACGGCTATTCATGATGGTCACTAAATAGGATGCATTTATCACCATGTAGGTTTGCCATGGCTGTTGTTCCGTGGTTCTCTAATGTGATTTTGGGTTGTACCGCGTGTTCTCCACAAGGTCCGACTTTCGCTCCACGTGCTGGGATCTTCTTCAGTCAGGAATTCCGTAGGTTTATTGGCAGTTGCAATGTGTGTTTCTCTCCAAAAGAAGTGACCCATTGCATGGAGAGAAACTTCTTACTTAATGCCCACTAACATTTAGTACAACCCAAAAACACATCAGAGAAGATGCATTTTGCATGCCACACAGTTCGATGACTGTTATCCTTGATAATTGCAGATACCAGTGTAAAGACGACTTGACACACTTGTCTTGAGATGGTTTCTTTATTGGATGAGACACATTCACTCGAACAGGCAGAGACCCCACTGCAACAGCCCCAAGTCTCCCGCGCATCTCTCTTATATACAGACCGAGGCCACTCCCCCCTTCCTGAACCTTTTTGCTGGCGCTGGACGCTCGCTCAACCAGCATACTCTTCTTCTTGGTTCTTTCGGTAAAGTCACGTAGAAGGGAAGTAATAAAATAATAAAAATAAAACATAATAAAACAATTCTCACGACGTTTCGGCTACAACGCAAGCAGCCGTCTTCAGGTGAAGAATGAGACACTGCCAAGCTAGGAGCTTATATATAAGCTGAGTTGGAGGTGGAAGAAGAAGAGAGCCTTAACAAAAGAATGTGCATATCAAGAGGAATTTAGCATATTCATGGGAAATGCGTAGGCGGGGGGGTTTCAAAGTCATTATGCCCATGCATTATGCAGGATCAGCAGCACCAAAGGGAGGGGGGGTAGCATTAACAAAGGAAGGGCATGTTAATAGTATGTAGAAGCAATGAAACATGTGAATGGGAAAACGGTGGCAGGAGATCCGCAGCGGAGCAAATAATGCATTCCCTGTGGAGAACACAAGATACACAGTTAATGCCAGTGAGTGGACTGCGGTCTGAAAGTCACCATAAACGTGAACAACAATCAGTTAAGATCCGAAGTGGTTTATTACGTCCTTCCAATGATTGCTGAGCCAGAATCCATCTTCTCGGTTGAAATTGTCTCTGTGTTTGTATATGTGGATCGCCTCATGAACGAATCTCTCATGGTAGCCAGATGGCTTGCAAAGAACCTCTGTCTTGGAGAAGTCAATGTCATGTGAACCCACTGAATTGTAACAGTGATCTGCCACGGCTGAGGTGTTCGTCCTACCGTGTTTCAGGTCAGCTTTATGTTCACGGATGCGGTCCGAGACATGTCGTTTGGTTTCTCCAATGTAACTGCTACCACAGAGGCAACTTAGTTTGTAGACGCCAGGGTACTATATGTCTGGAACCACGTCTTTTACAGACGGAACCAGATCACGGATTTTATGTACTGTGTTGAATCGTACCTGAATCTTGTGTTTAATCAGGATTTTGGAGATCTTTTTTGTGACCCCAGCAATGTAGGGTAAGGTGATGGTTTTGAAAGGCTCCTCAGCAGGATCCTTCTTGACGGTTGGAGTGATGGCCTTGCGGATTGTGTAGTCGGAGTAACCATTAGCCTTAAGAGCTTGGCGAATAAAAAAAATATATTTGTTTGAAAGACATTGCTACAATTGCTACAATTTTTCCTCTAATGTTGCAGGGTGGGTGGTAAAGTGCTACCTACCCTCTGCTGTGTGGACCAGAGGTGACTTGAAGAGATCTCCGATTCAGCCCTGTGATATCCGCTGCCATGTGACATACTCCAAAACAAAGTGATAACGGCCTCTTTATGATGGAATTTGCTAATCCTCCATACATAATATGTAAACATGTCATTGTGCAATGTTCATTTGATTTTCCCATTATGCATTTTCTAGGTCTACAATGTACTCAATCCTTTACTTAATCATAGTTTTCATGCTTATTGGTATCACCAAGCAGTGCCCGTTGAGAACAATTAGTGTACCCGCATGTCCTGGCATGTCCAAATCCACATGACCATTATCTTTATCTCTAAAAAGTTATTGTTCCAACTGGCCATACCCACAATCCCAATTAATTTTGCTCACGACAATATGTATGGATACAATAAGTTGATGCAGTGTCCCTAACGAGACCCAGTTTCAAATAGGAAAATTGTTTAAGCATTTAAAATCAGATTGGAGTGTTTTATATCACAAGCGTCAAGGCCTTGGGGTCTCATTTGGACACTTGTAAGGCTCAAGGGCTTCGAAGCAAGAGTGAGCAGTCATACACAGTGCTTAGTATACAGTGGTTTGCTCTTCCAAGTAATCTCAAAGGCTTAAATGACACTAAGCTGCCAGTTTTCTAAAGGCTGGGGGGGGGGGAAGATCACATCTGATGGTTCTAATTGGAATGTGTTCTTATATTTTCTTAGTGTGGTCCAAGTGAACCTTTGAGGTGTGCTGTAGCCAGTGTGCCATTGTGCAAAGTTGACGGAACAATAACAACAACAAATTTTACTTGGAAAATCCCTTGAGATTAATCATCTCATTCGCCAGGGTACTCCGATTATCGGGATTACAACTCGACATGTTAAATTATTTGAATGACAGCTGATGACTTTTGCTGCATCTTAATTCAATGGCTTGTTTTTTGCATATCTGGGTGATGAATACCAAAATGTTTGCAGGAAACCAACATTATTATTTAAGAAAGCTGCTTGAGTGTTGTAAATATTGACCATGTTGTTTAATCAGCACAACTATAAAGAGGGGTAGCAACGAATACTGTACATGGTAAGTGTAAATGGCATTGATGTAATGTGTCATTAATTTTTTTTATATTCCCACAGCAACAATCCAGATGGTGTTTGCCAGGTTGTAAAGATGATTTTGGATGTAATATATTGATTTCCTAAATTTCTATATTAAAATGTTAAATAGAAATAAACAAACAACATCGTTTTGTTACAATTCCTTTGGTTCATAAATCATAATGGTAATTTATTTCTGTTTATTACTGTGTTATTCTTAATTTTGTGCATATGGCACCCATTATGGTTGTTGTATATTGCTACTTCTGCAGATGGAAGATTTTATAGAGGAGAATTATAAATCTAGCGCACAGAAATGTTAATTGAATGATGGAAACACTGCACATGTGAAAATGGATACAGATATTTATGGGTTGGCACAATGGCCCACTGTAGATATGTGTTTGGTGTGCTCAGGAATTCTGTACCCACTGCGCTGCTAAAAATGAATTTTAACCAGTGTACCTTAAATCTGTTGAAAAGTTTGCTGCCTCTGAGCCATATAGCACATGACATGCTTCTTCATTTCATGGAGAGTAATTTCAGTCCCAAGCTGTGCACTGACTGCAATGGTGCACGTATACAGTAGTCTCTAATGAATGTTGACTTAAGAGGTCCTCTTGGTTTATTTTTTTTAAATGGCAGTTAATGAATGCTTTGAACATTATTGTTTTTTGGTCCGGAGACAAACAGTTTTGCGTTTAATGTTAACATCAACTGTAACATTGGAGGCGTTTGTTACATGGCCAGCATATTTACGTTATCTATAGAAAGGATATATAAAGGATGATCCATTTATATATTCCACACATTTATAATGACTCACTGACTTTATTTTCAAGGGTGACAGATACCCTATTGTAAAATAAATGGTTCCATATGTAACAGAGGAGAGGTTTCAATGGTGTAATGTGTGCATTGTGATTAGTGGGAGACATGTAGAGGCATGTAGAGGCTTTGGAATACAATGTTGTTTTCACTGTGATTTCTCTCCATTGTATTACTGTATCTTCTATAAATGGATCACTGATGCATCAGCTACGACAGCAAAACTAATTATATATTTGACTTCCTGTTATGATTGACTGTTGGATAAATATATACATATCCATGTGAAATTTTTACTTATCGTTATTTTTATTTCATGAATATATAGGGTGGGGAGTAAAATGTTGGATACATAACACTAGCCTGTGATGCAAAACATTAGCAGAAATATTAAGTTAGCAACGTTTTGTTTATAAATCACGCGATAAACCAAATATACAGATATTGGAGCTATTTTTGTTTGTAAAAGATTATCATTAAAACGTAAGGACGACTTCACCCGGATGCAAATTACATGAAGATGTTTTTAAAACTGTTATGTTTTAACATTTAAAAATAATTGTAAATATTGTATTTCATAATTTTATGCAAGAGACAACAACAATAATAACAACAACAAGATGAAAGCCAATTTATTCATGCAAATAGGTTACAGTCACGCAGTGTAGGGCACTGCACCAACTGAATGGGTTCAGCTGGCAGTGGTCTTTTTTCATTTTTCTTGAGAACATTGGGCTTGCTACTTCGGGCATGATACTGCAAAGTGTCCTGCTATGCAGCACAGATCCCACAGGGCCACATTACCTCCCGTTCATAAGTCTGTCACTCCGTCTTATCATCGCATGCAAAGTACAAGCCCCCTGCCCATGACAGGTGAATGGTCTCTGGGTAGCATGACAAGCTTGGGCAGCTGCCAGCTGCCATCTCCGTGGCAATGCAGTTGTGTTCCTGTCCTTAAATGTAGGTCACACTACTCAAAATGGTGCACTGCAGATTTACTCACATTTGAGAATATATATGGTATGGAAGTATACATGGATGCAAGCACTAGGGCAGGAAGGTCCTGTTAATAAACATTGCTCATGCAAGGTCGAGCATCATTTCCAGAACATGAAAATGTATGGATGAATGTTCTTCACTTGCATTAACATATTTCACAATGCCTGTTGAATATAAACAGGACAATTTAATTTTGTTAAGAATTTAAACTGTGTTAGAGATGGAACTGCATTTACTGTTGCATTAGCAGCAAATATTATACGACGTTAAATGAAAACGCATATTTAACATAGAGCCATTTTAGAAAACAGGTCACAGATAACCACACGCCTGTGTATAAATACGCATTTTGGTCCATTATTTTCATGACTCTGCGAATGTTTCTGTATCATTAAAAAACAGACCGCAGAATATTATTGTGGTGGTGAAGTCGTATTGTAGAGAACTAAATAAAGGCTGCCTGACAAAATTCCAAGAAACCATTGACAACTTTTGCTGGAAATTTCTGGCCTTTGACAATTTTTTTGCATTTAATTGAAAGGATAAAATGGAAAATATGTGGTATTTTTGGCATGAAGGCGAATTGTGCATTATTCAATCTGCACACGAGCTGTCAATAGGGTCTGAGGACGATGTGTTACACTAGGCGGGAGTGATACGCGATGGAACAGTGGTCAGCGGATTCAACTTTGAATCTCGTGCTCAAGTTTGACTCCAGACCATGGATGGCTAATATCAGTGGCAAGTCACGTCTGAACCAGTCCTGATTCCTCCACCCCATCCCCACCTACAATTAACCGGCACTGATCAGCTTTGTGAAGTATGAATAAGCAACCCTCTGCAACTATCAAGTGAGGGAATGATTTAATCAAGCAGTTGGATTGATAAAGGATAGTAATATTCGTATACTTGTCTCGTGTTAAATTATCTATGTCAGGTTTTAATGAAAAAAATTCAAAAGCATTTGAATCATGTCATAGATTACACACGTCCAATAAGCTAGATGTACGAAGATGAAATATGCATTGTTGTAAATACCGGTACTGTATTCATGTACCAGTGATGTACTTCTAGATTTGAAGCTTTCGTGACTGCAAGGATTCATATTCTAAGGTTTTCGATAAAGTCACGTAGGTAAAAAATTAAAATTAATAAAAGTAAAATAAAAAATAAAATAAAAATCACGACGTTTCGGAGGCAACAAAAGCTTCCGTCTTCAGGTGGAACCGCCACAGCACGATAGCTGTATCAAGTAAGAGAAATTCCAAGAAAACAGTCCTTGTATATATACTGGTTGAGGGTGGGAGGAGCCAAGGCAGGCCCTGAAAATTATTTTTTGTGAGGTTCGGTGCGGCTGAAGCTGAATTAAGACATGTACATCGGACCCTCAGGATGAACGGATACTCTGACCGCACCATCCTCCAAGCTGCTTCTCCCACCATACAGAAACAGCCACATGAAACTCCGATCAAAACTATCACGTTGCCATACATAGCAGGCGTGACCAAAAAGATCTCCAAAATTCTAAACAAACATAAGATCCAAGTCCGATTCAGTACAGTACATAAAATCCGTGATCTAATTCCATCTGTGAAAGATGTCATTCCTGACTTACAATACCCGGAAGTCTACAAACTGAATTGCAGTTGTGGTGATTGCTACATTGGAGAAACGAAACGTCATATCTCTGATTGTGTCCGCGAGCACAAGTCAGATCTGAAACACGGCAAAACTGATTCTTCTGCCGTTGCCGATCATTGCTACAACGCTGTGGGCTCTCATGAAATTGTCTTTTCCGAGACCAAGGTGCTCTGCAGACCTCCTGGCTACCATCAAAGGTTTGTACACAAAGCCATCGAAATATACAAACACAGACATAATTTCAACCGTGATGATGGGTACAAACTTAGTAATCATGGGAAAGATGTTATTAACCATGCAAACATGATTTAACTACACATATTTGGACCATCTTATTTGACAGGCACTATTCTTCAGTTACCGTATAGTTTCTTCTTCTTTTTTCCACACACTGGTTTTTCCTGATTTAAGTTTTACCAAACATATTTGGCAAATCTAGAATTAATCCCAGCAACGTAACAAAGTGCTGTTTCATCTACATAACAAAGGCTCACTCCCATTCACAGCAGCCGCACCTTTACATCAGCCGCACCTTAACAACTCTTAGAACCTCCCAGTTCAACCATTCTACACAACAAAGACACATTCCTGGCAGGGTTTCAGCCGCACCACCTCTACATAACAAAAGGCTCAGTCCCATTTACACGCACATTTACATCAGCCGCACCTAGTTTACACAACAAAGGCTCATTCCTAACAGCTTGTTTCAGCCGCACCGAACGTCACAAAAAATAATATTCAGGGCCTGCCTTGGCTCCTCCCACCCTCAACCAGTATATATACAAGGACTGTTTTCTTGGAATTTCTCTTACTTGATACAGCTATCGTGCTGTGACGGTTCCATCTGAAGACGGAAGCTTGTGTTGCCTCCGAAACGTCGTGATTTTTATTTTATTTTTATTTTACTTTTTTTTATTTAAATTTTTTTACCTACGTGACTTTACCGACAACCTTAGAACAGTGATGTACTGTTAGAGAAACACTTTAAATTGTTTATGTTAATGTGACATACATAAAAAAGTGCAATACCTATCAAAGTATATTTATTCACAGCCTGTGGAAGGTTGACACATACCTGGCAAATCATAATTTGGCCATGGAAATACAAAATCTCCATGTAATGGCCCAGCAGGCTTTATTGCCTCCTGTCATTGTTAAACCAACTTGAAATTCCATCTTGCTAACAATCCAGTTTGGCAGATTACAATTAGAAGTACCTTAGGTTGAACTTTGGGTAGCCATTGTCGATACATTATCAATCTAGATTTGAAGTTTTCGTGACTGCAGGGATCCATATTCTTTGGCTCTTTCGGTAAAGTCACGTAGGTTTAAAATAAAATAAATTAAATCACGACGTTTTGGGCACAACACAAGCGTCCATCATCAGGTGGGACAACCACAGCAAGAAACAATTACTGAAGAGGCCATATAGGCAAGAGAAGGGGGGAGGGAGGAGACAGGGAGGAGAGACAGGGAGGGTGGGGGTGTGGGGTAGGGGGAGTGGATGCTACAAGTAAGACTCAAGCATGGCAGAAAATGCCGGGGTGGGGAGTAGTAGTGGGCGGGGCTGGGAGTGGGAGGGTTAGGAAACTGGAGATGCGGATATGAAGGCAGGCCAAAAGCAGTTATGGTTTTACCTGGTTAATAACATCCTTCTAATGATTGCTCAATCTGTATCCATCTTCCCGTTTTAAGTTATGTCTATGTTTATATATCTGGATGGCTTCATGAACAAAACTTTAATAGGTGCCTGAAGGTTTGCAGAGCACCTTGGTCTTGGAAAAAACAATATCATGAGAGCCCACACCATTATAGCAAAGGTCAGCCACGGCAGAGGAATTAGTTCTGCCGTGTTTAAAATCTGCCTTTTGTTCGCGAACACGGTCCGAGACATGACGTTTCGTTACCCCAATGTAACAATCACCACAGGTGCAACTGAGTTTGTAGGCTCCAGGATATTGAATGTCGGGAATGACATCCTTCACATATGGGATTAGATCACGGATTTTGTATACTGTACTGAATCTGACCTGGGTCTTGTGTTTGTTTAAGATTTTGTAAATATTTTTGGTAACGTCTGCTATGTATGGTAACGTGATCGTTTTGATCGGCGTCTCAGGGGGTTGTTTATCCATGGTTGGAGAAACAGCTTTGCGGATAAGGCGGTCTGAATATCCATTTATCTTAAGTGCCTGGTGTACGTGTTCCAGTTCACTGGCTAGGTGGTGTTGGTCAGAAATACAGTGGGTCCTATGGTGTAGTGTTTTGATGTGGGAATTATTCTGTGCCGGATGGTGGTGGGAATCAGGTTTCAGATAGGAATCTGTGTGGGTGGCTTTCCTGTAGACAGAGTGTCCCAAGGAGCCATCAGGTCACTTCTCAAACAAAACATCCAGGAATGGTAGCTTGCCATCCTTCTCTACTTCCATGGTGAATTTGATGGAAGGGTGTATGGAATTAATGTGGTTGAGAAATCGGTTCAATGCTGGCAAGCCATCTGGCCAAATAACGAAAGTTTCATCTACTTTCTGTCTACACCTACATAGATTCCTATCTGAAACCTGATTCCTACCAGCATCTGGCACAGAATAATTCCCACATCAAAACACTACACCATAGGACCCACTGTATTTCTGACCAACACCACCTAGCCAGTGAACTGGAACACGTACACCAGGCCCTTAAGATGAATGGATAATCGGACCGCATTATCCGCAAAGCTGTTTCTGCAACCATGGAGAAACAACCCACTGAGACGCCAATCAAAACGATCATGTTACCATACATAGCAGGCATTACCAAAAATATTTCTCAAATCTTAAACAAACACAAGATCCAGGTCTGTTTCAGTACAGTACACAAAATCCGTGATCTAATCCCATCTGTGAAGGATGTCATTTCTGACATGCAATATCCTGGAGTCTACAAACTAAGTTGCACCTGTGGTGATTGTTACATTGGGAAAACGAAACGTCATGTCTCGGACCGTGTTTGCGAACACAAGACAGATCTGAAACATGGCAGAACTAATTCCTCTGCCGTGGCTGACCATTGCTATAACGCTGTGGGCTCTCATGATATTTTTTTTTCTGAGACCAAGGTGCTCTGCAAACCTTCAGGCTACTATCAAAGGTTTGTTCATGAAGCCATCCAGATATATAAACATAGACATAACTTAAAAAAGGAAGATGGATATAGATTGAGCAATCATTGGAATGATGTTATTAACCAGGTAAAACCTTAACTGCTTTTGGTCTGCCTTTATATCCGCATCTCCAGTTTCCTAACCCTCCCAATCCCAGCCCCGTCCACTTTCCCTCCCCACCCCAGCATTTTTTGTCGTACTTGTTTCCTCCTTACCCCTGCCCCACCCTCCCTGTCTCTCCTCCCTGGCTCCTCCCCCACCCCCCTTTTCTTGCCTATATCGCCTCTTGTTGCAGCAGCCCCTTTTGCCCACTTCAGAAATTGTTTCTTGCTGTGGTTGTCCCACCTGATGACGGACACTTGTGTTGCGCCCGAAACGTCGTGATTTAATTTATTTTATTTAATACCTACGTGACTTTACCGAAAGAACCAAAGAGTAACAGGACCCTGCGGGGTGGGCTGGTAGGAACGAATAACCAAAGAATATAAACATAATGTATTATTACACTTGTTTAGCCAGGAAAGCCCCACTGAGTCTAAAGGTTTTTCTAGGGTCCTGCCAAGTGTTTGCAGTAGGGGGCGATGTTGCTACACCTAATCGGACGATACGAAGGGAGAGTTTGAGGCCTAGTTCTAGGCTTTAGGCCTGGCTGTAGGCTTTAGGCCGCTGTGAGTTAATTTTTAATTTAAATGTTTTAATTATTTATGTAAAAGCTTTAAATGTAAATGTTTCTATTTAAAAACATCAGGGAATGTAACATTGTTAAACATTAACTCCCTTTCACACACGCGGGGGTACGATACGAAGGGAGAGTTTGAGGCCTAGTTCTAGGCTTTAGGCCTAGCTGTAGGCTTTAGGCCGCCGTGAGCTAATTTTTAATTTAAGTGTTTTTATTATTTATGTAAAAGCTTTAAATTTAAATGTTTCTATTTAAAAGCATCAGGGAATGTAACACTGTTAAACATTAACTCCCTTGCACACACGCGGGGGTACGATACGAAGGGAAAGTTTGAGGCATAGTTCGAGGCTTTAGGCCTAGCTGTAGGCTTTAGGCCGCTGTGAGTTAAATTTTAATTTAAACGTTTTAATTAAAAGCTATTTCAGGGAATTATAAGGGAATGTTACACTTGTTTAGCCAGGAAAGCCTCATTAATTTAAATGTTTTAATTAAAAGCTATCTGAGGGAATTATAAGCGAATGTTACACTTGTTTAGCCAGGAAAGCGTCACTGAGTCTAAAGGTTTTTGTAGGGTCATGCCAAGTGTTTGCAGTAGGGGGCGATGTTGCTACACGGACGGACGATATAATCTATTGTAGGCTGGTTCACTTCGTTCCTACCAGTATAAATTATCATTTAGACATTTCCTGCAAAGCACTGCGATCTGTAATGCATTTACAAAGTACCTATTTAGTTTGCCATTGGGCCTAAATAATTGCAGCCATATTATATGCATTTGATGAAAACTAAGAATATGTTTGACTCTTTTTGGGAATAAAATAGGTGTTATTATGTTAAAACTTCAAATAGATACCATTTGCAAAGCATCAAGCTGCATTAACCACATATACTTGTGTAGTGGTGTATTCACACGGACACTTTTAGCTTTTCTCCTGTGTCACTTTATTACCTCGCATCCTGTGTGGATGCTCCTCACACGAGCATAACGCACCCTTGCTCCGAACTCCCTCTCTCTATACTCCGATAGCCTGTCACTCTATACTCCGCTAGCCTGTCGCTCTATACTCCGCTAGCCTGTCGTTCTATACTCCACTAGCCTGCCGGTGTAATCCAAGCAAGATATCCAGTGCCCCCGGTTCTTGTGAAGTGAATTAGCAGTGGTCCGGTGCTTGCAGCTTGTTGGCTCCGGAGTGCATGAGACAGCCTTTGCTGTACACTCTGCTCCCCTTAAGCTGCTGTACTTTCACGTCAGGGTCTCGCATCGTAAGGTAAGGGGGTCCATGTCTAGTCTACTATTCCCACCACAAAACAACATCGTGCAGAATTCTAAATAATCCGTTTACTTATCAGCCTTCATTTAAACTAATTAGGTCTTACATACTGGGCGTCCCTACATGGTTGATAGCCTTCATGAGTCCACAGTGCAAAGAGCTCACACACTTTTAGTTGTCCCCAATTTCAGTACAAACTTGGCTCGTGTGTTATTGTGTTACACTCCTTACAACTACAACAGTTGCAAGGCGTGGCTCCACACCTTAGTGGCAGATTGCTTAACCAAATCGTGCATATTAATATTCAGCTTATATGTCAATGTCTCTGGTTGAAAATATAAGGGAATTGGTTGCCTGCAAAAAAGTTGGACAGAACTGATCGCTCTGATGTGGACCCCTATTCACAAAAAATATAGACAATGTCTTTTAGGAGCAGCAGGAGATACTGCTATGAGACACAAACGTTGTTACTGATATCATACTCTCTCACACACACACATTCACGATGTGTCTTCAATATTGAAATATATCAGTAATCGCATCAGATTCTGTATATGAACGTGACATCACAATTCATTTACATTATCTGCATACATACTTGTGATGGCTGTCAGCTCAAAGGAGCGAACATTGGCGTGTCCTTTATTTAGGCAGCAGAAGGACAACACGGCACATGCATACCAGGGTTAATCCTCATTAGGACCCTTAAGGGCCGTACAGACATGATTCGATTTTTTTTTATGAATCTTAAGTTGACTCTTCAGCTTGAGGTAGTGCTTGCATTTGATTTTGTTAGTACGAAAAAAACATCTGGCCTCATTAATATATCTGTCTGTAATTTATATTAAAAAAGCATTACACAGCCATGAGAAAACACTTTGTCACTTTGTCATTTAATGGCTTTGAGTCACACTTTTGGCATACACTTCTGCTGCTCGTCCAATAAGCATTGTATAATCACATGCAATATTACGTGGAGCAGATGGAGAGTAACACGGTTGATGCCAGTGAAGGCATGTAAATGTGGTTTTACACTCCCTTTTATTATTATATACTGTGGCTCAACCTCTACTCATATGCTGTCCTCTCTGCAACTGACCATTTGATACGTGATGTACTTATGGTAAATTGACCTCGAGACAAAGTCATATACAAATTGAACCAATCCAAATCTCTCACGGTGCCACGGTGCAATGCTGAGCACATCATGGTGTAATGGTTTGCATGGTTAGGTCGCCTGTTGGAACAGAGGTCACCAGCCGTGGTTGTTGCTAGGTAAAGTGATGAGAAATGTTCTTGAATCTACAATCCACATCTGTACCCCCCTCTCCCCACAGACCGCCGCCTTTTTTCCACCCAGCAATAAAAATGAGTACAATTACAGTTAGTTCATTGGCAGGTTGGTATGTGGTGGGGTGAAGTGTCGGTACTCCATCCTCTCCTCAAACCATTCTGAGAAATGTGTAAGAGTAAGCCGAGTACCCCCTCGAGGGACTATCTCGAGCTTCATACTATTCTAGGTCCTTCTGCCAGCAGTAGCGTGAGCAAGTAATTTCGGGGCTGCACCTCCATTTTTTTTTACTAAAACGATGCAGGCTGTGGAGGGTTATCTGACCCTGATAAAGTTATAGGATCTGGGTAAGGTGTCTTTATTTTTACAGCACTGCACTAATCTCTATTGCCATTCAATTGTGGAAATGCACAATTTGCAAAAGCTGTGCATAATATATGTATAAACTGTACCTTAAAATGTGTAAGCGTTTAACACCGTGTATAATGTGGATATTTTTTACACATTACGAGTTAGTAAATGTGGAAATCAAAACAATAATTTGAATTTACTTCATGTAGAAAAGTTATCTGTGGCTGCTATTAAACGCCTCCCTGTGGCTTTTCCACACTTTCAATATGAAAATATCAATAAAGTCCACTTTGGTTTTTGAGGCATGTTTGAAATATAATCCAAAGGAATGCTATAAATTTTCCATGCCCTTTAATCAATGCAGGCATGTCTAAAACTTGACATATTTTTAATGTGATAATTTCCATCCGTCACGTGTTTACCTGGATTCCATTGACGGTTGTGTTGACAACCCACACCGTCACCCACTTTGTGGTAGCCAACAAAAAGTGTGCATTAGCTTCTCAAGGGTAAAGGGAAATTGGAATGTTTTTGGGACTCTTAGTGGGAGTAACTTACGTAATATATAAATGTCAAAAAATCCAGATCAAATATTCTCCTGTAGTTGTTTTACTCCATAGAGAAACAGAAGGTGCTGTTGTATGAATTACACTACATGCAGTACTGTTGCTTTAGAAATAAAATAAAAACGTCAAATATATTGCAATTGTGCTCTCTGTTTCATGTATTGAGATGAAGAATCTAAATTATGCAGCTAGAGTTGTTTCCACATTTGTCAAACAATGGTCTGAGAAGATGACATTACAGAACTACTTTTGAACTTGCACAAATAGACATCTTTAATCACTCCAGAGTCAAAGTTTTTATGCCCTGCAAATAAATTGGTTGCATGCAGACATTATTATTTTTAGATCCGAGCTGACAGTAATTAAATTCGTGAAAAACATAATTTTATTATGTATTTTGAAGTCATTGGTGACCGAGCTTAGGCCATCGATTTGCTCGTCGTGACAACCTGGTTTAATCGTGGGCATTTTCATGGATTCAAATCCGTAATTTGAGAGGTGCTAGCTAAGTGCACTGACTAATGAACTAACCTGGGCCACATTATTATTCAGTTAAAAATGGTTTAAAAAAAACATCTTTTTTAGCCTGGCCTCGATTTCATTCACTACTCCCTTGTGGCACATTCTCCTTAGAGAAAATATTTTCTTATCTTACACTGACAAACTGTTCATATATGGCTGATCATTGCTCGCTCAGACTATTGGAAGGATAATACTTAACCCTTGGACCATTTGTCATTGTTATGTTACTCGTCTTAACAGTGATTGTCCCAATCTATTATACATAGGATGGTTTTTGTATTGACATTTTTTTAATAATTGATATTTTTCCATATTTTCGTAGGATATAAAGGTTCCATTATTATTAATAAAATAGCATGTTATAGTGACTTCATCCAATGCCACTTAACGCCACCTTTTCGTGTTAATGACACAGGAGTGACACCATTTCGTGTAACAATAATTTTAGCTCAGTCCAAAACATTGTTCTTTGGATGATCCAAAATTATATTGTATTGGTTCTATTTTCCAATTATTCAGATTAAAATCAGGAACACATTCCATATATACATTGAAATAGCAGTGAGAGCATAAATATTGCTTGCCAATTCATAACTACTGACACATCGTCCCATTTTAAGCCATTCTTGCATCAGGTGAAACTTATTTTGAGTGACGTTTCTCACGTGTTCCAAAAAAACTGCTGATTTTCCGAATTTAGGCAAGTTTGGAGCCTGCAATTGGCAACAACATAATAACTTCACATCACACATAAATGCGTATTGTTCCATTCTTGAATATGGTCATCATAAGTTTGTTGTGTGGTCATTCATGTTGACAGCTATAAACATATATGTTGCCTGCCAGAACTCTAGAGTGCGGCTGTCATTCTTCGCCTGCTCGAACATTCTTCCAGTGAGGGTGAATGATCGTTGAAAGTGGTAGCTCACTTTGAGATGCCTAGATGCAAACTTGCACCTTGATTGTTTGTGTAGCACATTCCATTAATTCTCTCCACAGTTCAACTTGACGGAAATTGTTTTGACAGTGGCATACCATGCCCTTCACACTTATTAATGCCCCGGCATTAGCAGTAATAACCACATTGCTAATGACAGCACTGCACTTGCATTTCACTCTGCTTGAACATTGTTAGAAAATAAACGACATACACTTAGCACATCCATAGTACATATACTGCATAAAATAACAATTTACAGCCCTTTGGAAATCCAAGGATGGATCAAGGCCTATTTTATGGCCCAATGGATGCCTTGATTGATATTGTTAATTCTTGATAATGAACATTATATTTACAAAATTTGGCATTTTTCAGGATAAACAACAACTGTTATATTTCAATGAATAACGATGCTTATATTTGCTAATTTAAGTATACAAGAAGTTTAACATACATGTGTAGTGAGCGACTTCCGACACACGTCTTAGTAGAAGGCTTCTTATTTATTAATAGCACACAGGGCGATACATTTCGTAACGTGGCTACACACAGGCTGTTCTAAACACGCAGCCCATCTCTGTCCTGCGCTATGCTGGCTGGTTGACGAGCGTAGCGTCGGCGACAGAGCTGGTCTTGCAGAAGAACAGCCATGTGGTCGAAGACAAAGAGATGACGACGGCAGCGACGCAACCAGGACCCAGACCCGACACTAACAGCCCCGAAGCTCGGGTTAGGTGCTCCTTATATCCGCCTGGCTCCACCTCTGGCCACGCCCCCTTTCTAGAATCTTCTAGACCCTTCAGGATGGTTCCCGGAGCTTCTAAACTGACACTGCCCTTAACCTTTACCCCTTCATGATGTAGGGGTGTCAGGGGAAGGATTCCCACCAATAGGAGGGTTAAGGGGAGGGGTAATCGAGGAGATATAAGGGGAGAACGGGCGGGAAGAAGGGGCTTTTGGCGGGAACGAGATTGGGACGGCTGGGGACAGGTGTGGATGGGAGGAAATTATTTAAAGACGAACCCCCCTGCAATCTTGTGTCGGCTCTCCTTCACAATAATAAGGCATTATGTAATGCAGCTATAACAGTAATGCCCCGTAAAGGAAGGCAGGTGTCACCCTGTCATTACACATGCATACACATCAACGATTTGCCCATGCATTACGTGAAGGGCTATAATGTCTCCACACCCTCTCAGTCATGGGTGTTGTGTGGTCATACTTCACCACTCTGCTCAGGCCCTTCCATTATATTCAAACACGAGGCTCAAATACTGTACAACGTAATGTATGCAGTATTTTATCATTTCCTGTTAGATTATTGGAGTGAATATAGTAGTTATTAGATAAACTAAGAGTTTAAATTATCTGTGAAAGCTGCGGGGTCTGCAAAAAACGTTTTATCCATGCTCCCCTTCTTCCAATTTTCCGCAATTATTCACGGTTTTTGCAGAAACGGCTTCCAATTCACAAATTTCTCATGGATAAGAGGAGTTAAACAGAACATGAATCCTATTATCCACAATCAGAAAAAATATATAACGCGAAGTGATGTAAGATTGCGGATAATAGAATCCACAAATTCAGTCCTCCACATTACCGCAGATAAAAGTTCCCCAGCATAGTGTAATGTACTCCCACTGCGCCTCACGGCCGGGGATGCATCAGCATCAGTGAAGGCAATTTGCTCAATACCATCAAAAACGGACGGCATCACAATTCATTGTCATTCTCATCATCCAACATAATTGTACATCATTAGTTTCCAAGCGTAGATTATTATATCTATGGAACCTTTTTGGCAGTATCCAGCATGATGAAAGATACAAATAGGTTTTACACTTTCTGGCAATAAAACAGGTGTTAAGATGTTCAACCACAAAATAGATACCTTTTACAAGGCACATACTTGTGGCAAAACATGAAAAGAAACATGCTCTGATAATATATGTATTGTCTTTTAAACGGATTGGCCTACACCAAAGACAGCCTTCTTGATGGCCTTGTCTCGCCAGTGTTAGACTAGAGAATGCCAAAGGCGAACAGTACAAAGACAATGCAAGTATCAGAACACTTATAGCTCAGGTTGAAAAGGCAAAACCTCTTTTTATTTTTTAATTAATCGCCAGTTGATTGAAGGTCGGATTTATTTACACTTGTGCACAGCTTATACCATCATCAGTATACCTAAAGAAAGAGCTTTAACGAACCACAAGCTCTGCTCGTCCATATCTTACATCCTGTCCAGACCCCTCATTCTATAGAACCGTCTTTCGGCCATGAACAACTTGACAAACTCCTGCGAATCGCCGATTCAATTCCCCAGCAAATCCAATGCTCGCGTCGTCGAACCAACCATCGATCATCAGTGGCTGTTCCACCTGACTAATCGGGATCGTCCTGGAATGGTGATAAGCCAACTTATATTCCATATATTTATTTATTTATATTTTCGTCATCAATAACGGTATTGCCTTTAATTTAATGTGCACACACAGCCCATTAACTCATGTTGGTAGCAGTGACTGATGGTAGTGACAACAACAATTGACCATCATTATGTTCAGCTTCATCACTGACAGTGTAGGGGGCTGCAGTATGGCGAGAAAGTCAATAATGATGACGACACTTGTGGTACAAACAAGCATACATACATACTGTGCAGTACATACATGCATGCACCAACACACGTTCACATGCATATATGTACACACACAAAACAATAGCAGCAGAGACAGCAGTAGCATAATTGTTATCGTCATCAGTGTAATCAGAAATGTCTTCCTCCAAATCACCATCATCACAATCGGCAGTAGTAGCATCTCCATCACCATCATAATTTTCATCATTGTATTTTGCTTCTCATTATCATCACCATAAGTCATGTGTCATTAAATTTGGTGCCTGCCTAGCTCCTCTTTTAACAAAAAAACGTGGTAAATGCCTCATGCACATTAAACGCAAAGACGGAGATAATAGGATCATATAAAATATGTCTAACTTTACAGCATTTACTTGTTATTTGCGAGGGAAATGTTCCAGAGATGCTCGTGAAAAGAACATTTTGCAGATAATGATAGTGGCAGCAGGGTTCATGGAACGGAACTATTTATTTACCAGGTAAAGCCTGTACAGTAAGACATATTTGCCATTATCCTAATTGTAGTGACGTAAATGGAGTCACTATGGCGTTTAGCGCTAGCTACTGTCACAAAAGTGGAACTGTGTGTCTTGAGCCTCTCTCTGGCACCAGAGTCGGTATGGCATGGAAGCGGGCCCTCGGGGGCATGGTTCTGGTGACGGTCAGAGAGAGGGCAAATGATAACGTGACAGCCTGGGTGAACACGAGATGGCACGTGACCGGGACAGGGTAGCGAGGGGGCGCAAACAGTGGCTTGAGGGACACGTGGTGCTAGGTCGAGAACCTTCTGGTGAGATCCAGTAGGGGGGCGTGGCCGAGGGCGGAGCGAGGCCACGCTCAGAAACATAAAGAGGAGGTCCCGAGAGCAATCCCGGCTGTCTGCTGGAATGGAACCCTTGGTGCTACGTCTCATTTTACCACATTTTTTTGTCAAAAGAAGAGCTGGGCAGCACCAGATTTAATAAATGAACTTACCTTAAATGTCTTCTTGGTTCTTTCGGTAAAGTCACGTAGAAGGGAAGTAATAAAATAATAAAAATAAAACATAATAAAACAATTCTCACGACGTTTCGGCCACAACGCAAGCAGCCGTCCTCAGGCGAAGAATGAGAACATTATCAAGCTAGGAGCTTATATAGGTGTAGCGAGGAGGAGCGCCTTAACAAAAGAATGTGCATATGAAGAGGAATTTAGCATACCAATGGGCAATGCATAGGAGGTGGGCGGAGGGGTTTCAAAGTCCCATTATGCCCATGCATTATGCAGGATCAACAGCACCACGGGGGCGCGCAAGGAACAGCGTTAATAAAGGAAAGGAATGTTAGTGATATGTAGCTGCATTTGCCAAACAACCACGTAGAAAACCAAAGTGAAAACTACATAAAAAACTAAAATATAAACTGATACTTACTATACTCTACAATAAGCTGAGTTACTAACAACAAATAATAAATTACAATTCTACGTCGTAAGAAGTATATAATATACTTCCATCTAAACTTTATTCTCTTAGCATATACAGTACTATATACTGCCATAGATAAACCCAACATTAAATTATATACTTTATTGCTGTAAACCACCCTATACTTTATACATTACATATCACTAACATTCCTTTCCTTTATTAACGCTGTTCCTTGCGTGCCCCCGTGGTGCTGTTGATCCTGCATAATGCATGGGCATAATGGGACTTTGAAACCCCTCCGCCCACCTCCTATGCATTGCCCATTGGTATGCTAAATTCCTCTTCATATGCACATTCTTTTGTTAAGGCGCTCCTCCTCGCTACACCTATATAAGCTCCTAGCTTGATAATGTTCTCATTCTTCGCCTGAGGACGGCTGCTTGCGTTGTGGCCGAAACGTCGTGAGAATTGTTTTATTATGTTTTATTTTTATTATTTTATTACTTCCCTTCTACGTGACTTTACCGAAAGAACCAAGAAGATGAATCCCTGCAGTCACGAAAGCTTTAAATCGAAAATTACCTTAAATGATTATGATGTGCATTATCACTTCATCTCATCACTTGATCTCATTACTTTCTTTCTATTTTTGTGCAGGTGTGTAGAGTTCCAGATGTGATCCGTAGATAGCCAACATCACGGATAGAAAGTTCGTGAAGAACCAGGGATTTCTGTACATATTTTAATATTTAAAATCAAGCTGTCTACCAACCCTTGTCTCGTGCCCAGGGGTGCCACGGTTGTGAGATGTCCTTCGCCTGGTATGCAGGAGGTCGTGGGTTCGATCCCAACCCTGACACCTGTATATTTATAGTGTGCATGTTTTCCCCGTGGTCTTGTGGATTTTTCTCTGGGTCCTCTGGATTTTCCCTTCACATAAAAAAACTTACATTCACGTTATTTGAACAAAGTATACCACTGATAAAACATTAGTACTCACCTCTTGTAACTATGTTTCTCACAAAGCTTGAACCATTTCACACAATTTATGCTTATCTTACCTGTAATGCCATATCAACCTTAAAGTTGACCTTGTTCTTTTTTGCCACCTAAATAATATTGTTACTCAGTCTACAATCTATATATATATAAAATCGCAAATCTGTCTGTCTGTGTGTGTGTCTGTGTGTCGCTGGACCATACGCAGTTTCATTGGACGGCGGTTGCCCCTGGCAACGGGTAGCGACGCATTCGCTGCGGGGTGGACGCCATTTTTAATTCCTGTTAAAAATATGCGCACGCATTAACACGCGACTCTGAGGTAAATTCATCAAAGTTTCACGTCCTCTTCACTCCCCTCCCACCCCAATGTGTGCAATTACTATTATAGGGTCGGTAGATAATAAAATTATAGCGATTACACAGTATTATTGTAGCGCGGGGGGGGGGGGGGGGGAACGGCACCCGTACCCAGCCTCAGCCGGGTGGGCAATTTAGGCGAGGCCGGAGGCTCTGCACGGTACTAGGCCTCGACACCCACCACGCGACTCTGAGGTAAATTCATCAAAGTTTCACGTCCTCTTCACTCCCCCCCCACCACAATGTGTGCAATTACTATTATAGGGTCGGTAGATAATAAAATTATAGCGATTACACAGTATTATTGTAGCGCGGGGGGGGGGGGGGGGTAACGGCCCCGGTACCCAGCCTCAGTCGGGTGGGCAATCTAGGCGAGGCCGGAGGCTCTGCACGGTACTAGGCCTCGACACCCCACCCGTGTCAAGCGACGACTTTGTGGTATAAACTCGATATACCCAGTGTTGCCCGGGGGGAAAATACATTTAAAATCTTATGAAAACTTTCAAACATTACATACCAATGAAAAAACAACTGTCTAATTACTTTTAAACCCGACGCGCCAAAAATCGATTCTTTAAATGTTGACTGTACAAATAGTCATTAAGCTGGGTGAGCGTACTGCCAGTCTATAATGTAGACTGTAGCCTGCTTATTAAATTGGGTGAGTGTACTGCCAGTCTATAATGTAGACTGTAGCCTGGTTATTAAGCTGGGTGAGCGTACTGCCAGTCTATAATGTAGACTGTAGCCTGGTTATTAAGTAAAGTTAGTCATAATCAACGATTTTTGGGTTTAGATCGCGTTATTTATAAATGTGTCGTAACCCTCCACCACCCGACACGGCCAATCAGTAAAAAAAGTGTCACGTTGACAAAAGACAAATAGTTCACTGCTTTAGCCCACCGGTGTGTTGAAGCGTGAAACCACAACATTTACAATTTGAGTACGACGTTTCGCTGGTAATTGCATCCAGCATCATCGGGCAATTCGCCAGAATGGTGAGGCTCTGCTGTGTCTCCCGTTCTTATATAGAGCAGCAGCAGGGTGACGTCATCATTAACTCATTAACTCATCAGGTGCAAAGATTTGAGGGGGGGGGGTTATTGTAATTATATACTTGATTAGTAATAAGGCTATTGTTACGATGCGAGTTGTAGATTAGTAATCATTTGGAATGTGTTCTATTGTGATTATGCTACATTAATAATCAGTTAGTGCTTGTTTCCCTTATAAGGAATTGTAATGCATCTTATTTAATAATACGCTTCCAGGCCGCACTAAGCCTGTAGCTGTCTGAGCGATTAAAGTTATTTCTGTTTCTCTCAATCTCAATGGATTCTCTAATTAGTCTTTGCCAGTAGTAACTAGTTTTACACAACACTTCAACGTTGTCAAAATCAATTGAGTGTCCCTGTTGACAAGCATGTTCTGCCACTGCCGACAGTTGTGTTTGCGATAGTTTAATATTTCTCTGGTGTTCTTTTAGTCTTACACTAACGTTACGCCCTGTCTGTCCAATATAGCATCTGCCACATACACAATTAATCCGATATACACCTTCTGTTGATAATTTAGGCAATTCGTCTTTAGTGCACGTTACTAATTGTTGAATTTTGTGTACTGTACCAAATCTTACTGTAATGTTTTGCTTTTTGCAAAACACGGGCTAATTTGTCAGTTACTCCTGAGATAAATGGTATTTTTATTGTTTTAATAATCTGATCGCTTTCAGCAGTGTTGCTTTGCGATCGTGATTTGGCATTTAGTGCTCTGTTAATTTGAGCATTATTGTAGCCATTCTGTCTTAGTGCTTCTTTAACATGTTTAATCTCTCTCACTAGACTTTCATCATCTGACACTGTTTTAGCCCGATGTATGAGCGTCTTGATTAGAGAGGATTTCTGAGCTGGGTGATGATGCGATTTCGCATTCAGATAGGCATCAGTGTGCGTTTGCTTTCTGTAAACGCTGTGTGTTATTTTACCATTTAGGCCATGCCCAAGTAAAATATCCAGGAACGGGAGTGTGTTATTCACCTCCATTTCCATGGTGAACTGAATGGCCGGGTTTTGTGCATTGAGATGATTTAGAAAATCGTTAAGTGTATCTTTACCATGTGGCCAGACAACCAAAGTGTCATCCACATATCTAAACCAAAAGGATGGTTTTAATGTGCTCGAGGCAAGTGCTCTGGTTTCAAAGTTTTCCATGTACAAATTTGCTATAGCAGGAGATAAAGGAGAGCCCATTGCTGCTCCCTCCCTTTGTTTAAAGAATTCACCTCTCCATAAGAAGTAAGTGTTATTTAAACAATGGTCAGCGAGTTTCGGAATATCTTTTGGTAAATCTGTATTCTTTACCAGTGTATCAAGTAATTTAAGCGACTCGCTCACTGGAACCTTAGTGAATAGCGAAATCACATCAAAACTCACCAAAATATCATTAGGGTTAAGCTTAATATCTTTGATCATATTCACAAGATGTTCTGAATTTCTTATGAATGATGATGTCCTACCGATGTAGGGCTGTATTTGTTTAGTTACATATTTTGCTAATTTATATGTGGCAGAGCCAATTGTACTGACTATGGGTCGTAAAGGGATGCCGATTTTATGGATCTTTGGTAGCCCATACAGTCTAGGTGGTTTTGAAGCCCTTGGCTTAATTAGGAATTGCTCATTTTTTGGGATTAATGAATTTGCAATGATTGCAGTAGTCTTACGTTCCAGAGTATTAGTTGGATCTCGTTTAATTTTAATGTAGGTACTTTCCTCTAATAAATCTTTAATTTTATTATCATAATCGGCTCGTGACATCACTACAGTAGTGCGGCCCTTATCCGCTGCTAGGATTTGAATATCTTTATTTAGACGAAGCTCTCTTAAGGCTTTTGCCTCGTTCGAGCTAATATTTACTTTCGGTATTTTACTATTCTCAATTATTTTGGCAACCTCGTGTCTAGTCATCTCTGCCTCATTATGTGGAAGAAGTCTTACTGCTGATTCTACCTCAGCAATTATCTCATCCACTGGAATTGTGCGTGGGGTAACGGCAAAGTTAAGGCCTTTAGAAAGGACAGAAATCATGTCAGTGGTTAAATTAGTGTTAGTCAAGTTCATTACGGTTTTGTTTTTAAATTGTTCGTTTTTAATAGGGATTTGTTTATTGTAAAGTCTAGAAAATTTGTTAATTTGGTTAGCATTTGTTAGATTAAACACATTATCAGCCGATTGTTGTGTTATAGTATCGATTATATTCCAATCATGCATGGACACACTATTGCTTATATTTAAATGTAAATGCTTTAGCGATTCAGAAATGCTGGATAATTCACTCCTGTTGTGTTGTATTCTCTCTATTAATAATAATTCGCTAGCTTTGTGTAGTATTTTGTTAGCTTTAGAAGACTTTATGTGATGTGTTATTTTAACTGCGTTTGGTATTACCTTCGAATCTCTGCACCTTTTGAGGAACGCCAATGAAGATATCAATTTCATCCGCTTAATGCGGAGCTTCTCCAATTTTCTGGTTTTAAGAAAAGTATCCTCCCCATAGAGGTTAGTCAGTTTAACACGTAGGCTTTCGCGACCAATATTGTTCATAATCAACGATTTTTGGGTTTAGATCGCGTTATTTATAAATGTGTCGTAACCCTCCACCACCCGACACGGCCAATCAGTAAAAAAAGTGTCACGTTGACAAAAGACAAATAGTTCACTGCTTTAGCCCACCGGTGTGTTGAAGCGTGAAACCACAACATTTACAATTTGAGTACGACGTTTCGCTGGTAATTGCATCCAGCATCATCGGGCAATTCGCCAGAATGGTGAGGCTCTGCTGTGTCTCCCGTTCTTATATAGAGCAGCAGCAGGGTGACGTCATCATTAACTCATTAACTCATCAGGTGCAAAGATTTGAGGGGGGGGGGTTATTGTAATTATATACTTGATTAGTAATAAGGCTATTGTTACGATGCGAGTTGTAGATTAGTAATCATTTGGAATGTGTTCTATTGTGATTATGCTACATTAATAATCAGTTAGTGCTTGTTTCCCTTATAAGGAATTGTAATGCATCTTATTTAATAATACGCTTCCAGGCCGCACTAAGCCTGTAGCTGTCTGAGCGATTAAAGTTATTTCTGTTTCTCTCAATCTCAATGGATTCTCTAATTAGTCTTTGCCAGTAGTAACTAGTTTTACACAACACTTCAACGTTGTCAAAATCAATTGAGTGTCCCTGTTGACAAGCATGTTCTGCCACTGCCGACAGTTGTGTTTGCGATAGTTTAATATTTCTCTGGTGTTCTTTTAGTCTTACACTAACGTTACGCCCTGTCTGTCCAATATAGCATCTGCCACATACACAATTAATCCGATATACACCTTCTGTTGATAATTTAGGCAATTCGTCTTTAGTGCACGTTACTAATTGTTGAATTTTGTGTACTGTACCAAATCTTACTGTAATGTTTTGCTTTTGTAGTGATGTCACGAGCCGATTATGATAATAAAATTAAAGATTTATTAGAGGAAAGTACCTACATTAAAATTAAACGAGATCCAACTAATACTCTGGAACGTAAGACTACTGCAATCATTGCAAATTCATTAATCCCAAAAAATGAGCAATTCCTAATTAAGCCAAGGGCTTCAAAACCACCTAGACTGTATGGGCTACCAAAGATCCATAAAATCGGCATCCCTTTACGACCCATAGTCAGTACAATTGGCTCTGCCACATATAAATTAGCAAAATATGTAACTAAACAAATACAGCCCTACATCGGTAGGACATCATCATTCATAAGAAATTCAGAACATCTTGTGAATATGATCAAAGATATTAAGCTTAACCCTAATGATATTTTGGTGAGTTTTGATGTGATTTCGCTATTCACTAAGGTTCCAGTGAGCGAGTCGCTTAAATTACTTGATACACTGGTAAAGAATACAGATTTACCAAAAGATATTCCGAAACTCGCTGACCATTGTTTAAATAACACTTACTTCTTATGGAGAGGTGAATTCTTTAAACAAAGGGAGGGAGCAGCAATGGGCTCTCCTTTATCTCCTGCTATAGCAAATTTGTACATGGAAAACTTTGAAACCAGAGCACTTGCCTCGAGCACATTAAAACCATCCTTTTGGTTTAGATATGTGGATGACACTTTGGTTGTCTGGCCACATGGTAAAGATACACTTAACGATTTTCTAAATCATCTCAATGCACAAAACCCGGCCATTCAGTTCACCATGGAAATGGAGGTGAATAACACACTCCCGTTCCTGGATATTTTACTTGGGCATGGCCTAAATGGTAAAATAACACACAGCGTTTACAGAAAGCAAACGCACACTGATGCCTATCTGAATGCGAAATCGCATCATCACCCAGCTCAGAAATCCTCTCTAATCAAGACGCTCATACATCGGGCTAAAACAGTGTCAGATGATGAAAGTCTAGTGAGAGAGATTAAACATGTTAAAGAAGCACTAAGACAGAATGGCTACAATAATGCTCAAATTAACAGAGCACTAAATGCCAAATCACGATCGCAAAGCAACACTGCTGAAAGCGATCAGATTATTAAAACAATAAAAATACCATTTATCTCAGGAGTAACTGACAAATTAGCCCGTGTTTTGCAAAAGCAAAACATTACAGTAAGATTTGGTACAGTACACAAAATTCAACAATTAGTAACGTGCACTAAAGACGAATTGCCTAAATTATCAACAGAAGGTGTATATCGGATTAATTGTGTATGTGGCAGATGCTATATTGGACAGACAGGGCGTAACGTTAGTGTAAGACTAAAAGAACACCAGAGAAATATTAAACTATCGCAAACACAACTGTCGGCAGTGGCAGAACATGCTTGTCAACAGGGACACTCAATTGATTTTGACAACGTTGAAGTGTTGTGTAAAACTAGTTACTACTGGCAAAGACTAATTAGAGAATCCATTGAGATTGAGAGAAACAGAAATAACTTTAATCGCTCAGACAGCTACAGGCTTAGTGCGGCCTGGAAGCGTATTATTAAATAAGATGCATTACAATTCCTTATAAGGGAAACAAGCACTAACTGATTATTAATGTAGCATAATCACAATAGAACACATTCCAAATGATTACTAATCTACAACTCGCATCGTAACAATAGCCTTATTACTAATCAAGTATATAATTACAATAACCCCCCCCCCTCAAATCTTTGCACCTGATGAGTTAATGAGTTAATGATGACGTCACCCTGCTGCTGCTCTATATAAGAACGGGAGACACAGCAGAGCCTCACCATTCTGGCGAATTGCCCGATGATGCTGGATGCAATTACCAGCGAAACGTCGTACTCAAATTGTAAATGTTGTGGTTTCACGCTTCAACACACCGGTGGGCTAAAGCAGTGAACTATTTGTCTTTTGTCAACGTGACACTTTTTTTTTTTACTGATTGGCCGTGTCGGGTGGTGGAGGGTTACGACACATTTATAAATAACGCGATCTAAACCCAAAAATCGTTGATTATGAACAATATTGGTCGCGAAAGCCTACGTGTTAAACTGACTAACCTCTATGGGGAGGATACTTTTCTTAAAACCAGAAAATTGGAGAAGCTCCGCATTAAGCGGATGAAATTGATATCTTCATTGGCGTTCCTCAAAAGGTGCAGAGATTCGAAGGTAATACCAAACGCAGTTAAAATAACACATCACATAAAGTCTTCTAAAGCTAACAAAATACTACACAAAGCTAGCGAATTATTATTAATAGAGAGAATACAACACAACAGGAGTGAATTATCCAGCATTTCTGAATCGCTAAAGCATTTACATTTAAATATAAGCAATAGTGTGTCCATGCATGATTGGAATATAATCGATACTATAACACAACAATCGGCTGATAATGTGTTTAATCTAACAAATGCTAACCAAATTAACAAATTTTCTAGACTTTACAATAAACAAATCCCTATTAAAAACGAACAATTTAAAAACAAAACCGTAATGAACTTGACTAACACTAATTTAACCACTGACATGATTTCTGTCCTTTCTAAAGGCCTTAACTTTGCCGTTACCCCACGCACAATTCCAGTGGATGAGATAATTGCTGAGGTAGAATCAGCAGTAAGACTTCTTCCACATAATGAGGCAGAGATGACTAGACACGAGGTTGCCAAAATAATTGAGAATAGTAAAATACCGAAAGTAAATATTAGCTCGAACGAGGCAAAAGCCTTAAGAGAGCTTCGTCTAAATAAAGATATTCAAATCCTAGCAGCGGATAAGGGCCGCACTACTGTAGTGATGTCACGAGCCGATTATGATAATAAAATTAAAGATTTATTAGAGGAAAGTACCTACATTAAAATTAAACGAGATCCAACTAATACTCTGGAACGTAAGACTACTGCAATCATTGCAAATTCATTAATCCCAAAAAATGAGCAATTCCTAATTAAGCCAAGGGCTTCAAAACCACCTAGACTGTATGGGCTACCAAAGATCCATAAAATCGGCATCCCTTTACGACCCATAGTCAGTACAATTGGCTCTGCCACATATAAATTAGCAAAATATGTAACTAAACAAATACAGCCCTACATCGGTAGGACATCATCATTCATAAGAAATTCAGAACATCTTGTGAATATGATCAAAGATATTAAGCTTAACCCTAATGATATTTTGGTGAGTTTTGATGTGATTTCGCTATTCACTAAGGTTCCAGTGAGCGAGTCGCTTAAATTACTTGATACACTGGTAAAGAATACAGATTTACCAAAAGATATTCCGAAACTCGCTGACCATTGTTTAAATAACACTTACTTCTTATGGAGAGGTGAATTCTTTAAACAAAGGGAGGGAGCAGCAATGGGCTCTCCTTTATCTCCTGCTATAGCAAATTTGTACATGGAAAACTTTGAAACCAGAGCACTTGCCTCGAGCACATTAAAACCATCCTTTTGGTTTAGATATGTGGATGACACTTTGGTTGTCTGGCCACATGGTAAAGATACACTTAACGATTTTCTAAATCATCTCAATGCACAAAACCCGGCCATTCAGTTCACCATGGAAATGGAGGTGAATAACACACTCCCGTTCCTGGATATTTTACTTAGGCATGGCCTAAATGGTAAAATAACACACAGCGTTTACAGAAAGCAAACGCACACTGATGCCTATCTGAATGCGAAATCGCATCATCACCCAGCTCAGAAATCCTCTCTAATCAAGACGCTCATACATCGGGCTAAAACAGTGTCAGATGATGAAAGTCTAGTGAGAGAGATTAAACATGTTAAAGAAGCACTAAGACAGAATGGCTACAATAATGCTCAAATTAACAGAGCACTAAATGCCAAATCACGATCGCAAAGCAACACTGCTGAAAGCGATCAGATTATTAAAACAATAAAAATACCATTTATCTCAGGAGTAACTGACAAATTAGCCCGTGTTTTGCAAAAGCAAAACATTACAGTAAGATTTGGTACAGTACACAAAATTCAACAATTAGTAACGTGCACTAAAGACGAATTGCCTAAATTATCAACAGAAGGTGTATATCGGATTAATTGTGTATGTGGCAGATGCTATATTGGACAGACAGGGCGTAACGTTAGTGTAAGACTAAAAGAACACCAGAGAAATATTAAACTATCGCAAACACAACTGTCGGCAGTGGCAGAACATGCTTGTCAACAGGGACACTCAATTGATTTTGACAACGTTGAAGTGTTGTGTAAAACTAGTTACTACTGGCAAAGACTAATTAGAGAATCCATTGAGATTGAGAGAAACAGAAATAACTTTAATCGCTCAGACAGCTACAGGCTTAGTGCGGCCTGGAAGCGTATTATTAAATAAGATGCATTACAATTCCTTATAAGGGAAACAAGCACTAACTGATTATTAATGTAGCATAATCACAATAGAACACATTCCAAATGATTACTAATCTACAACTCGCATCGTAACAATAGCCTTATTACTAATCAAGTATATAATTACAATAACCCCCCCCCCCTCAAATCTTTGCACCTGATGAGTTAATGAGTTAATGATGACGTCACCCTGCTGCTGCTCTATATAAGAACGGGAGACACAGCAGAGCCTCACCATTCTGGCGAATTGCCCGATGATGCTGGATGCAATTACCAGCGAAACGTCGTACTCAAATTGTAAATGTTGTGGTTTCACGCTTCAACACACCGGTGGGCTAAAGCAGTGAACTATTTGTCTTTTGTCAACGTGACACTTTTTTTTACTGATTGGCCGTGTCGGGTGGTGGAGGGTTACGACACATTTATAAATAACGCGATCTAAACCCAAAAATCGTTGATTATGAACAATATTGGTCGCGAAAGCCTACGTGTTAAACTAAAGTTAGTCAATTTGTAACACGTAGGCTTTCGCGACCAATATTCATAAGCAACGTTATTGGGTTTAGATCGCCTTATTTATTAATGTGTTGTAACCCTCCACCACCCGACATGGCCAATCAGTAAAAAAGTGTCCCGTTGATAAAAGACTAATAGTTGGTAGTGAGGGGAACATTTTATTTTGCGTTAAAAATGCTTTAAAAATACACTAAACGCTCAGGTAAATTCTTCACTGCGTGATGTCCCCCCCACCCCGATGCGTGCAGTGATTACTACTATACATTTGCTAGATGCTACCACTATAGGCCGTAGATATTACTGCACAGCGGCCGAGGAGATCGTGGCTGGGGGGGGGGCAGGGGTAGCAGGCCATCTGTGTATATATGTTAGGTTATTAAGAAATATATTTTTCACCCGGGCAACGCCGGGTACTTCTGCTAGTACAAATATAAATATCCTCCATGTATTATCATCTCTTCTCCATGGAAACGTGCGTTTAGAGTACGTTGCTGCTTTGCATTTGCACGTGATAAGCCATGTCGTTGAGCTACGATTTGTGGCTTGTGTCGCTTCTGAAAAATAACGAATTGCTCAGTGGGCTTTACTTGGTAAATAAATAAATAGTTTCGTTCTATGAACCCTGCTGTCACCTGCACACTTTTCTAGTGTGTGGGTAGGGGGGATTACATTAATTTGTCTCATTCAAGCTACCAGTTAAGGGTTTTGGGGGTACACATTTGACTCCCTCACTTGTGATGCAACTTATTTCCAACAAGTCTGGTCAACTTTTGACTCTTAGCTCTAAATTGTAAAATTACCATTCCTTTCAATAAGCTATGTGCTTTTGAAAAGAATGTGAATTCACGTTCTGATGAGTAATGCATTAATTTTACGTGACACTAGTCTTTGAATAGTTTGCATGACTTTGAAAACTGCATCATTTTAATTAATTTTAAACCTCTGCATCCACTCATGTAATGAAAGACCGGTATGACATTCGACTCCTGGAGTCCTTAATGTGTTGGCAGCCAGATGTATTTCAGTCACATAATTCCTGAATATTGCACATAAGCATTGAGCACTCCCTTGTAAAGTTGATAGTTACCAAAATTTGCCGAATAACGCTGGTGTGTATTTATTGGGGAGCCACCTTAATCCATCACAGATTGTGGAACATTTCAGTTCGTTAAAGTAGAATTGTAGCATGCCTGTCTGCACATATAATTTAACGACCCGCAATGTTCTGCATTTATAATAAGTAATTCGTAATGATGTATGTTATATACAATGTTATATCCTCTTTTATGTAATGCATATTTAATATTTACTGCCACTCATTGCGTAATGGCATGGGCTTATACCTTGCCATCTGGACCAGATAACAAATTAGGTGCTTCTTCTGTTATACATCGTAAGAAGGAAATTAAAAAGTTACTCGATAGTATAGTTGTAAACCCTTTTGAGCTTACACAACAACTCCAGATTTTTTTGTTAGTTATTTGGAATATTGCATTCCTGTATGCTTTATCCACTTATTATACAACCAAATTTCATGAAAAAAACAGATATTTTAAAGCTTTGTATATCAGTACTGCAAATACAATAAGATAATGAAAGTCCTTATGAAGTACAATTATCCAAAGTGCTAACATTTTCCGAACGTGTATGAAAAGGAAGGGCTGTTTAATAATTACATGCAATGAAAATGTTTGAAACTTTTAACTTACGTAACAGATTACCTGTGTTGTGATTTGAAGGATTGTGATGATTTAGAATCGACATTCAGTTCAATATTGTTTGCTGCATTGGTGAATCTAGTGGAACACATTACAATAATTCGTTATCGTCCTCATCATCATCGTGATCAACGATCACCTCCGATTAGCATGGTTGGCTACGTACGACGTGAAGGAAGTTCAACATACGTATGTACATTTCAGTTTCATTTATTTGGTATAGCCCTGTGAGCCATTCGGCTCTTGAATTGGGTGCAACCACAACAAACAAAAACCAAAAACATGAACAAGAAAACATCTTAAAGTGACTGTGCAAACAGAAAAATCCAGGAAAAAACAGCAAAATCTTCCAGAAAAAGCATCGTACACCAACGCTGTGTACAATCCACTGCTGGATGAATATGTTCACAAGCCATCACCATCTGTCACAATCCCGGGATTAATAATCCAACTTACACGTGCACTCACAATTATTTCATTGGGCCATATGCATTGGTTGCCACTCGGTTATTATTCCTGATCATCAGCCGTCATACCTTCTAGCGACATATCCTCCCCAAGCACACAGACGTTGTTTTGCAGTTGGGAGATTGGTTGTCTGTGTATGTTATCTAATCCCCTCTCAATGCATTCCAAGCGTGCAATTCCCCACGATTATTTGAGCACATTTCAGTGTTTTGTTACAATTTATTAATAAATGCCAACATTTTTGTTCCATGTGTCATCGCTGCAAGTACACACTGATTTAACACATTCCTGCGGAGGGAGCTGGTAGGAACGTTGGGTTGCCCGGTCAATGGCCAGGGTCAACGGCGGCGTGGTGTATTCCGCAAACATGGCCGACTGTGAGGGCGGGCACAAGCCGGCGTGAGTAGGTTAAACGTTGAGTTTTATAAGGGCACCACGAGGTGACCAGCCCTTCCCCACCTAGCCCCACCCAGCTCCACCCAGCCCCACCCTCCCCACCCAGCCCCTCCTCTCCTCACCCAGCCCCTCCCCACCCTCCCTACCCAGCCCCTCCCCACCCTCTCCATCCAGCCCCTCCCCACCCAGCCCCACCCCTCCCATTTTTGGATACACGACGGACACAATAATCCCCTGTGGGCTGGTGGAACCAGGTGGTTCCTACCAGTAACATTCTTAAGGCATATTTTATGACGCAATAGTCAAATAAAGGCGATGCCCTGTTTTTGCTCTGTAATTCCTAACGAATCGGAGCTGTAAGTGATATAAGACTTGAGTTTCAGGCTACACCACCATTGGGGGGAACATATGTGACCATACTTCACCACACCAGTCGGTGGCTGGGTCAGGTGACCCAGCCACGTGAGAGGTAACCAGGCACACAGCACACAGCCAACAATAACACAATGAATATCATTGGATAATTCCAATAACAATAAGTGAAATAGTATCAATGTATTGATAATCTATTAATAGCATATTGTTATTAACATAATATTATTATAATAAGAGCAGAACAGTAACATGAGTATAATAGTATACAATAGTATAATATTGCACGTAGTAAAATAGTACAATTTAATAGTACAATATTATTACTGCAGTATTACTTATATTACTGTATCATTTAATATTGATAATACAATATAATAGCAACATCATAATCAACGTTTTTGGGTTTAGATCTAAACCCAAACACGTTGATTATGAATAATATTGGTCGCGAAAGGCTACGTGTTATAATAGCAACATAATAATAAGTTATCTATAAAACAGTTGCATATAGTACTGGTAATTTTTCATTGAGGAATAGATGTATCGGCACATGCTTAATTAATATAACGTGGTTTATAACAACATTTATTCCATCAATTGTAATTCGGGGTAAAGAAGTGGGTGCTTCAGTTTCTCTCCAATGCCTCGTGCAGTGGGCCCCAGTCCCGATGACAGATGTTGCACAGCTTTCTGGACATCTGTTGCGTTTCTTCTGCTGACTCATGTTAATGCGATTATCTTTCACACTACAAAATAACCGACTCTTTGTACACATGTGGAGAACACAATGACGGCTTGCGTTAAAACTTGCTGTGGGATGTTTTGCTGATTCTCCTGGAGAGTGAGAAAATGGTTTAGTCTCCAGCATGTTTTTATTCCGGGTGGCTTCTGGTTACCAAATGAATACATTATAAGGTCGCAATCATTACACACAAAGTTCTTGCCACAAATGAACCACAATACCTTGCTTATCTTGTCAAGGAGCATAAACCATCACGCAAACTCTGATCATCCTCGCTGCGGCTTTTGGCTAGTCATCGAACAAAAACAGTCACTGCATCGCCCACTTACAGATGCATATCTCCGACCGCCTGGAATGCTCTTCCTTCCAATATTAGGAAGCCACTGGAGCTATGCAATTTTAAATCGAAATTAAAAACTTTTTTCTTGGAATTGCTTTTCATTTTTAGTTTATTGTCCTTCCCCTGCACCTCTGACGAGAACGGTTGGTTAGGTACGGTGCAAAATAAATTCAGTATATATAATGAAAGCATGATTTTTTATTTTTTTTTCAAAATCAGACCTCCCCGATATTGTACTCACTTTGTTTTATTTATGCAGATCATATTTGTACCTCATTTGTGAAGATTTTAGTTGAAAGGTTTAATGAAATGTACATACATTTTCCAATCTTCAAATGAAATTTAATTATGAAGTGTTTATGTGCAACTAAATTGACCACTTTACCTATAGAATGGGTGATATTTTTTTGTATATTGTGTCACCTTAAAGTGATTTCTGAATATATTGTTCATGTATTTACACGTACATGTTGTTCATAAAAAAAGTTTTGCTTTTAAATATTTTCTTTGAATTATTTTTCATGTTCAATTAGTCAAATAAACGCGATGAAGAGTCAATTTGTAACCCTCTGCTTAGCAGATGGTCTTTCTCACTTGGGGTAATAACTGTTTGCTCATACAACTTGCTTTTTTCAGTGCTGATGTGAGCATTTGATTCCGGTTGCACTTGTTGATATTAATCTCACAAAACGAGTGCAAACAAATTATAACTGAAAGTTCTAAGCACAAAGGCTTTCTCAATTACGGTGTATGGATGTAATTATTGGCGAGTGTAGAAACCATGTGAAGAAACAAGATAATACTTTGAAATGCAATGATACAGGAAAATGCTCCTCATCCCTGGGTTCTAAGAGTAAAAAGTGAGCCATTATTGAAAGAATTACAAATATAAAACGGACTACTCAAGGTAGCACACCATTAAAATATGAACTACTTTGGGAATATAATGATAAAATACAGCAGTAACCAATAAAGGATAATCATGCCAGGATCGTGTGATGGAAATCCAACACAAGGAAACGATACAATACAGTACATTTCGGATTTATACAGCACTTGAATAGCGACCGCATGCCCAGAAAGCAGGCATTGAGGAAATCAAAGAACAAAATGGGGAGTCAGTGTTAATGAGAACATGTAAATGAATGTGTAATAAAAGACTCGGACGCTTCTCTCTGTCCTTTGTCCTTTATTTGGGTTCGATCTCTTTCCCTCACGGTACTCCCCTATATACTCTCCACCCTGCAGCCCCAGGCTGCTGTCGCTCCCGTAGCCCACACTCTGCAGCCCCAGGCTGCTGTCGCGCCGTGCAGACCCCTGCTGCCGACTCCTCCCTTGCAGACCCGCTGCTCTCTGCAGCCTCCTCGCTGCTCCTCCTGCCCCAGGGTCGGTCACCGTTGGCCGACGGTGCCGATCCTCCTGGCTTGGGTGTGTGGCGACCTCGCCACTCTCTCTCACCCTTCGCCCTGCGTGGCCTCTCACTTCTCCCAGTCCCCGATCACTCCCGACTGCTTCCGGTTACCCCCCTTATAGACCGTTACCCTCTCCCCCACGTGACGTAACTCCTCCCCCCATGACGTCACTTCCGGAAGGTCGTTTACGCCCGCATTACACCACCCTCCCCCGTAGAGAAAATCCAGCCGACCTCGGCTGAACACAACTCCAATAAGCAATGCGAGCGAACACGTCCGAATACGTAAAAGGACACAGAACACACGATAATATACGGAAAGAACAAGAACACAACACAATAATTAACGAAATGTGAGGGATTTCGAGAGGGTGCGGGTCGCCGGGCCGTCCCGGACGGTCGGTGGCCCTCCCGCCGAGCGGGAACGTGGCAGGGTTTTAATAGCGACAGGCTGAAGTTCGTCTGTCGCTATTGGAGGCCTGGCAACGTCCCGGTCCCCTGTTTTTGAAGGCGCAGCACCAGAGGCGTCCCGCAATCGTGTCCGCGGCAGGGTAGGAAGGGCTGCGGGCCTCAAAGGTTCCGCAGCCGTGGTAGGCGCACCCCGAGCTGGGTCCGCCTTCCCCTGCCGCGTCACGGCCAGCTCGTCTGTGAAAGGCACGACAGGCGCTCTAGCAAAGTCAGCAGGCACAGGCAAGGGCGAGTCGGCAGCAACAGACCTCGGCAAGGCAACCTCAGGAGATGACGCATCCGGTCGATGGGCCATGTATGGTTTCAACCGAGATGTATGGACGAACCAACGCCGAGAACCAAACCGAACACGCAACGACTGTGGGTTGGGAACCTCGATGAGGTGAACCGGCCCTTGCCATGGCTTATGTAATTTAGGAGAGGTACCTGGCCGCACCTGTGGACAATGGAGCCAGGCCAGGTCCCCCGTTTTCCAAGGGCATTCCCCTTTTGAACGTCGCGCACACCGCTCGTTCCGAGCCTGGGCTTTGGCCGTAGCCATGCGAGCCTCCACCCGCGCTTCAGTGACTCGACGAACGGTGTCCTGAATGTAATCAGGAAGAGGCTTGACAGGTCCCCTCGCCTCGGTTCCCAACTGTTCATTAATCGGCGGTACGTTTTCACGACCGTACATTAGAAAAAACGGCGAATATCCTGTAGCCGCATGCGGCGTCATCCGGTACGCTGAAAGCACCCCAGGGATATGCAAATCCCAATCCGATTGTTTTTCACTAACCGTATGGCACAACATGGCGGACAGGGTCCGATTAAGCCGTTCCACCATACCATCCGTTTGTGGGTGGTAGGGAGATGTCCGTATTTTTTTTGTACCCAGCGCCGCACATACCTCCCCCAACAATTTGGAGGAAAAATTCCGGCCTTGGTCTGTAAGGAGCCTCTCCGGCGACCCTTTGTCCATAACATACCCAAAAAGAAAGGCGTCTGTGATAGACGCCGCTGACTGGTCAGGCAAAGGCCAGGCCACCGGCCAGCGGGAGAGGTACTCCACCCCTACCAGCAAATATTTATTTCCCCTAGCGGATGGCGGAAAGGGTCCCAAAATATCTAACGCCACCAACTCATTAACTCGAGACACCTGGATGGATTGTATCGGCGGTACATATGGATGTTTAGGCGGCTTACGGCGGGCACAATCGGGACACGCGCGAACGTGCCCGACGACATCCGTCGTCATGCCGTGCCAATAGTAGTCTCGCTGCAGCGTCAATAGCGTCTTCTGCACCCCCAGATGTAAAAGCGTGTCACAATGCAGAGTCCTAATCAATTCGTACCACAATGATGCCGGTACAACCAGACGCCAGCGTTCCTGCATCCCTTCCCTCCACATCAGCAAGCCATCACGGAGAGCGGTTTCCGGCACGCCGCCCGCACCGAGTCGCCCACTCCCCTCGACAGGCTGCTTACGTAACGTTACCAAGGAATCATCCAACATCTGTTCCCGAATCCACACAGACCTCGGGAGATGTAGAATGCCATCAGCCGGTCCCCCATCAGCCGGCCCCGGCTCAAGTGGAGCTTCCGGCACTTCGACTGCCAGCGCGACAGGCAGAGGGGGGTGCTGAATCGGGCCACACCTGTGCGTCCCCGACGCACATGCGCAAGGGGATCGCTGCGGTAGCCTGGAAAGTGCGTCCGCATTAGCGTGACGCACTCCCTTCCAATGGTGAATTTGGAAGGAAAATTCTTGCAGCGTGTCCAACCATCGCGCCAGCTGGCCGGATGGTTGGTCCATTTTAAGAGCATACTGCAAGGCCGCATGATCCGTGCGAACAATAAACGAACGACCGTACAGATACGGTCGAAATTGGCGGAGAAAAAAAACAATAGCCAAAAGTTCCCTGCGAGTGACACAGTAGCGGGTTTCAGCGGGAGACAAAACCCGGCTACCATACGCGACCACGCGTTCTACACCATCTTTGGACTGAGATAACACCGCCCCAATACCCGTGTCACTCGCGTCCGTATCCAGAATGAAGGGATGCGCAAAATCCGGATAATCCAACGTCGGTGCCGTAGCCAATAGATCGCGTAGGCCTCGAAACGCCGCCTCCTCCGGGGGTCCCCAAGCGAACTTGTGTCCTTTACCCGTCAGGAGATGCAAAGGCCTCGCGATCGTAGCAAAATTTGGAACAAACCTCCGATAATATGAGGCGAACCCCAAAAACCGACGCACATCCCCCACCGTGGCAGGGGTTGGCCAGTCACGGACGCACACAGTTTTGTCCGGATCCGTGGCCACCCCGTCCGCACTGACGATGTGGCCCAAATAACGCACGGAGTGTTGCAGCAGGTGACATTTCTTGGGCTTAAATTTCAAATTAGCAGAACGCATCCTGGTGAACACGGCCTCCAACCGCGATAAATGCTCGTCAAATGTGCGGCTGAAAACGATAATATCGTCCAAATATATAAGACATGTCTCCCACTGCAACCCCGTTAACACCAACTCCATCAACCTCTGAAAAGTGGCAGGGGCCGCATTCAGCCCCATCGGAAGACAGTTAAATTGAAATAACCCCTGCGGCGTACGGAAAGCAGTCTTTTCCCGCGAGGACTCGTCGAGGGGAAGCTGCCAGAAGCCCGAAGAGAGATCTAGCGTTGAAAAGAACTTCGCCCCCGACAAGGCATCGAGAGAGTCGTCCATACGCGGCAGGGGATATGCATCCGCCACCGACACCTTATTTAATTTACGAAAGTCTACACAAAATCGCAATTTGCCATCTTTCTTCTTGACCAAAACAACAGGTGCGCCCCATTTGCTGTTAGACGGAGATATTATGTCAGCAGCCAACATGTCATCCACTGCCCCTCGAACATGCTCTCGCTCAGCCGGACTCATCCGATGCGAGTTCAACCGAATAGGGGCAGCGTCCCCTGTGTCAATATGATGGTAAAGCAACGAGGTGCGTCCTAAGTCCAAATCATCGGAACTAAACACATCAGAATAGCTCGATAACAATTTACGAATCGCACAACGCTGTTCCCCAGAAAGAGCTGAATTCTCCCCACACAATTCAGCAATCCAGCGGTCATCCACAGCTCCGGGCCCCGAAACACCTCCAACAACCCCCCGGCTGGACAGATCATCATGAGCTGTAAATGCAGTAGTGGCATGTGCCACCACGGTACCCGCCGGCACACACACGCTTTCGGCACTCGCGTTAAGCACCTGCAAGAACGGCTGCTGGTCTGGCCTAACAATAGTTTGTGCCCCGACGAGCGCCGATCCACCCGTGATGGTGGCGGACGGTGACAACAAAACCCCAATCGCTCCTTGACGACCAGGTACAGGCTTCCGATAACGCAAAGGAATGAGAATCTGTGAGCCAGGTGGAATATCCACAGACACTTCGGACAACGCCTGCACCAGGGCGACAGGAGCAGGTCGCCCCCAGGGCGACGGCAAAAAGGCAATTTTACGGCCTTCCGGTAATTGAATGCAGTTCTCATTAATTCTAATTAAAATGGGCATTTTGGCCAGAAAATCGGTCCCCAATAAACAAGGAACCGCAAGAGACCTCGAAATTAACACAATACCCGAGGCCGACACTCCCCCGATAGCAATTGTAGCATACACCTGGCCCACAATGCCCATGCTCCCCCCATTCGCGGCGACGCAGGAAGCGTAAGCCGGACTCACGGCCCCTGGTGGGATGTTCAAGAGATGGAATATTACATCCGAAATAATGGTCACGGACGCCCCGGAATCTACCAAAATCCGTACGTCCACCCCTTGTATCGACCCAGGTACGGTGGACGAACCGGTAGCGGCCGCGACGACCCGCCGAGCCAACTTACGCCACTGCGTTACCGAACGACAAGGCACAGTCAATGGTCTCCCGTTATTAAAAACACCCGGATCGCATGACAACGGTGATGAGTGCGGTGTCAAGCCTTGCCGGGTGTCTGGTGCGCACCGACTTGCCTGTGCTGGCGAATCCTTCCTTGGAGCGGCCGCTGTCGAGGCCTCCTGCTGGGGCAGACCCGGGACGCGGGCCCAGCAGTCCCTGGCATAATGGCCCTTACGCCTGCAGCGAAAGCAGTCGATGTTATTGCGCCTTGCTGCGGGCGCCCCCTCCCGACGCGGCCGTGTCGGCGGCGCAGCCCGCGGCTCCGGCCATGGAGCAGCAGCAGCCGACAGCTCCTGCGGGCTCCTGTCGTCCGGCACATAAACCGCATTCTTGGAGTCCCAACCCACGGCTCCCCCTTCGACGATGGGCCCACCCGTCCACGCCGTGACCTGCTTCCACCGGCGCAGGTTGAACTGGGCGTCCAGACACTTAGCCGCAGCCCGGGATGTGAGCTTCTCGTGACCGCACACCGGCATGGGAATGCCGAGATCCCGGGACAACTCCAACATCTTCCCCAGGATGAGAGGTTCCAACAGGTCAGGCTCCATCTTCGGGTATGCGGCCATTGCCAGCTCCAGTACCGCGCCCCTATACGCCACCGGAGACTCCTCGGGTGCGCGTTGTCGTTGCGCAAACCGGCGATGAGCGTCATCCGGCGGCTCGTAAGCACCAGCCATTTCGTCGAACACACCCCGCAATGTTTTCTTCTTCGCGGCTTTTATAGAGCGAAAGAATCTAACGGACTCATCATCAAGGAGAGTCGGAAGAACTTCTAATGCCTCGGCGTCAGTCCACCCCGCCGAGCGCACCGCTGCCAAAAATCTGCAGGCGAACGCACTCCAATCGCCCCCAATGGAGAATTCCTTGACAGTCGTTAGGTGACGACTGCGACGCCTTGGCGCGTTCCCTCCAGCCGCTGACTCTTCCGGTGGCATGTTCAACATGGCGTCGCAGCGTGGTGTCGACAAGATGGCGGCCTTCCGTCGCGGAGGGCCCAAAATGGCGGCTTCCCGCCTTTCGTCGTGCGCCACGCCCAAGATGGCGTCTTCATGCCGCGTGGCTGATGGCGTCGACATTGAAGACAACCGGGGCTCCTGCGGACCACCAACATCGCCTTCCGACGCCGTCCTCGGCGTAACAAGCGCACACAACTGTGCAAGCACGTTCTTGAGAGTCTCAAGTTGCTCCGCCATCTGACTCCATCTCAAATCCGCGTCCTTTGGTGCAGACTGGTCCGCCGACGCGGCGACATCTTGGACCCCAGGGCCCGCACTCGTCCCAGCACGGATCTCCTCCTCTGCCAGAGTCGGATCCACCGCAGGAGGAAGGTCATCGTCGTCGGAAGATGAAGCCGATGCCGGAGACAGAATATTCTTTTTTCTCAATTGTTTAGCCATACCGTTACACTTTGACACCAGTGTAATAAAAGACTCGGACGCTTCTCTCTGTCCTTTGTCCTTTATTTGGGTTCGATCTCTTTCCCTCATGGTACTCCCCTATATACTCTCCACCCTGCAGCCCCAGGCTGCTGTCGCTCCCGTAGCCCACACTCTGCAGCCCCAGGCTGCTGTCGCGCCGTGCAGACCCCTGCTGCCGACTCCTCCCTTGCAGACCCGCTGCTCTCTGCAGCCTCCTCGCTGCTCCTCCTGCCCCAGGGTCGGTCACCGTTGGCCGATGGTGCCGATCCTCCTGGCTTGGGTGTGTGGCGACCTCGCCACTCTCTCTCACCCTTTGCCCTGCGTGGCCTCTCACTTCTCCCAGCCCCCGATCACTCCCGACTGCTTCCGGTTACCCCCCTTATAGACCGTTACCCTCTCCCCCACGTGACGTAACACCTCCCCCCATGACGTCACTTCCGGAAGGTCGTTTACGCCCGCATTACAAATGTAGCAGCAGCAGGAAAGAAAAGAATGGCATGAGAGTGGAGGAAGTGGAGGCGTTCATCGTGGGTGCCCCAAAGTTTCACAGGTCATCTGCTAAATAAGTAAATGAGTACTTGTTCGGTCCTCTGATATGGGCATTAGCTCCCAGGGCATTTTGGCTCCTACAAAACAAACTCATTATAACCTTTTTTATTTACCAATCCACGTCCTGTGAAATGCGCATTGGAAACATTAACCTGCTGTGAAACGCATGCCGTTAGGTAATCTTGTCGTGCATAATTTTTTTTTTACAATAAGCTCCAGTAATTTAAAATAAATACAATACATGATTCAATGATTCTTCTAAATTATATATTTTAAAATAAGTTATAAAATGGTAACTCAATTAGATCTCCCGGAACAAACCAGGCATGTCATTTTGTTCTGCTGCTGCCTTTTGCTTTTTTATGCAAAAATCAAACTCCAAACATTAGTATTCCAGCAACAGTTTCAGCTGTCTTGTGAAACACAGACCCACAGACAATAGTTGTCCTGAAGGTCATTTTCGATGTGGGACAAAATATATTAAATTATAAATGCTTCTTGTGAAACATACCTGCTGTGCATGAAGAAGTAGTCTCAATGAAGTGAGAGAAAAGGATTGTACCCATCGTCCAACAAAGTCATCATGCAATGAAGAAATTGCTCAGTGAAGTGAAAGTGACAGTGAGCCGCAGTGTGCTGGTTAGATGCTCACACACAGCAGCAGCACAGCATGCAGAGAATCTTGATTCGGTCTCCAAGGTAAAGTTTCAAAAGAACTAGTGGCGATTTTTCATTAGTAAGAAACAAATATTGGTCTCTGCATCTGTCGAAGTTGAGTGATGTACATGCATAGGTTCTGTATGTGCCTGTAATGCTGCACAAGAGGTAATAGAAGTGTTATGCTCCACTAAGCATAACATTAGTTTTTATTGTTAACACAACAGTATGCTAGTTAACTTTTTTAATTATTGGACACATCTGGTGTGGGAAACTTTCAAATGCTGAAGCAACTGACACGTTTCATTATTATCACTGTCATCGTTGCCATATTTGTCATCGTCATTATCATATAACCAAAATTACTTTACACCTCAGCACGTTTGCAATAAAAATACCTTAAATGGACAATCATATATGTTATGAGGAAGGTCCATTTCCCAAAATATTTTATTTTATTATAAATATTACATTTAGGACACTCTTTTTGACGAAGGCGATGAGGGTTTTTAGTTATTTGTGCTCACGCACCTCTGCCAACGCAGCAGCACCAAATAATTAGTAAAAACTATTTTACACTCTGTTCATTCAATCTTCTCTCCATAGACAGCTCCGAGGCAAACCTTTGTCTGTCATCTACTGCTTTCTACAGTAAAAAATAATTATAGGTTTACAATGATGCCGATGGTGGGCAGCACTAATGGTGCTGACATTAAATGTGTGATATATATTACTGTGTATATATTATATGTCACGTGAATTTTAAGAGCTGGTTACTTAACTCAACGCCATTATTTATGTATTTGCTTATTAATTTAAACATATATTTAGGTTACAGCATGCGTCTTACAGTGTAGGTTTATGCATGTGCACTGAACGATGATGGCAGTCATCGTGATCACGCTAAATGCAGTCTAGACAAAATTTTCATCCATGAAGCTCCTTCCACGTTTCTGGCTAAACTACAGATTTACACGTCATTTTCCAGGTATTGCACTTCAGTTTTTTTATTTCATGCAGATTGTGACACCCTTTTAGTGATAGTTATAACCTATGTGTTCGCCACAGTAATACAGCTGTAAATAATTTCTTGGTTGCACCTCTAGGTAATTGATAAACCAAATGTTCTTTGCTTGGGAAAATGATTAAAGGGCAACTTTTACATTTAATACCAAGCTCGTAAAATTATTGCATGCAGTCATTAACTGTAAAATCAACATGCGTTTCGATATTCAACTGCTGTGAATTTCCACGTGATAAGCTGCGTCGTTGAGCTATCGTTTATGGCCAGGTTACTTCTGAAAAAGAGCCATATTGCTCAGTGGGTCTTACCTGGTAAAATATTAATTGCTTCATTTTGGTTTTTAGTTTAAGCCACATTCATCTTTGATGTCTTCCAGGATGCAAACCAGGTCATGCAGAGCGCTCTTTCTCAAGTGACTCACGCTCACTTTAGAAATGGTGACGAGATGTTATCTCCCTCACTTGCTATGCAAGAGGTCATGGCTTCAATCCCAACCCTGACAATGCCTGTACATTTAGAGTTTGCATGTCTCTCTTTCATTATGGTCGCATGGATTTTTCTTCGAGTTCCTCCAGTTTCCCTCCACATATAGAAACAAGCGTTTAGATTATTTGGCAACCATAAGTTCCCACATATGAAAATAAGACACTTCGATTAGCTGCCATGTATGGCCAGGTTATCTCTGAGAAAAGAGCGAACATTTCAGTGGGCCTTAAATAGTAAATACAATAGTTTAGTTTGAGGTAAAAAAAATAGTGGTAGTCAGATATAGACCAACTCAGTTGTGAAGCAAATATACTCTGACATCTGAACCATTGTTTTGCTGACCTTTTGTTAATGGTCTCAACCCTGAAGCATTACCTTGTGTAAAGTGAGGGGGAAACATGGGGGGGGTCCCTTGAGTAGGGGGGCATGACACAGTTAACAAATTTTAAACCCTAAACAGAATGAATGTCGAAAGGATCTGATGTTGTTTGTATGTATGTTGAGCTTCTTTCGCACCGTACATAACCAACCGTCACAGGTGGTGTGGAAGGACAACAAACTAAACACAAAAAGCAGTTATAAAGAAATGAGTGTTTAATCTAAATTTAAAAGTACATAGCTCCGGTGGCTTCCTAATAATGCTCACCCCCTGTGCATATGAGGAGGGGCTGAAAAGTGTATTGCCCATTTTTCAGTGGTGTTAAATATTCATATTCTTAGGTTTTTTTTCGGTAAAGTCACGTAGGTAAAAAATTTAAATTAATAAAAGTAAAATAAAATAAAAATAAAATAAAAATCACGACGTTTCGGAGGCAACACAAGCTTCCGTCTTCAGGTGGAACCGTCACAGCCCGACAGCTGTATCAATCAATTTACTTGATACAACTGTCGGACTGTGACGGTTCCACCTGAAGACGGAAGCTTGTGTTGCCTCCGAAACGTCGTGATTTTTATTTTTTATTTTATTTTACTTTTATTAATTAAAATGTTTTACCTACGTGACTTTACCGAAAACAACTAAGAATATGAATCCTTGCAGTCACGAAAGCTTCAAATCTAGAATTAAGTGTTAAATATTGTACCAACATTATTTTTTCACATGATTCCGTAATGCGAGCAAGGATTGAGGGGGGCGGAGTCTGGGTCACGTGAGGAGAGGGAGGAGTTAGGGTCACGTGGGGGAGAGGATTTAGGGAGAGAACCGGAAGGGGATCGGGGAGTTGAGACGGAGTGAAACGGGAGGAGGCCACGCTGGGCAGTACGGGGAGAGTGGCGCGATCGCCACGCGTCGGGAGACGTCGGCACCGTCAGCCATCGGTGTCAGGACGCAGAGGGCTAGCAGGCTGTGGAAGGCTAGCTGCCGAGCGGAGCAGCAGTGAGGCTGCAGAGCTGAGCAGCAGTGTGGTTGCAGGGCGGAGCAGCAGTGAGGCTGCAGAACAGAGCAGCAGTGTGGCTGCAGGGCGGAGCAGCAGTGAGGCTGCAGAACGGAGCAGCAGGGTGGCTGTGGAGTGATCGTCGGAGGAGACGCGGCCCTGAGTGAGGACACCGTGTGAGCGAGATTTATACGAACCCAAATAAAGGACAACGGAGATCGACACTGAGAAAGAGTCCTTTATTACAATTCCAAGAACTTAGCAGGAGGGTGCTGCACTTTCAGCACTGTTTCCCTCCTGAATGCCTGAGGACTGAATTAACTCCTTAATCCCGAGTTCTACCACTTTCATTTGGTGCCCTCCGATGCTCCTGGCCCTAACCCAATTCTGCCGACTTCTATTTGTTTTTACCAGGTAAGGCCCACTGAGCTATATAGCTATTTTTCAGAAGCGACCTGGCTATCACAAATGATTGCTCAACGGAATGGCTTATCACGTGTGACATTTATAGCAGCTAAATACTTTAAACGCATATTGATTCCAACCATTTAAATGACTTCAACATTTTACAGTTAATTACTGAATGCAGTAATTTTACGAGCTTGGTATGAAATCTAAAAGTTGTAGTATGATTCTTTTTTTCTCAAGCAGTGCTGCATATGACGGTTGCAGAAGAATCTGCAGGTGCATCCTGGGCCTGTGGAAATTGCCTTTTACTTAAGTCTTCAAACTTTCTCTTTTATGCAACCTGGCAGGGTAGCAGGGTAGGCATGCCCAGCATCAATGGCTTTGGCTTTAATGGCCTCCTCATGCAGCATCGATAATAGGGGTGTAAAAAAGGCAATGTATTTTTACGTAAACTAGTCTAATATGACATATTCCTGCAATAAACATTTTGTAAAAAATGATGTTTTTGTTAAAGTTCACTTTCTAACACCTATATATTGGCCGGGGGTGGGTGGGGAGAAGAGGATGCAGGGAGAATGTAGCACAGCATTGCCAACTCATCCATTTTGTTACTAAATCTAGCGACGGTTTCGCTTTGCCGAGTGATAAAGTTTAGCAAAAAGCAGTTCGTGACAAATTTTGAGGATGATATCGTGACAAATTTTGAGGATGATATGCTGCTTTAGGAGTGGTTAATGGTATGCATTGGCAATTCTGCATCCGTTTACTGCATTTAATATGTAAAAATGTCTGGCTGACATATTTAACGACTTTCAAAGGTCAATCGCGTTAAATGTAGTGACTATTTGAAAAAAGTGTTTGGTAAATGTTGCACTTTTAGGAGTTGACAATACGGAGGGAGCAGGAGGGGCTGAGCCGACAGAACATTCTGTGGCCTCAAGGAGTGTGCATGGTGATGTGCACCAAGGATTTGGGGCCTGCTGATAGGTCAATCCTCCAGTTTCACTAGATTCACAGTGGTCATGAGAATGTAGCGCAAAAGTAATGATGCCCAATCCCCCTGGTCCTAGGGGCACTCATGTAGGATTGCCAACTGTCCTGGCTTTCCCAGGATCGTCCTATTTTTGAGGTTAATGTCCTGGGAAATTTGTCAGTCTTGCCACCCAGGAATTGTTTTCAGTTGTGTAATAATGCACGGGTGAAGATAACGCATTGACATGTAGCTCTCCCCTCTTCTAGTATCGTGAGTGATTATTATTATTATTCTCATAATATCCTGTTTTATGTCTGTACCTCAGAGATGACAACCCAATCATAATTTGCGTTCAGCATAAATGAAAGCAAAAAAAGATATATACCTGCTTGGCCTCAAAAAAATAAATACGGAATATATAAGTAAAATAACTATGACTTAAACCTTTCGTGACTGCAAGAATTCATATCCTTTGGGTCTTTCGATAAAGTCACGTCGATAGGTTAAAAAAAATAACAAAAAATAACAAAAAACTACGACGTTTCGATCGCAACACAAGCGTTCGTCATCATCCGGATGGGAGCCTTTTCATCATCCTGATGATGAACGCTTGTGTTGCGATCGAAAAGTCGTAGTTTTTTTGTTATTTTTTGTTATTTTTTTTAACCTATCTACGTGACTTTACCAAAAGACCCAAAGAATACAAAACAATTATGTTAATCGCATTTCCTACCTTCGTAAAGACAGATTAGTACAGTTTTCTAATACATGATCTCCAAAACTACAGCAGTAAATGCTTGTCTGCAGTCATCATGAGGACCCATATTACCCATCCAGTTATTGTGTGTTCAACAAAATGAAACGAGAAATGCATCTTTACATGCATACTTTAACAGGAGCCTTTAAGACTGCAAAAGGGTTCTGAGTGTGAACTGTACCACAAATATCAAAGAAGTCGGCTTCTGTTATTTTGAGTACCAGCAGGGAAGAGAAACGTGATATATTAAACCTACTGTGCTGATTCATTTTTTTAGGTTATTTGACTTTTTCCTCACATACGACTCCTACAAAACATTTGCGAAGCCGACGGAAATGTCTCTTCAACTGAGGGTAGTGTGATGCGTTAAGGCAGATCACATATCTCTTCTTTATGAATTCAGCCATACATTACACTGGAGACCAAATCATATAACTTGCCCAATGGCTAACAAAGACAACTCCGTTACTGTTATGTACTTGGTTTCCCATGTATCTCGGATGAGCATGATGCTAATGTAATTTGAAGTGTGTGGGATTTTTTCCAATGCAATACTTGCTAAAGAAATAATTTATGAACTGAATGACCTTGTATAAAATGGCATATGTTGTTTATATTTGAAACAATATTTTAGGTAGACATTCACATTCCCTTGATTTGTTTTTCTTTGAAGACTTCAAACATAATAAGATAAATTAGGGTAGCAGATAAATATTGTAACTATCGTGTACAGTTAAGTGTTTGTAAACTGATATGCCTGTTATAACTTCATTTTTTCAGATTAATTTCACTGAGTTCACATTATTCCCATGTGTATGAAATGCAATTATATGAGGAGCACATAAACAAGCCTATTGAATAATGGCTGCTTTTAGTGGTATTGCTTGTTTAATTATGTGCACGTAAAATGTTTAATACATTCAATGGGTCGGTACTAGCAACGCAAACATCTAATAAATTGTGGTCAGAAACTTGGTGCTCAGCTGCAAATTTACCACCAAGTTTACATAAGCGAAAAATTGGGCTAATATTGAATTACAGGACTCAGGGTGGCCAGTGGCTCGGAGGTCAGAGTGCCAAGCTGACAATGCTGAGATACTGGGTTGAAATCTAAGCAGCTGCCTGTGGTTAAACCTAATTCTCCAAGTGTGCAGTGAGTTTATGAACCTGACTTCCATATGCCTGATAGGCAAAATCAAGCAGCGCAATGTCAGTTAAGTTAGTTGCTATGCAGTATGACTAATGTGATCAAAAGGAAATTAAAAACTGCTTACACTTTCATTACATCTATTAACCACACCTGAAATTATTACAAATATTTTTGCTTGCTATTTTGACAACATAAAGTAAATCTAATGCAGCCACTGGTTTGATACAATTATAATGTCTATGAGCATTATACAGAAATGTGCTGTAATGTTTAAAAAATTATGGAGGTGAATGTTACATGATCTGAAGGAGCTTATTGTGTTTGATCGGTAAAATCAGAAGCATACTGTACACATTAAAACTTGCAATAGACAGTGGGTAGCTTTTAAACATTTGGATGCTCTCAAGAGTTTGTTCTCCACGAATGGTAAACAAATCTCAGAACTTCAAATCTAGCTCATGGCCATGCAGACCCGTGCAGCAACGTGATCGGATAAAATAAATGCACGTCTCTTATCACAGGTGTTGGCAATAATATTCACAGAATAATATAACGTACCATAGATAGATTTACCACAAAGCATCTGGCTAACGTGCCTTGAGCAATGTGATAAAACAAATGCAACACAATGTAACTTTCTATCGTTGACGTATTCAACATAATCCTTTCTTTCCTGGCAATGCGTGGTGGACCAAATGTTTTCGCAATATCCTATTATCCAAAAAGAATTTATTCCACTTAGCCGCAGGAAATAATTGTGAATAAGAGTCATTTACCACACGACTCCGGTTAACTCTGAAACATGTGTGTTGTGTTCGAGGACGTTCCGCGATGACTCTTGGGGAAAATCACAGTCGATGGTGGATATTTGAAAAAATAGGGCTGTAGGTGTTAGGAGTTTTCCTTGACCCTATTGCTGGCACAGATTACAGCAGTCGAGGGTAAAAGGGTTGCGGATGAGAAGAGTTCTGTATAATCAGGCATACATGGTAGACTCGTCAAACACATTCTAAGCATTGATTGTAAGGGTGGAACGATTGGTCGATTCATATGGTTAATCAAGATCACATCCTTGTATTAAATTGCATCCGTAAGAATATATTTTAGTTATTTATTTTGATTCTTACACTGCTGAAAGTTGCATTGGTCAATTACATTTTTGGTGGGGTAAAGGGTGGGTACACCACACATTAACAATTTTATTCATATGTGTAGAACACTGAGATGCTCTTTAAATTGCAGTGGCATTAACGCCGCTGATGGTAGGAGATATCTGACTTTTACATTTTACGTTATTGCTTTGATGGGGATCACACGGAGATTAAGGTCCTTCGGTGTTGGGCACTTTCATGTTATTGCCATTTTTCTGGTACACCTGACAATGTCACTCCATGTTGATCTATTGATTTATTTTCTATAGTATCACAGTCATACATTAAATAAAAATACCCATTTTTATAAATTACTGTTGGTGGTTGTCACGAGCTTTGCAAAATCCATTACTGAAACTAAGGGGATCACTGTTGGTTGCACGGCTGGCATGTTAGTCTGAATGTGCGTTTCACAAAGACTCAGACTCGAGCGTATGTACGGTGTGTCCATTCATCTTAATGTGAATTAAAGTGAAACTCACCAAATTGAACATTTAACCGTTACATATAATGGGAAAGCTTTAAAATGTAGGTTGGATCGTTTTTGTAATACGTTGGCTAAAAATGAAACCTTGGGCTTGGAATTGTGCATTGACCTTAAGTGATTAAATCTTTACAGTGGTCATTGACATTTTATCGTGAAGGTGCCCTTGCACTTCTCTGGTAGTTTTCAAAAAAAGAGTGACGTCTAATCGAGAAACAAGCCACTACACGACTCCAGTGACGTGTGAAGCCTGCACTGTATTATCTCATCGGGAAGTCGGAGATCATATTGAGCATGTCTGAGAGGGTTATTTAATAAATACGAGCTTGCATACACAACCCCGTGGTGGCTTTTTCTTCACGTCTACAACACAGCTACGAGTTCCAACTTCTCTCGTGGGATTATTTTTAAACATTTGAATTATTTGCCGAAGCTAAACATCTACATTTAAGCACAACCTAATGTATCCGACACGAACACAATTGGATAACTAGTATTGCTTTATTATATATATATTTTACAAAGGACAGTCTGTTTAGCTCAAAGGGACAGCTTTTGTTTTACAATCCAATAAAAAAACGCGTAATTCAATGTTGCTTTGAGTAGCTGGTTAAAGAGTGTCGCCTTTCCTGATTCTCTCCTCGTACAAATGGAGCAAACAAGAGTCGCTGAATGCTGGCATTACAACGTAAAATGGAAATGAATCACAGGAAATGTTACAAGAACCTAATGAAGAAGGGCACAAAGCTGGGGGTCGATAAAAAAAATCAAGAAAATTTAACGAAGAGTGCGCTAAACAATTACAATTATAGCTATGTTGATTTTGGGGAATGTAACTTGATAATGAAGAGTAAGAATAATAACAATATGTCGAAAATCCACCATGGGGATGGAGCATAGAGCTCAGTATGCATTTGCTCAATGGATTGTTAAACTAAAAACTTTCAACAATTTTTTTGTATTTTAACAGGTAAGGCAAATTTTACTATATAGCTATTTTTCAGAAGCGACCTAGCCACAAATGATAGCTCGTCGAAGTGGTTTATCACGTGGAAATGTATAGCAGCCAAACACATGTTTTTAAACGTGGAAGGGCAACCCGGAGGACACGTAGAAAAGTCCACACGAACACGGGGAGAGAAACACGCAAATTCAAAATATATAGCTGTCCGGATTGGGATTGGGATCGAACCCACGATCTCTCCTGCATACCAGGTGAGGTAGTTAACATATTGCCACCACGGCGCTTAATACAGCACCATGATAAATGGCATTGGCTTTGAGAGAAAGCCTTTGTCCAGCATTGGATTGATCATGGCTGATGATGATGGAGAGTCAACGAGAAAGTAGCTCTTTTCCCTTTCAGTGTGAGATGAAATGAAAATCTAATCTGTGGGATTGTGTGGAAAGTGGGAAGCGATGGTAATGTCTGGTGGCATCAACAGCATTGGTCATGGTGACCCCTTCACCTTGACTTTGTTTTATTTTAAATTAACCCTGTGGATAACCTCATGAAGCTGACCTAATCTGGCTCGCTGTATACATGTTAAATCCAATTGTAAAGTAGTTATGAAGGTAAAGGTGCGGCCCTGCGAATACTTGCTCATTCCACTGCTAGAAGAAGGTCCTCCACTCGAGTGAACTTTATTTTGTCTAATCTCACACCTTGACCAGACATGGGTGTACCCATACTTTTCCCCACCACATGTGACTTGACTATCGACTTACTCAAATTAGCACGCTTGGCTACGTACAGTGTGGAAGAAGTTCAACATACATACACGTTCAAATATGGTGTACCCATTTATACTACTGGGTGGGTAGAGACAGAGGGGATTTAAAAGAATACATTTTCATCATTGTTTCAACGACCATGCCAGAAGGTGGAATCTAACTGGAAACTTCTATATTGAAAGTTCAGTGTACTAACCATTACACCATGACTGTTTGATCACAACGTGGCAAAGTGGAGAAAATAATAAAAACATTGCTCTCAGTTTGGGTTTATGTTTCCGTCTATGTTCTATGCTTCACATTGTACAACCTATAACATGTACTGTATGCTGTAAATATGAATATACAATGTGTTGGAAAATACAGAAATGTTGGATTAATAATTTAAAACCCTATTTGCTGTAGTTATTATAATTTTTGAATGGCCGAGCTAAGCTTATCAGACATATCGAATTTGGATTTTAGCTTTGTGTTCTTGACATTTGACCTAGGGCAATGATATTCCAGTGAAAGGCCTCCCCTCGGGGACTCTCTGACATATTTACTAAGTATGGCCTTGATATCATTGAAGTATTAAAGTTATGCTTCGAAAATACACACACACAACAACAACCGCCATTCACCACTAAGTGGCGGTGATATCACCATGGTGCTTGTGCCAGGCTATGTCCACATTGAGGCCACGTGAAGTGTCCAACGCCCGCTGGCAGGAGGTCATGGGGAAGACCCAGGTGCTATGGGTCGACTGAGATGACTGGCCGATGCACCACCTGTGCCCCCTACTGTGCCAACTTGCTGTGTTTTAGCCGCCCGGTGCTCCACTCATTGTTGTGAGCATCGCTCCTCTGCCCTCCGTTGTTGTTGGAGGGCGCCTACCTCCAACTGCCCAAAAGCGTCCTTCACGAGCCTCGTCCACAGAGGCCGATCTTGACAATGCTGGTACCAGTCATCGGCAAGTCCACTCAGCTTCACATCCTCTCGTATCACATCACTCCATATCTTCTCTAGCCCGTGCTGCGCCCATCTAGGCCCCTCTATCCGGCCGAACAAAAGCTGTTTAAGCATGCAGTGGCTGGGCATGTGGGCTACATGACTCAGCAAACACAGCCTTGCATGCTGGAAGAGCTCACCGATGAGACTTTGTCCAGATCTTTCAAGGATTTGTGAGCTCCTCACACAATCCAGCCTGGTTAAACCCAGGATGGATCGAGGCAGGCCAGCCTAAATGTTTCAAACCGGCAAAGATGCTCCATTAAGGGGGGTCTATGTTTCGTAAGCATAGAGAACGGAGGGCATCACTGTGACCAAGAAAACCTGAAGCTTTGTGTGGAGTGACAGACCAGGTAGCTTCCACACAGCGTTATGAAACCGATTAAAAGATAATGCCACTCGACTGATTCGGAGTCAGACCTCTTCTGTCAAACCGGAGCTTGTCATGAGCACACTGCCCAGGTATGGGAAACTCTCCACTCTCGCCACAATTGCCCCATCACCAATTGGGAGTTGTGGGGATGGGGTGTCCAATGGTACAAAATACCCAGGCAGGTGCATAGTTTTGGTGGGGCTGATGGTAAGGCCCCACCTCTTAGTGGTTAAGCAGCAGCGCCTCCAACTCCTCCTCTGAGTGAGCAGCAATTACCAGATCATCGGCATACATAACATGATTGACCAATAAGGAGCCATCCCTTGACCGCACCCGGGCATCGATCAGCCTCCCATTGTATCTGTACCAGATGGACATTCTTCCGGTATAGCCATTGAAGGGTTCACAAACTACGTGGTCGAAATAGATGTTAAATAATGCGTGAGTCAGAGGACATTCCTGTTGCACCCAATGTGTACAGGAAATGGCTCCCATTCCCAGCCATGTAGTTTTACCCGTGCCTGCTCACCATCATGAAGGTCCTTAATGATTGTGAGCAGAGAGTCAGGGACTCCGAAATCACGAAGAACAACCCAGAGCCCAGGCCTACTAATGGTATCATAGTCCTTGACCAGGTCAATAAAGCAGAGATGTAGGTCTTGTTGGAATTTCCTGCACCTCTGCTGTAGCAGACAGACAGAACATGTTTGCATCTGTGTAGGTGGAGGGGTTACCAGCCCCTCACATCCGCCCAGAGCCCCAATTTGGCTGCTGCGGTGGTAACAAATACCATGAGGGGAATGGCCAATCGAAATTGGCCCTCCCCACATGGCACTGCTCACCACAGTGTTACCGTCCGGCACCAACGAGGAGGTAGGGGGTTGTTTGGCTGCATTATACTTTTGGAATGTATCTCAAGGATATGAGAAAATCACTGAGAAAGTGTCTGGTCTCCTCAAAAGCTAAGCAGGTTTCAGGCTGCATAGTGCTTGGATGGGCAATGACCATGCATGAAACAGATGCTATTGACATCTGCAGGAAAATAAGAGGGGAGTGCAGGGTGAACCATTGTTGTACTGTACTTTTCTCCCATGTCTATACTGTCCACCTTCACCAACCTGCACTTACCAGTCTGGTGAAGTATGAGCAAATAATCTCCATCACCCTCGTGACGTGGTGAGTAGTAGATTGACACAACGGTCTGTCCGTGTAAATGCAATATGGTAAATTCTAGAACATGCACTCAATTATATCTCACAAATGTCTTAACCATACTCTTTGGTTCTTTCGGCAAAGTCACGTAGGTAGAAATAAAAATTATATATCACGACGTTTTGATCACAACACAAGCGGTCGTGCTCAGGCGGAAAAAATAATCCAGCAGTGGAACTGCTGAACCAGCGAGAGAGCTGTTAAAACAAGAGGTTATATATGTGGCGAAGAGCAAGCAGGCAGGGTCTGAGCTGGAAAGGAATTCCATCCCCGGACACAAGCACATCAGCTGTGATAATGGGGGAGATTAGGGAGAGAGGGAATAGGGAGAGAGATCAGCATGATATGAGCTTCCCTCGCCACGTAAGATTATCATCCCCTCATATGCGCACAACACCAGTTATCTCGGCCTCGCTGTGCACTGCGTTGCACTGCTAGTCGAGTAGATAACCTTGCGTTCAATAAACCCTCGGAGCCAGGATGAACGTCCAACTCCAATCGTCATTTATTGATTGTAACAAGGTAAAACTGGTGAGAAAACAGATACAGCATCTGTTATAATCCGGAAACACCAACACAATGAACACCACAGCATCAGAACAATGTCTTAGATAACAATAGATCCTGGACGGACCAGGCCCCTACATTACCACTGAACAGCTAGACAAGAGCACAAGCCGGTGCGTTGCATACAGGCACATCGTGTATTCATCCCACTGCACCCCAAATGTACAGCATTACACATAACACTAAACTGTGGATGAGATACTTAGTCATCTTTACTCTGAGGATCGCAACATAGGCACAAGTCTGACTCGACCTACTAAATCACAAGTAACATCCACAATAAGGAAAGTCGCAGGCTTCGTTACTAACTAGGCCTCGTATTTACTACAACAACTTAACGGCACCATAAAGGCATTTACGTCACTATAACGGTCATTCCAACATTACAACAACATTGCCAATATTATAGGAATATAAACAAACTTACAGACAATGCTTCTTAAGCTCCCACAATGGACAAGTGCGGCTGTGGTCTCACTGAGATGCGATGCATGTCGCCATCTTAAATTATGAGTAAGATGGCAGATGCCCGCGTGGTTCACTGAAAATCTAACATCGTGACTTCCTGGTCACGTGACCAAAATTAGCATAAAAAAACAGGAACTTCCTGTGAACGTACGCTCCACATCTGCCGTGAGGCAAGACACTCCCCGTCTGGTATCTAGGAGATACCACCATTTATTTCCTATCTCATAAACAAGTGTATAACAACTTCAACGGGTCAACTTATTTGTCCATATCTTTGCGAGAGAGAAGTAGTACTATCTCTACTATGGGCCTGATGAAAGTGATTGCGACACCTTGCTTCGCAATCATAACCTCGACCTTTCAAACTTTTCCATCGGCACTTGAAATCAACTTGAAGATGCGGCGCATTGGCCACTCATTACGTTTGGCTTGGTTGTCCTTCAGTAGGACTAGGTTGCCTTCTTGGATATCTGGTCTGTTAGACTGCCACTTGTTGCGCACTTGGAGTGTCGTAAGGTACTCGTTTTTCCAGCGACGCCAGAACGTGCTCGCGAAGCTGTAGAGGTCTGCCGTGCTGGCCTCCTCGGTAGTAGCTGTGAGCACATCTGTCTTCTAGGTAAGAAGTGTAGCAGGAGTCAAGATGAATGGTGACTCCGGGTCGGTTGAGACGGGGATCAGGGGTCTTGAGTTAATTATGGCTGAGACCTCGGCCATGAGAGTGGTCAAGACCTCGTGAGAGAGCCGTGTGGACCCGACATCACATAGCATGGAGTCGAGAATGCGTCGAGCAATTCCGATCATGCGTTCCCAGGCTCCACCCATATGCGAAGAGTGGGGAGGATTGAAGATCCATGTGCACCCTTGGTCACTAATGTATTTCCTGACAGAATCATCTTCGACATTCTCCGTATTGATCTTAAGCTCTTTACATGCTCCTATGAAATTGGTTCCACAATCAGAACGGAGTTGCTTGGCTGGCCCTCTGATGGCGAAGAATCTCCGGAGTGCATTTATAAAGCTCGAAGAGTCCATGGACTCGATGACTTCGATGTGTACTGCTCGTGTACTCATACAGGTGAACAGCACTGCCCAACGTTTGCTGTTCGCGAGCCCTCCTCTGGTGCGGCGGGAGATGACTGTCCATGGTCCGAACACGTCGATCCCTACAGAGGGGAAGGGAGGTTCCACACGGAGTCGATCGGCTGGGAGGTCTGCCATTTTCTGTTCTTCCTGTTTTCCACGTAGCTTACGACACCGGACACACTTGTGGATTGTGCTGGCGGTGCACCTCTTTGCTCCAACGATCCACAGCCCTGCAGATCGGATTGCTCCTTCTGTGAAGTGCCGACCTTGGTGCTTGACCTTCTCGTGGTAGTGGCACACAAGTAAGATTGCGATGTGGCTCTGGCTTGGGATTATGAGGGGGTTTCGTTCATTTTCATCTAATTTTGCATTCCCTAGCCGACCACCGATCCTGAGCAAGTCGTCTTTGTCCATCCTGGGGTTTAGCTTCCTGAGGGTGCTGACCCTAGGAGGGTCTTCTCCCTTGTTGATGGCCTTGATCTCACTTGCATAAGTTGCCTGTTGCACACAGCGGAAGATTGATTTCCTTGCTCTGGAAAGCTCGTCTTCAGTGCGTGGCACTGTGCAGTGATGCCATCCATTGCAGCTACCAGTGGTGCCTCTCATCGGGCGATGGAAGCAGTCTGCGATATGTGTTAAATGTGCTATCGCTCGCACGAGCGTCGTCCATTTCGAGAAATGTTCAAAATGGTGTGGGCTCAGTGGACTTCTTGGTCGCACATTTGTTACGAAAGTTGTCACTTGAGGACGAATCTCCTTGTCGGACTCGGGCTTTATGAGTCCAAAGGTCTCCTTGGTAGTACATGGGCCACCGTCACGTCATAACAGGAACGCGGGACCCGTCAGCCAAATGGTTTGATTCAGCAGAGATGCAGGGACGGACAAAGTTGCGAGATCTGCTGGATTCTGGTCAGTCTGAACGTAATTCCATTGCTCCGGCTGCGTCGATCTCCTGATGCGCTCCACCCAATTGCTGATGTAGGTGTAGAACCTTCTGGTTTGGTTGTTTATGTAGCCTAGTACGACCTTACTGTCTGTGTAGAACTTGACCGCGTCCAGTTTGACGTCAAATTCGTCTAAGATCAGTTCCGCCACCTCTGTAGCAAGAACCGCTCCACACAGCTCAAGCCTTGGGATGGTATGGTCCGGTTGTGGTGCCAGTTTGGCTTTACCCAATATGAACCCAACATGCTGGATCCCTTCTGCGCTTGTGGTTTTTAGGTAAGCTACGGCTGCTACGGCCATCATAGAAGCATCTGCAAACACATGTAACTCCTTCCGTTGGGTTACGGAAAGGGATGTGGGCGTGTAGGAACGTGGATTCTGCAGCTGCTCAAGTGCCTGTAAGGAATTTCTCCAAGTTTCCCATTCTTGTTGCCGTTCCTCCGGCAACGGGCTATCCCAGTCTTGTGTATCAGCACAAAGGTCTCTGAATATCCAACGGCCTTGAATGGTAACCGGCGCTACAAATCCCAGTGGATCGTACAGGTTGTTTACCATTGACAAGATGCCTCGTCACGTGTAAGGTTTCTCTCCAATTGATACTCGGAACGTGAACGTATCCGCTTTCAGGTCCCAACTCAGTCCAAGGCTGCGTTGGGTTGGTGGTGTGTCGACGTTAAGGGCCAAGTCTTTCAAGTCTTTTGAACGATCGTCGGAAGGAAATGCTTTAATCACTTCTGCGCTGCTGGACGCTATCTTGTGAAGTCTCAGGTTAGCAGTTGCTAACATTCCTTGCGTCCTTTGGAGCAGATCGATGGCTTCTGAGGCCGTGGGCATTGATTTAAGTGCATCGTCAACATAGAAATCTCGCTCTACAAATCGCTTGGCGTCTTTCCAAAAATCCCCTTCTCCTGCCTGTGCGGTCCTCCTCAGTCCATAGGTGGCTACCGCTGGGGATGGGCTGTTGCCGAAGACATGCACCTTCATTCTGTATTCAACAATTCGATCATCGACGTTGTTATTGCGGTACCACAGAAACCTGAGGTAATTTCTGTCGTCTTCTCGGACAATGAAACAGTGGAACATTTGTTGAATGTCGGCGGTTACGGCGATTGACTCCTTTCTGAAACGGATGAGTAACCCTAGGAGACTGTTGTTCAAGTCAGGTCCAGTGAGCATTACGTTGTTCAAGGAAATGCCGTTAAATTGAGCACTGGAATCGAACACCACTCTGATCTAATCCGGCTTCTTTGGGTGATACACGCCAAAGATTGGTAAGTACCAGCATTCCTGTCCTTCTTCTAGAGGAGGGGCTGCTTCAGCGTGACCACTGTCAAATATGTTTTTCATGAAGGACACAAAATTATTCTTCATCTCTGGTTTCTTGTCCAAGCTGCAGTGCAATGAGTTGAGCCGTGAGAGGGCTTGCTCTCTATTGTTGGGTAGCCGGCATCTGGAATTACGAAATGGCAGAGGGGCAACCCAACTGTTTGACTCATCTTGGAAGAACTCTCTGTCCATTATTTTCAAGAATTTTTTATCCTCCAGCGATGGAGCAGGTTTGTCGTCGTCCTTCATTGTCACGAACACCGTATGTCCAACATCCTCTTTCAGCATAGAGGTTTCTTCGTCGGCCTGCATGGTACAGCCTTGACTTCTCTCGCTGAGTTTCTCTTTCAGCGTGAAGTGGTTGGGGCATGGTTTGAAGAGCGACGTGCGTCCATTCGTGAGCATACACTTGTTCTGAATGTGCTAATGTGGTCTGGTTTGTGTGTTCCATCAAGACAAACGTCACCTACGATGACCCATCCTAGGTCGAGTCTCTGGGCGTAGGGAGCGTCGTGAGGTCCATTGCGTTGGTCGCGAACCTTGTGGACTCTCAACATGTCCCTGCCGAGCAGAAGTAAAATCTGTGCCGTGTGATCCAATGGCAGGATGAACTCTGCTATGGGTTTCAGGTGTGGGTGGTGACGTGCAACTTCGGGTGTGTGAATCTCACTCCTGTCATCTGGTATCTCATTGCACTCTGTCACCGTAGGAAGGGCTAGCTTCATGGTGCTATCTATGGTTTCCACCATGAGGCCGCTCGCTCTTATTCCCACTGTCTCCGTCAGTCCTGAGCATGTTCTGAGCGTGTATGGAAAGGAATTCCCACCTACGCTTAACTGATCAAAGAACTCTGACCTTGCCAAAGACCTGTTGCTCTGGTCGTCCATTATGGCGTACATCCTTACTGCCCTTTCAGGATGTCCTTTGGGATAGACTGGGACGAGGCATATCTTTGAGCAAGATCTTCCTTTGAAGCCTTCTCCACAGACTTCTGTGCATTTGGTTGTGATTGACGAAGTAAGTGTGGTGGTCTCACCTTGCTCCCCGCCGTGCTCTGCTTCGGGATCGGAAGCCTTAGTGCCACTGGGTTTCGAGTAAAATGTGTGCAGAGCAGTTGCGTGTTTGTCGCTGCCACATTCCTCGCACTTGATATCTGCCTTGCAATTCCTTGCAAGGTGGTTTGTAGAAGCACAGCATTTGAAGCACACTCCAAATTATTTCAGCATGTTCTTCCGCTCTTCCAATGGCTTCCTCCTGAACTCACGGCATTTCTGGAGGGAGTGAGGTTTATCATGCAATGGGCATTGCTTCTCTGGATGCTCTATATTTTTCTTTGTGGTGGTTGCCTGGACGGAGTTTGCGAATGTCGCAGGAGAGACCTCAGTCTTGTGTACGGAAATTGGCACTCTCGCTGTTCCTCGTTTCGCCATCGTTTTTTCCATTTTTGGGAGATCTGGACTGGAAATCCCCGTGGTGCCAAACATGAAACTCGGGTCATTTCTAGTCTTAGCCAGGTTGCGGATAAACTTTGAGAAAAAAGAGAATGGGGGGAATGAAACCTGATGCTCTGACTTGTATCTTGAACCCGCTGTTCTCCATTTTTCCTACACGTCAAATGGCAATTTCTCTACGATGGGGTTCACGCCATGGTAGGTATTCAAGAAAATGAGACCTGGTAAGTAGGGGTCAGCTTGGGCTGATTCAAGCTCCATCAAAAGATCTCCAAGCTCCCGTAACCTTTTATTGTCTCGACCAGAGATTTTTGGAAAGTTCTGCAACTTCTTGAAGAGAGCCTTCTCAATGGTTTCTGGACTACCATAGCACTCCTCGAGCCTCTCCCACACCGCATGCTGGCTTGAGGTGGGGTCGTCAATGTTTGCTGACCGGATCCTCTTTGCGTACTCTGCAGATTCATTTCCTAACCATTTCACCAACAGGTCCAGTTCTTCACTTGCAGAGATGTCTGCATTTCGGATTGCATTCCTGAAGGTAGATCTCCAGGCTCGATAGTTCTCAGAGTGGTCATCAAACTTAACGAGTCCTGTGTTGATTAGTTCGCGGTGAGCCAATGTACCTAGCAAAGTCCCCTAGTCCTGCTGATCCAGGGTGTGTCCATACTGGCGCTTGTGAGGTGGTATTATTTGCTGTATTGCCTTGCATGCCGTCATTCGCAATGGCGTTGGACTGTGGGCCCAAAGGGTTTCGATCACGTTGATTGGATCCCCTTATGTGACTTTCTGGAATGTGGGTCTGACTTGGTGCATCCACGTCTGACCCCACGTGCGCGACGCTGAGTCGGCGACTAACTCTCAGGGCAGAATATGCATTTCCACCATTCCCGTAGACAGCATTCATGTTCATTCGGTGTGGAGATGGCGAAGCCTGAGCGTCCACCCTTTGTTCAGTATGGTTTAGTGGAGGAGCATTGATCCATTGTTCAGACCAGTCCAAAATATTTTTCTGGTGAGTTGATCACGGTCCTTGACAGGTATTTGCGTGCCAAACTCACTACAATTCTCTTCCTTATCCAGGTTGGCTGCTGCTTCGAGCACCTCTGCCTGGGCCCTTGCAGCAGCTGCTTCCCTTTTGAGTTGTAGGGTGCTTAACTTAGCATCCTGCTCAATTTTCTTCCGCGTGGCAGTAGCCACTATTATACTCTCTTGCTCTTCAAGCTCTGCTTTCTTCCGTGCGGAAGTAGCTGCTAATGTACTCTCTTCTTCTTGTATGCGAGCCTTTTCAATTAGCATGGCTTCCTCTTCAGCCATGTAGGCAATACAGGCGTTTGCTGCTTCTGCTGCTGCGCGTGCCTGAGCTGCTGCCATACTAGTAGATGATGTCTTTGAGTGTGCTGAGGCTTTAGATCTTGCGGTGGACCTGGATGAGACAGAGTGCTGAGATCCTGTCTCTCTTAAGCCCTCCACACAGTCCATTGCATCATGTATCACTGCCTGCACATTATCATCGAGCAGTTCGAGGAAGTGCTCTTGTGTGCGCACTCCCTCAATGCCCTAATCTGTTTTCATCTTCATCAGGAGGGAGATGTATTTATTTGCCAGAAGCTTGTAGCTTGAGCTGCTCACCTTCACTCGCTGGATGGCCCGCTGAGTTGAGGCCACTGTGTCTGAGGCATTTGAAGCTTCAGATATATCTGCTTCAGCCCAGTCCCATGCCCTTTGTATCCTGGCATCAAGGTCCTGCTTCTCAGCATCATAGCTTTCCAAGGCCCACTGTGTCAGCCTGACCTCTCTTTGGGGCCTTGAACTCCCTTGGTCCTCTTGATGCAGGATGGGAGGTCCTAGATTGCTTAAATCACCTTCTTCAGCATCTCTCCCTGCTGAACTGTGGCTTTCCATGCTGCGATGCTTGCAGCACGATTTAATGTAGACTCGTTGCAGAGCTCCTTGCTTGCTGCAGGCTGACTGCAGGGCTGGCTGCAGAGCTGGCTGCAGAGCTGGCTGCAGGGCTGGCTGCAGGGCTGGTTGGAAGCTTCAAGAAGACTGTCTTTTTACTATCTCGGCCTCGCTGTGCGCTGCGTTGCACCGCTAGTTGAGTAGATAACCTTGCGTTCAATAAACCCTCGGAGCCAGGATGAACATCCAACTCCAATCATCATTTATTGATTGTAACAAGGTAAAACTGGTGAGAAAACACAGATACAGCATCTGTTATAATCCGGAAACACCAACACAATGAACACCACAGCATCAGAACATTGTCTTAGATAACAATAGATCCTGGACGGACCAGGCCCCTACATTACCACTGAACAGCTAAACAAGAGCACAAGCCGGTGCGTTGCATACAGGCACATCGTGTATTCATCCCACTGCACCCCAAATGTACAGCATTACACATAACACTAAACTGTGGATGAGATACTTCGTCATCTTTACTCTCAGGATCGCAACATAGGCACAAGTCTGACTCGACCTACTAAATCACAAGTAACATCCACAATAAGGAAAGTCGCAGGCTTCGTTACTAACTAGGCCTCGTATTTACTACAACAACTTAACGGCACCATAAAGGCATTTACATCACTATAACGGTCATTCCAACATTACAACAGCATTGCCAATATTATAGGAATATAAACAAACTTACAGACAATGCTTCTTAAGCTCCCACAATGGACAAGTGCTGCTGTAGTCTCACTGAGATGCGATGCGTGCCGCCATCTTGAATTATGAGTAAGATGGCCGATGCCCGCGTGGTTCACTGAAAATCTAACATCGTGACTTCCTGGTCACGTGACCAAAATTTGCATAAAAAAACAGGAACTTCCTGTGAACGTACGCTCCACATCTGAGGCAAGACACCAGTGTTAATGGGAGATTAGCACTATGTTGATGGGAGAGATTAGGCAGACAATTTAGGGAGATTAGCAAGTTAATGTCATGTCTATGTGTAACACAAGCTGTGGCGCTGCCAAATGCGCCGTGAGAGGCAAGTGCGTCAATGCAAGAGAACCACCACAATGGTGGTCGCACCAGTGAGACACACAGCCCATCACACAGCCAAAACCATCGATACATCGAGGCTAAGGAAGCAGAGGTGGCCATGTTAGTGAGACCCTGGCCCGTTAATGCAGAGGCACCCAACAGGACAATGCAACTCAGAGAGTCGGAGATAACAGCCAAACGGCAGGGAAGAATGGAAGCACCAAAGCAAGTGAACATTTACACCATTTTCTACAGTGGTGTGTCTGAATGTATTTCTATTTTGTCCTTCATGCAGTACTTTCACTCGCTCCGTTTTGTCCACTATACATAACAAGAGTTAAAGGTAAAGGTGCAGCACTGAAAATTAATGCTCATGCCACTACTGGCAGAATGTCCTCCACAAGAGGCAGTTGTAGAGTGCCTCTCCAGAGGGTATTTTGCCCTGCTTTTTCACTCTCACGGGACATCTTGTAAGATGTGGGAATACCCACACTTCATTTCACCACATCTGACCTGCCGATAGACGACCTGTGAAGTACCTATATACACTGCTGGGTGGACAGAGATGGAAAGATTTAACGAAAACATGCCCTCCATTTTCCATGCCTTACCAGAAGGTCAAACCGGTCACTTCTGGATTGAAAGTCCAGTGTGGTTACCCTTACGTCAAAGCAGCATCCCCATACAAATATGAAAAATGTTTGCCATCAGCCTTAAACGTTAAGATACTTTGAATACAGGACTGTAAAAATGAAAAGTGAGGACTCAAATATGGTTGCAGTGAGGCTGAATGAGCTGTCAAAGTTTACACTGTGGTCATACAGAGGTATAAGGCCTTCATGGCAGTTTGTCTTTGTGATCCATAGAGCACATGAAGCATGTGCAGAATAATTTAGTAAAACTGGCATTTATCTTTCCAGAAAAATATGAGTTTGGGAAGTCAATAAATTTCCTGACTATTTGTAATGTTGCAATTATTGAGGATGCGACATTTATCATATCGATATGCATGAAAATCAGATGGAATTGGTTGTATATTGACTAGTGTGAACAACAATGCATTCGCATTTAACATTTAAAACAACCTTTTTTAATACACAGTTAGTGCAGCGTCAAAATCCAAAACAGTTTGTGCATAAAATAAAAAATGCGCATGATTAATGAGGACATTAACAATTATTCAATCGTACATTTCAAACTCCAGGCCTGTAGAATGGGCACCCTAAGCACCAGTGAACTTCTTTAGGGGACGGAGTAAACATTGCAATGTGAAAAATTCTTACAACGGTAACAATTAGGAGTGATGTGATTGCAAGCCACCAAAAAAAGTATCTCTGTGTACAACATCCATGTCCCCAACTATGCATGAGAAGTGGTAACGCGATCACAATGTTGATATTAGAAACATTATTTCATGTGTATACACTTTCTAAGGACTGATCGTGGATCAAATCGTTTCCGGTGGCCGGCTTTCAACATTTGTTGTGCTCGCTAGGTGAGTTAACACTGTCCGATCAGTAGCAACATCACTCGGATTAATGTGTAACTTAAATGTAATCTTTACATTTTATTTGTAGATAGTTATGGCATGCCCCCAGATATAAAAAATAACAATGATAAATAATGGTCCATAATAAAGGTTTTTGGGTTAGATCACGATCTAACCCAAAACATTTATTATGAATAATATTGGTCGCGAAAGCCTACGTGTTAAAATAAATAATGGTACTGCCCTTCAATATTGGCAACCGACCCATAATAAGAAATGATAACAGAGCAAAACGACTTATCACCTCTGAAGTCTATAGTCTCTTGGGGTGCCCCTTCAGTGCTAGGAATTCTATGGGAGGAGGCTTGCAATAGCTAACACCTTTCCTATACAGTTTCTCTCCTGTAATATAAGCACATAAAAGACGTTGTTGTTCATCAGTTGTTTTAGGAGCGTGTTTGTAAGAAATTAAATACTTTATTCGAGCTTCGTTTATTTTCTGTAGGTGAATTTTGGTTGGCTACATGGCTGTGTAACAATCTTTTGTGTATAATAGCAATGCTATCAATAACAAGTGTTTTATGCAATTTTATACTGAACCTGTAATTGCAGCCATCTTGGATATGACACAAAAATATATATCTTTCATTATAGGTTAATGCACAGCAATTTCATTTGGTGAATGTGTAATTGATTTGCCATATAATATTCACACATTTAAAAATTATATTGCCGTTTTTTCCCTTCATAAAACATCATAGCAAATCATCACCAGGCAAAGATCACTTCATTAATTCATAATAAATATTAAATAAACTTGAATTTTTACCCAGATTTTGAATTAACATATGCACATATTTGTAATATGTTTTTCTCGTATTTATCTTGAGCCCAACATTGCAATATTTGTATTTATTACGGTTTTCAATCATTTACTGTAATTTCCATTGGATGATATAATGTACGTCATGAGCAAGTCTGAGATTATTAATATTGTTGCCGTTTGTGTTTACATCTTTATTTCTCTATAATAATTATTTATGTCACTCTGAATAACTCTGGTGAAAGCATGTCTAGTTGTCTGACTCCCTTTCTGTAATAAAGGACTCTTTCACTGTGTCTGTCTCCGTTGTCCTTTATTTGGGTTCGTACAACTTCGCCCCGCACGGCGCCTCGCTCAGAGCCTTCTCCACCTCCCGCTCGGCAGCCCTTCTGCTGCCGTCGCTCACGTAGCCTTTTCTCCTGGCTCCCGATGCAGCTCCGCTGCTGGCTTTCCTCTCAGCCTCTCCGCCCGATCTGCAGCCTCTCGGCTGCTCTCTCTGCAGCCCCACCGCTGCTCTCCGTCTCCCCCGTGCCCGGACACCGCTGGCCAACGGTGCCGAGTCCCGTCCTGTGGTGATCACGCCACTTTCCACCTCCTGCCCTGCGTGGCCTCCTCCCGTCTTTATTCTTACACTCTCCTCCCGTCTCTTCCGGTTCCCGCCCTTAAGAGCTCTCCCTTCTCCCCACGTGACCCAACTCCTCCCCCCGTTACGTCATATCCGCGAGGCCGTTTACGCCCGCATTACACCACCCTCCCCCGTGGAGAAAATTCCAGCCGTCCTCGGCTGAAACAAACAAGTAATGCGAGCGACCACCAACCATCAGACATGAACGGACAATGGAGAATACAACGAATATAATAATAATAACAAGAACAAGAACAACACTAATCAACGAAAAGCAAGGGACTTTGACCGCGTGCGGGTCGCCGGCCCGTCCCGGACGAGCAGCGGCCCCCCTGCAGACCGAGAACGTGACGGGGTTTTAGGAGCGTCAGGATCAAAACTGCCTGTCGCTATTGGAGGCCCGCCAATGCCATGGTCCCGTTTCCCCAAAGGACCAGAGTCCGGGGTGTCCCGCAATCGTGTCTGTGGTGGGGTTGGAAGGGCGTCGGGGCCCGGTGTCCCCGCAGCCGTGGTAGGCCCACCCAGAGCAGAGTCCCCTGTCTCCTGCGGTGTCACGGCCGGTTTGTCTGTAAAAAGGCACGACAGGCGCTCTTGCAGGGTCAACAGGCACAGGCAAGGGTGCGTCGGCAGCAACAGACATTGGCAAGGCAACATCAGGAGATGACGCATCCGTTCGAGGGGCCACGTATGGTTTTAAGCGAGATGTATTGACGTACCAGCGCCGAGATCTGAACCGAACGCGTGCGGACTGCGGGTTGGGAACCTCGATGAGCCTAACAGGCCCTTGCCATGGTTTATGTAATTTAGGGGAGGTCCCTGCCCGCACGTGCGGGCAATGCAGCCAGGCCATGTCCCCCATCTTCCAGGGGCACTTCCCCTTCGAGCAATCGATCGCACCGTTCGTTCCGGGCCTGGGTTTTGGCCGTAGCCATGTGGGCCCCCTCCCGCGCCTCAGTGACGCGGCGAACGGCGTCCTGAATGTAATCAGGGAGAGGCTTAGGAGATCCCCTCACTCCTGTTCCCAACTGTACATCCATCGGCGGCACATTTTCGCGACCGTACATAAGAAAAAATGGCGAATATCCTGTAGACGCATGAGGCGTCATCCGGTATGCCGAGAGTACCCCAGGGATATGCCAATCCCAATCCGCTTGTTTTTCATTAACCGTGTGACACAGCATGGCGGACAGAGTCCGATTCAGCCGTTCAACCATGCCATCCGTCTGCGGGTGGTAGGGAGACGTCCGGATCTTTTTAGTTCCCAGAGCTGCGCACACCTCCCCCAACAACTTTGAAAAAAAATTTTGGGCCTAATCCGTGAGGAGCCTCTCCGGCGCCCCCTTGTCCATGACGTATCCGAATAGAAAGGCGTCCGTAATTGACGCCACCGACTGGTCGGGCAAGGGCCAGGCCATCGGCCAGCGGGAGAGGTACTCCACCCCAACTAGCAAGTATTTATTACCCTTAGCGGATGGCGGGAAGGGTCCCAAAATATCCAATGCCACCAACTCGTTAACCCAAGACACTTGAATAGACTGTATTGGCGGCACGTATGGGTGTTTAGGCGGCTTCCGCCGGGCACATTCGGGACACGCGCGAACGTGCCCGACGACATCCGTCGTCATGCCGTGCCAAAAGTAATCTCGCTGCAACGTCAATAAGGTCTTCTGCACCCCCAGGTGTAACAGCGTGTCGCAATGCAGAGTCCTAATCAATTCGTACCGCAATGACGCCGGTACAACAAGACGCCCGTGTTCCTGTAACCTCTCCCTCCACATCAGCAGACCGTCGCGGAGAGCGGTTCCCAGCGTCCCTCCGGAAACTGGTCCCCCCCCCCCCCTCTTCGCAGCCCGACTCCACAGGGTCCCCAATGAGTCGTCCAGCATTTGTTCACGAATCCATACAGCCCGTGGAAGGTTCAAAATCCCATCGGCCGGTCCCGGCCACACTGGAGCCTCAGGCACCTCGACCGCCAACGCAACAGGCCGAGGGGGCTGCTGGATCGGCGTACACCTATGCATCCCCGACGCGCACGCACAAGGGGATCGCTGCGGCAACCTAGAGAGCGCATCCGCATTCACGTGACGCACCCCCTTCCGATGTTGAATTTGGAAGAAAAACTCCTGCAGCATGTCCAACTATCATGCCAGCTGGCCAGATGGTTGGTCCACCTTCAGGGCATATTGCAAAGCCGCATGATCCGTACGCACAATAAACGAACGGCCGTAGAGATACAGTCGAAATTGGCGGTGAAAATAGACAATAGCCAAAAGTTCCCGGCGAGTGACGCAGTAGCGGGTTTCGGTGGGGGACAGAACCCGGCTACCGTACGCCACCACGCGTTCCACACCGCCTTTGGACTGTGACTGCACGGCCCCAATGCCCGTGTCACTCGCGTCCATATCCAGAATGAAGGGGTGATCAAAATCGGGATAGTCCAACGTCGGCGCCGTAGCCAACCGATCGCGCAGGCCTTTAAACGCCGCCTCCTCCGGCGGTCGCCAATCAAATTTCCGTCCTTTACCCGTAAGGAGGTGCAGAGGCCTCGCGATCGTTGCGAAATTGGGAACGAACCTACCATAATATGAGGCAAACCCCAAAAAACGACGCACATCCCCCACCGTGGCCGGGGTTGGCCAGTCACGGACGCACGCCGTCTTCTCCGGATCCGTGGCAACCCCGTCTGCACTGACTATATGTCCCAAATAGCGCACGGACCGTTGCAGTAGGTGACATTTCTTAGGTTTAAATTTCAGATTGGTGGAGCGCATTCTGGCGAACACCGTCTCCAACCTCAGTAAATGTTCGTCAAATGTGCGGCTGAAGACGATAATATCGTCTAAATATATCAGACATGTCTCCCACTGCAACCCCATTAATACCATCTTCTTAGGTTTTTTTTCGGTAAAGTCACGTAGGTAAAACATCAAAATGAATGAAAATAAAATAAAATAAAATAAAAAATCACGACGTTTCGGAGGCAACACAAGTCTCCGTCATCAGGTGGGACCGTCACAGCCAGATTAGCTGCATCAAGTGAGGCAATGATTCAAGATGTAATCCCTTAAAAGCAAGTTGAGGGGGGGAGGAGAGGGAGGGGGGAGCTCATCAGACTATGGTAGCCAATGAATGGAACGTATCGGGAGGGAGGGGGGGCCGAGGCCAAAAGGGTGGGCGACGGCGTGCAAGCGATTGTGCGCAAGCGGCTAATTACTGTACACGCCAACACAATGGAGCGATTATGCGCAAGCGGCCAACTGCCGCACACGCCAACACAATGGACAGAGAGGGGGAGGGAAGCTCTAATACACATGATAGACAAAAGAATGAAAATGCCCATGTTAATACCAATGCTGGCTGAACAATGAAGAGAGTACTGTTAAAAAAATAACTGGGGATGTTAACACTCGGTAAAGTAAAGTAAAATAGTGCCTGTCAGATAAGATGGTCCAAAAAATTGTAATTAAGTCTTTTTTGCGTGGTTGATAACATCTTTCCAATGATTACTAAGTTTGTACCCATCATCACGGTTGAAATTATGTCTGTGTTTGTATATTTGTATGGCTTCGTGTACAAACCTTTGATGGTAGCCGGGAGGTTTGCAGAGAACCTTGGTCTCGGAAAAGACAATTTCATGAGAGCCCACCGAGTTGTAGCAATGATCGGCAACGGCAGAAGAATCAGTTCTGCCGTGTTTCAGATCTGACTTGTGCTCGCGGACACGATCAGAAACATGACGTTTCGTTTCTCCAATGTAGCAATCCTAAGAAGATGATTCCTTGCAGTCACGAAAGCTTTAAATCTACCGTTAATACCAGTTCCATAAACCTCCTAAATGTGGCGGGGGCAGCATTCAAGCCCATCGGAAGACAATTAAATTGAAATAACCCCTGCGGCGTACGGAAAGCAGTCTTTTCCCGCGAGGACTCATCGAGGGGAAGCTGCCAGAATCCCGAAGAGAGATCCAGCGTCGAAAAGAACTTTGCCCCCGACAAGGCATCGAGGGAATCGTCCATACGCGGCAGGGGGTACGCATCCGCCACGAACACTTTATTTAATTTGCGAAAATCAACGCAAAATCGCAATTTCCCGTCTTTCTTTTTAACCAAGACTACAGGCGCGCCCCATGGGCTGTCAGATGGAGATATTATGTCCGCAGCCAACATGTCATCCACTGCTCCTCGAACATGGTCTCGCTCCGCCGGGCTCATCCGATGCGAGTTCAACCGAATGGGAGCAGCGTCCCTTGTGTCAATATGATGGGAAAGCAGGGAGGTGCGTCCCAAGTCCAGATCGTCAGAGCTAAACACATCGGAATAACTCAACAATAGCCCGCGAAGCGCGGAACGCTGTTCCCCGGAAAGGGAAGAATTTTCCCCGCACAATTCGCCGATCCAGCGATCATCTGGGGCCGCAGGGCCCGAAACACCGGCAACCATATCCCGGCGGCCCAGATGGTCCTGGGCCGTAAACGCCGTAGTGGCATGTGCCACGACCATTCCGGCCGGCACGCAAACATTTTCTGTACTCCCATTAAGCACCTGCAAAAATGGCTGCTGGTCCAGCCGGATAATAGTTTGCGCCCCGACGAGCGCCGATCCGCCCGTTATGGTAGCAGACGGCGATGACAAAACCCCAGTTGCTCCCTCCCGACCAGGCACAGGTTTCCGATATCGCAAGGGGATAAGCATCTGTGAGCCAGGTGGAATGTCAACAGATACCTCGGACAGCGCCTGCACCTGGCAGACCGGAGCAGGTCGCCCCCAGGGCGACGGCAGAAATGTAATTTTCCGACCCCCGGTAATTCGATACAATTTTGATTAACTCTTATTAGAATGGGCATTTTGGCCAGAAAATCAGTTCCCAACAAACACGGAACCGCAAGGGACCTCGAGATTAACACAATTCCCGAGGCCGACACTCCCCCGATAGATATATTGGCGTCCACCTGGCCCACAATGCCCATACTTCCCTCGTTCGCCGCAACGCACGAATCGTAAACCGGACGCACAGCCTCCGGTGGGATGCCCAAAAAATGGAAAATGACATCAGATATAATGGTCGCGGACGCACCGGAGTCCACTAAAATGCGCACGTCAACCCCCTGTATAGAACCCGGTACAGTGGATGAACCAGTAGCCGCCGCGACAACCCGCCGTGCCAATTTATGCCACTGCGTTACCGAGCGACATGGCCCAGTCGGTGGCCTCCCGTTATTAACAACACCCGGATCGCGCGGCAATGGTGATGAATGAGGTGTCAAGCCTTGCCGGGTGTCTTGTGCGCACCGACTTGCCTGTCCAGGAGGGTCCTTCCGCGGCACGTCTGCTGTCGAGGCCTCCTGCTGGGGCGGTCCTGGGATAAGGGCCCAGCAGTCCCTGGCGTAATGGCCCTTGTGACCGCAGCGGAAGCAATCGACGTCATTACGACGCACCGCAGTCCCCCCATCCCGACGTTCCCGCGTCGGCTGGCGCAGATCGCGGCCCCGGTCCACCGCGGGCCGACCACTGCGCAGAGGCGGCTGTCAGCTCCTGCGGGCCCCCCCCCGTCAGGAACGTACACTGCCTTCATGGGATCCCAACCCACGGCACCTCCTTCGACGATGGGCCCCCCCGTCCACGCTGTCACTTGCTTCCAGCGGCGTAGATTAAACTGGGCATGCAGACACTTTGCGGCTGCCCGGGATGTCAGCTTCTCATGGCCACACACCGGCATAGGGATCCCCAAATCCCTGGACAGCTCGAGCATCTTGCTCAAAATCAGGGGTTCCAGTAGGTCAGGCTCCGTCTCTGGGTATGCGGCCATGGCTAATTCCAAGACAGCACCCCTGTATGCCACCGGCGACTCTTTGGGTGCCCGCTGGCGTTGAACGAATCGGCAGTGAGCATCATCCAGTGGCTCGTACGCATCCGCCATCTCGTCAAAAACTCCTCTCAGTGTCTTCTTTTTCTCGGCCTTGATGGAACGGAAGAATCGGACCGACTCGTCGTCGAGAAGAGTTGGCAAAACTTCCAGGGCCTCTGCGTCAGTCCACCTGGCGGAGCGCACCGCCGCTAAAAATCTGCAGGTGAAAGCACTCCAGTCGCCACCGATGGAGAATTCTTTAACAGTTGTCAAGTGACGGCTGCGACTCCTCGCTGCGCCGTCCTCCACAGGCGACTCGTCGCGTGGCATATTCAAGATGGCGTCGCACCACAACGTGTCAAAGATGGCGGCCCCCCGCCGCGGAGGGCGCAAGATGGCGGCTTCCCGCGGTTCTTCCCCTGCCACGCCCAAGATGGCGTCTTCGTGCCGCGTGGCAGAAGACGCTGGCAGCGCAGGCAAGGCCGCGGCCTGCGAATCACCCCCGGGCCTCCCCGACGCCATCGCCGGCGTGACGAGGTCGCACAGTTGCGCCAATACGGTCTTCAAGGTCTCCAGCTGTGCCGCCATCTGCCTCCATCGTTGGTCAGCGTCCTCCGGCGCGGCGACATCTTGCACTCCCGGACCAGCACTCGTTCCGGCTCGGATTTCCTCCTCCATCGCAGGCAGGTTCACTGCCTGAGGAAGGTTGTCGTCGTCAGAAGATGTAGCAGACGATGGTGCAGGGATATTTTTTCTTCTGAGTTGTTTTGACATGCCGTTTCACTTCTGACACCAGTGTAATAAAGGACTCTTTCACTGTGTCTGTCTCCGTTGTCCTTTATTTGGGTTCGTACAACTTCGCCCCGCACGGCGCCTCGCTCAGAGCCTTCTCCACCTCCCGCTCGGCAGCCCTTCTGCTGCCGTCGCTCACGTAGCCTTTTCTCCTGGCTCCCGATGCAGCTCTGCTGCTGGCTTTCCTCTCAGCCTCTCTGCCCGATCTGCAGCCTCTCGGCTGCTCTCTCTGCAGCCCCACCGCTGCTCTCCGTCTCCCCCGTGCCCGGACACCGCTGGCCAACGGTGCCGAGTCCCGTCCTGTGGTGATCACGCCACTTTCCACCTCCTGCCCTGCGTGGCCTCCTCCCGTCTTTATTCTCACACTCTCCTCCCGTCTCTTCCAGTTCCCGCCCTTAAGAGCTCTCCTTTCTCCCCACGTGACCCAACTCCTCCCCCCGTTACGTCATATCCGCGAGGCCGTTTATGCCTGCATTACATTTCTAATGTGTTCGTTGTTCCTTTCTTGATGTAATCTCAGTATAGCCGTTTCATTTTTGGAAACAATCAAATGGCTTTTCATAGTATAGCTAGCCTGGGTATAATGTTATTTGACATTTATTCGTATTTTCTCGAAGATGATTGTTAATATAAATGTGTTTGATGGTAGTGAACCCTTTACTAAATCTAGCTTACTCGTGTGGTTGGTTAGTATCTAAATGTAACCTCCTATGACAATGACACTGGCAAAGATATTGACATGAGCACCAATAATGGAGCAAAAGTTAAAAAGCTCGCAAAAAACATTGAGAAGTGCATGCTTGTAGAAATGGAAAGAAACACGTAAATCAGAGAGCAAATGCAAGTTAAGAACAATACATTGAATTTTGAGAGAAGTATGTAGGCTTGGGCAGGCCACATCATGATAGCTGGTGGTTCAGATTAATAAAAGTGTCAGCCAAAGGAGGAAACATGGCTAAGAATGAACTTAGAGATGGAGTGATAAAATCAGCCCGTGTGCCAGACCTAAATGGATTGTTGTATCGTCACGGAAGAACATTGGAGTTTGTAACAGCTTGTTGGTAGATCATGGCTGATGTTGATGCTCATATACAACAACATTTTGTACGTAGGTTTCCTATTACAAATGACAAAATCGAAATTACATTGGACGGCATTAACTTTTGGTTAAAAGTTCAATTCAAACAGAAAGTAAAATATAGATGACAATACAGTGTATGTATGAAAAGAGGTTAATGGACAAAAAAGACATTGGACAAATAACCAATTAAAAATATAATTACATTTAGCCTGCAATATCATAAATAGTGGGCTAGATGACACGACAGCACAAACAACTGCAGCACTTGTCATTGAACAGACATTTCACATCCCTTTGCTTGAAAGCCATATGATATACTGCAATGATTTTCACTCTACAGGTCTAAGAAAATTGGGCCTTTAATCAATGTTAATTTACTATGAAAAATCTGGGTGTTATTGTGCGATGGCGGTAACTGCTAGTTTCAGAATTGTTTCAGTAATAAAATTTGTAATGTCCACTGCTTGATTTGAGGGAGACAGAAAATAGTTAAATGAAAATCAAACAAGCTACTTATAAACACCTACATGTTACAAATATGTTGGATACGAGGTCGATTTTCATTACCATTCATTTGTATGCAATGTCTATGGAAAATTGAAAGCACAACCACTGCTATGCCTCATCCTCTCACTTTGCCCAAACTCTACATTGACAGTGGTGAAATTATGGTTTGGTTACAACAGCCAAAACAACATCAATTCATTTACCCAGGAAAACCTCACCGAGTCTTGAGACTCTTTTGTCAGGAGGGTCCCACCAGTTTTGCAAGAGGTGGTAACATTGCGATATTTTTTTTCCTGATCGAGTCATTTGTGCGTAAATTTTTCAAGTTTGTACCATGATGCCAAATGACATCACGGTGTTATTTCATGTCCACTGTGAGGTAGACGTCACGTATTTTTTGGTTAATACACCCCCGGTATTAACCAATGCTGCCGCTGGGCTCAAACCAAGCATCTCTATAACGAACGGCAAATGTATCAACGATTAGCCAGATTACCACCCCGGGTAGAATAAAGTCTACCCCCTTATCCGTCCATCTTTTCTGTATCACCAACCCAAACACATCGCTCAAACCAGGCAGGAAAGCCAGGCAAAAAGTTACACCTCACTCTTAAGATACTCTTACTTACGTAGGACTCGTACTGACGCGACAGCTTTTTTGTCTTTCTTTGGTTCTTTATTAACGTATATAGTTCCACATCTCTTCCGTCGACATCACTCAATGTTCCTCTGTACACTTCGACTCGCAACTCTCCGTCAACATCACTCAATGTCCCTCTGCTCGCTTCGCTGAATTCGCTCGCTCTCCTTCTGCTCCTCCAGCGATCCTCCTCTCTGCTCGCTCTCTCCAGCTGGGCTGCTCTTTGTTAACTCTGTTGTCCCACTTCGTCGTAACTCTCCGTCGTCTCTCTCTCCACCAAGGTCCGTTACTCCGCTGCTATCCTACGCTGTACTCGCTCCCTCCACTGTCACTCTATACTGTATTCTCTCTATCCACTGCTACCTTATACTGCACTCTTCCTATCCACAGCTACTCTATGCTATACTCACTCTATCCGCTGCTCTGTCTCTCCATTCGTTCGTATCTCGTCCCAGGCACCAACTCCCCGTTTCACTCCACGCTCTCCCCCTTTATCCCTGAACCAATTCCCCTTAATTAATTGGGTCATCCCCCGCGACGCAACTCGCCCCCAGCCCCCAGTGCCACGCGGCGTTGTCGTTGCAGACACAGCGGCGCCAATTCCAGACACCAATACCTCTCGTCCAATCACCGGCCTGCGTCCTCCAATACCCCCGGCCACCTGCAGCCCCCTTAACTATCACGCCACCTTAATTAGTACAATAACAACAGTAAGTCGCTCAGCGCCCTGTGTCCCCATTTTCCCTCACTGTCCGCCACGTGCACGCATACCGACCCCGCACGTGATGCGTGTTTCTCAAGCCCTACACTTATACGATCGTGAGCCGCAGTTTTCACCACCCACATAACCACAATGAGCAGGAGATAGGCAAGCGGTTATGGCCTTGCTGTGAAAAAAACTAAGAAAAAGTGTACCACAGAAAGGAACAAAAAATATAAAAAGTAAATGACATGTATATGTGGGGGCAACTGCCCCCCGATTTTTCTCTGTGAGACATAACTCTCGGCTGGCCCCTTGGCCACCTTGGTCATTCAAACACCCTCCGCGTGCCTTCTCTCAAATATTGGTAATATCTACCCGCACGCTACTGCTCAACTCCGTGCACGCTCTAGAAATGGCATGGCAGCTGGGGGTCGGAGGTCAGAGGGCAGTGGCGTTGCTCGCACACGCGCGGCCGCCGTGAGCGAGTGATAACGCTCGTTTAACGGGGCCGTGGAATAGGTGTTTACGGTGGGTGTGAGCCCTCATGCAGCACGTGTCTCCACAGCGACGGAACGGAGCGTGCACCTGTGGAAACCCCGACCCCCCACGTTACGAGCGCACACACACAGCACCACGCGCTTTGAACACACTCGTAGATTCCACACGAGACTGTGGTTAGTTATTAACTATTTATTACCGGCCGACTGTGAACCACTATTGAGTCAGTGGGGATCGGCAAGGCAGGCTTACGCTATTTTCTGATGGTCTGTACCCGATTTATCTAGTTTTATAGGACCTAAGCTGCTTTGGCTCTTAGACTAGATCCCAACTCTTTCTCTTACTCGCGGTTCGATGCGTACAGCGCTCCGGCGGACCCGTCCTCTCTGCACACTTCGACTCATCGCACGGACGTTCGAGTGGCCGAACTGGAGACCGTCCCGAGGGCTGACTTTAGGAGCAAGACCCCTTTTACCTTTCTGCGTCCCCCTTTTATGGTTAACCCACATCAAAGGAAGCCGTCGCTGATCCGAGGGCCTTCTCGGCCAATCAGATTGCTAGGCTTGCGCCGCATTACTCGTGCTCTGCATCGCCGTCCACGTCCTGGTTTCCATAACAAAAGGGCCCGCCGCCGACTGCTGCGACGGCAGCCGCCCACAAGCACATTCGCCATGCCAATCAGACGCCCACCCTGGTTTCCCGCCATTCGTGGCTGCGCCCCCCTACCTGCCTGCCGATCCGTGTGTGAGCGTGCGTTTTAACCATGGTGGCTGGATAGCCCCGCCGTGACCATGTAATCTCAACCCAATAAAGTAAACAGTATATGTAAGTCGATGCACACTTTTAGTGTATTTTTTAAATGAAATGACAGCTGTTTATATATTGTGTAGAAGCTGTTCGTGTTTTATTGTCATCCTTCAAAATTGTTTTGTGGGGTATATTCTGTCAACTGCTATGAGTTAAGAGAAGGTAATCTTAGTGGTCACACAAATATAATATCTTCTTTCACATCAATTGCAACGCCTTACACTTCTGTATTTGGCTATCTGTCCTCCCTATCCTATAACTGAGTCATGACCTTGGAAATGCAAGGGGTTTTTTATGTTGCAGATGCAAGCTTCTATGGTGTTCATTATGCTCTTAAACATTAAATACATACACTGAATCCATTTCCGGCTGGGGCCATGGCTTGTTGGCAAGGGCTATCTGGTTCATTCCGTGATGAATATATAGCCATGCAATAAATATATGCATTGGTGTTTGTTGCGTACAGTACTTTACTATTGACATTTTATTCGTGCATGTTAGCCAAAGTGAACAAGACAAACGAGCAACACAAAATGTAATAAAATAATAAAACATTGCTCAGATGATATGCATATTCACACAATTATTTGGGCGTGAATCATGTTGTAGCTCATTATGTGTATAATTTGACCACTTGCTTTGGCAGAATGATGTTTTTATTGCATTAAAATCAGACCCCATTTTTCCCATTTTGCTATTCATGTTGCGGCAAATTCCACACAAAAACACTCCTGAGTGCAGTGTGCTTACATAAATACTCATAAATCCACACACACTTATACATGCATATACATACATTCCCACTTATACAACAACAACCGACGTTCACCACTAAGTGGCGGTAACGTCACTATGGCACTTTTGCCAGGCTCAGTGCATTTTGAGACTACGTGAAGTGTCGAAGGCTTGCTAACAGTAACAAAACCCAGGTGCCATAGGTTGACTGACTAAAATGACTGGCAGATGCACCAACTGTGCTCCCCACTGTGCCAACTTGATACATTTTAACCGCCCAGCGCTCTGCTCGTTGTGCTGTTTGAGGGTGATTGCCTCCAACTGCCCAATAACGTCTTTTACATACCGCTTCCACAGAGGCCAATCTTGACATCACTGGTACCAGTCATCGGCAAGTCCAATCAGCTCCACATCTTTTTGTAGTGACATAGAATGAGGCACTGGTGCACGTAGTGCTGGGGACTTGTATAGAATGGGATTATGGGTAGCAGCCCGGTCTACCAGTGGGACACGTGGGCGAAGCCCGGAGCCTTCTGGGGGATCCAGAAGGGGGCGTGGATGAGGGTGGAGCCTGACCACCCTGGGGAGGATAAAAGGTGAGCTCCAATTTACAGTCGGGGCTGCTGTCATCGGGAGTGTAACTCGTCGTGCTGACGTCGTCGTGGTCTTCGCCTCTTCGAGCTGTGGGTCTGGAAGCATGTTGGCTGTCCTGACCCGGTGTGTAGTTATCCCCTATGGCTGTAAATGCCAGAATAAACGAGAAAGAGAGTACCTCCTACTAGTGTCTCTGAATTAGTACACTATATTTCTATACTACATCAGTCCATATCTTCTATAGCCTGTGCCGTACCTATAGATGAGACGAGCAAATTGGCACCCAAAGGATAGAATTTGCCCGAGAGGGTGCCTCCGATAAAGATGGAGCAATGAGATCAGCTCATGCATCAAAGTGAAATGGATTGTGGCATCATAGGACTGTGAAAAATGTTGATGGTGTGGAGTGGCCTTCATCTGACAGTGAATGGACCGTGATTCATGATGATGAAGATATACACACACACGAATGTATACATTATTTACATATGCACACCCACCCATATTCACATGCATACGCAAACACACAATAGTAGCATCTTCAGCACCACCGTCCTCATCTTCATCACTATAGTCATCATCAGCAGTGGTACTAATGTGGGGAAAACTGGTCCTCGCCAGGGGAGAGTGTAATTTATCTCACTGATTCAGATCATGAGAGCATGAGTGTGCCTTGCCCATCCTGCGGGCAGGCAAAGATTCCTGCTGTCTTTATGCACCACTTTTCCATCCAGCACGGTCCCAGCCACGGCTCAGGAAGCACCAGGTTGTTTTCCCCACTGCAGTGTGAGGCCTGCAGATGGGATGCTGATGGCACACCACCTGTATTGGGAGGGTGCTGAGCTGGCTCGGAAAAGGCCCTGGGCAATAATGTCCTGGCAGTGGGATCTCCATTGTCAGGGAAGCTAGCCATGTACATGAATAGCAGCCGTGGTGTCTTAATTATAAATCAGTGTAAATACTTAAAATGAAGCACGATGCTGTGTTTGTAATAAAAACATTTTTTTATTGTTCATGACAGAAACAATTTTTGTACACAGTATGGCGAAAGGTAGTCAGAACTCAGTGTATTATTGCTGTGTTCAAATGGTCAGCTTGTTTCTAAATATGTTTATGTCTAAAGGATTTATTGTATAGCTTGCATGATTCCAAATACATTAACCTTGCCCCATACTGAAGGTGCTTGGATCCATAAAGAATTCTTGATTATTTGCTCAGGTACACCATGACCCTCATTAGTAATTACATTGTGGGGTTGATGGGGAGTCAACAGAGAACACAAGCCGTGTTTCATTGCTGTTTGTTCACATCATCATTAAGTATGCAAAGACATATTGATCAAATGTTTCCTGTACACTAAGCAAGACCGTTGTATAAGAAGAGAAATGTGTTTTGACACGTATTATTCCCATTCTAAATTATTCCTGTCTGATCACGACAGTAAAGAAAACATACATAAAATGGCATTATGTGCTGTCTGAATCTATTGTTAAACATTAATAAATACACATAGGCCTGTTCCACCAACAACAATAATACAAAGTAACAAATAATGTATGGTCATTGGTCAACGAGCTTTCTGGAAACAAAGTGTTCGGGCAATATTTGTGGGGAAGTGACGTGGCCGAGTGGTAGAGCGTTTGCTTGTTTTTTTTCCAGCAGCCACCCTGATGAATACTACCGGGTGTGTTAACAAAATAAATATGCACCGTCTGCTTCACAGTGGATGTTACAGATCCTGTGACGTTGTATGAAAGTGAGTAGGCCATGTGCTCTGGTGTTACAGTCAAAACTTGATAATTGTTTTAACTACTCGCAAATTACCTAATTTGGGTAAAGCCATTGTAGCATTCACCCCCGACTGGGAAACTACTGCAGATCATCATAATTCACGATACACGGTGCCCTCGATAGCCGTGCTATATAAGAATGGCATGAATACCAAACGCACTGATGATTGGATTTGTTTTTGCAGGCAATCACTGGTGTAGTTTTTATCTGCAGGCATGTGAAACCTTAGACTTATTTGACTATTATTGAGACGAGTGGTGAGGTCATAATGTGATTATAGTGTTGTGACAGTGATGAAAGTACAATTCACAAAACACAATTGTCTTATTTGTTGAATTAAAACCAAAGTGGAGGCATCAAGCGTGGTCTGTCATGGTCAGCAGACCATTCCGTGAGCCAGTTAACTTGACCTGTTCGTGGCCCTACCAAATCATAGGTCGACAAAAAGCATGATTAGCAAATATATATTCGTTACATTTGCATAAGCAGAACACATTTTTTGAAAATTATTAATTCAAAAATGTGAGAGCCGATAATTAGCAAGTTTTGGTCGCCTGGAGGCATCACAATATATTTTTTCCCTTTAAAACTTTTAATGGCTTTGTTTAAATTGATTAATCATTGATGCTTACGGCACTACTTTCATTGAATAAGACATAAGACTTTCAATTGTTCATATTGATATAAACCTTTGCACTAAATATTATGCAATGTGGGTGAACGTCCATTGGTGTAACTTTTTTAACAATTACTTAATTTTTCTAGATTTGAAGTTTTAGTGACTGCAAGGATCCATACTCTTTGGTTCTTTCGGTAAAGTCACGTAGGTGAACAAATAAAATAAAAAGAAATAAATTAAATCACGACTTTTCGGGCGCAACACAAACGTTCATCATCACGTGGGAACAACCACAGCAAGACACACTTGCTGAAGTAGGCAAAAGAGCTGCTAGTAACAAGGGATTATTAAGATGAGGGAGGGGGAGGAGCCAGGGATAGAGAGGGTGGGGGTGGGGGGCGTGGGTCAGAGGGGAGTGGAATGCTGCAAGCAGGGCAAATTTCCAAGAGACTGGAATGAGCAGGGCTGGGCATAAGAGACTGGAATTGCAGATATGAAGGCAAACTATTGAGCGGAAAAGGTTTTACATGGTTAATATCATCCTTCCAATGATTGCTCAATTTGTATCCATCTTCTCGATTGAAGTTATGTCTATGTTTATATATCTGTATGGCTTCATGAACAAATCTTTGAAAGTAGCCAGATGGTTTGCAGAGCACCTTGGTCTCGGAAAAAAACAATATCATGGGAGCCTACAGCGTTATACCAATGGTCAGCAACTGCGGAGGAATTAGTCCTGCCATGTTCCAAATCTGACTTGTGTTTGCGGACATGACGTTTCGTTTCCCCAATGTAACAATCACCACAGATGCAACTTAGTTTGTAAACTCCAGGGTATTGCAAGTCAGGAATGACATCCTTCACAGATGGGATTAGATCACGGATTTTGTGTACTGTACTAAATCGGACCTGGATTTGGTGTTTGTTTAAGATTTTGGTAATATTTTTGGTAACCCCTGCTATGTATGGTAGCGTGATGGTTTTAATCGTTCTATGGGAAACTCTATCTACAGGAAAGCCACCCACACAGATTCCTATCTAAAACCTGATTCCCACCACCACCCGGCACAGAATAATTCCCTCATCAAAACACTACACCACAGGGCACACTGCATTTCTGACCAACACCACCTAGCCAATGAACTGAAACACGTACACCAGGCCCTTAAGATGAATGGATATTCGGACCGCATTATCCGCAAAGCTGCCTCTCCAACCATGGAGAAACAACCCCTGCTGTGGTTTTCCCATCTGATGATGATTGCTTTTGATCGAAACGTCGTGATTGAATTTATTTTATTTTATACCTACATGACTTTACCGAAATAACCAAAGAGTATGGATTGCTGCAGTCACGACAACTTCAAATCTAGATTCAGTTCACGTGTTCATCAATTACTCTACTACCTTTAACCACTGCATCAAATTGCATTCACATTTGCAATTTCACTCAAGTTAAAACTTACAAAGAAAAGTATTGTTACTGTGCTTGTGTACCACTGCGAACAGCATGTTATTTCTGTTTTTTAAGAATTATAATACTGAATAATTTAGTACATTCTATTTGTGCAATGTTTATAGCGCAGGGCTATCGTGAAGGTGTATCACAGACTGATACAGTCTGCCAGTCAATTGCATGATTTGCTGGTAATATTTCCAACGTAGCAAATTTGGATCATCACTCTGTATCACAATGGCCTACTCATTCCAATATACATCTGCATATAGTTAACGTCCATTGTGAAGGAGACATCGTATATTTGTATGGTAATACACCCGCAGTAATAACCAGGGTAGCCTTCGGACTTCAAACCACAAAACAATACATATGTTGACCACTGGACCAAAACCCCCACTCAATTTCAGTTTGGGTTTTTGTTGTATGAATCAAATTTGTATCTATTTCAAAAGCACAAGTATATTTAGATTGCTTTGTTGAAAATTCTGACTGCTTAAAAAATAATAATGTGATTAGCATACTGTCAATTCAATAATGTAGAAACAAGGTTTTTGTTTTACTGTTACCACTCCATTAGAATTCAGGATATGAAAACAGCTGTACTCATGATGACCAAAGCATTCATTCAGACAAAAAATATTGTTGGTTCTCTGTGGTCTGAACTTCAATTATTCAAACTTTTAATTCAAACAAGGTGAGAGCCTATTGACTTTGGATTTATATGCATGCAGTAGAGCATTGAATTGCCAATAAGCCTTCATCTGACTTACGACTCAGTTTGTGATTTGTTGTATAAATTCTATTGTGTATGCATTATAACACTACAATTGCTGTCTATCTATATTCTTAGGTTTTTCGGTAAAGTCATGTAGGTAAAAAATTAAGATTAAAATTAATAAAAGTAACATGAATACAAAATATAAAAAAAATCACGACGTTTCGGAGGTAACACAAGCTTCCGTCTTCAGGTGGAACCGTCACAGCACGCTTACTGTATCAAGTAAATGTTGACTGTACAAATAGTCATTAAGCTGGGTGAGCGTACTGCCAGTCTATAATGTAGACTGTAGCCTGCTTATTAAATTGGGTGAGTGTACTGCCAGTCTATAATGTAGACTGTAGCCTGGTTATTAAGCTGGGTGAGCGTACTGCCAGTCTATAATGTAGACTGTAGCCTGGTTATTAAGCTGGGTGGGTGTACTGGCAGTCTATAATGTAGACTGTAGCCTGGTTATTAAGTAAAGTTAGTCAATTTGTAACACGTAGGCTTTCGCGACCATTATTCATAAGCAACGTTATTGGGTTTAGATCGCCTTATTTATTAATGTGTTGTAACCCTCCACCACCCGACACGGCCAATCAGTAAAAAAGTGTCCCGTTGATAAAAGACTAATAGTTGGTAGTGAGGGGAACATTTTATTTTGCGTTAAAAATGCTTTAAAAATACACTAAACGCTCAGGTAAATTCTTCACTGCGTGATGTCCCCCCCACCCCGATGCGTGCAGTGATTACTACTATACATTTGCTAGATGCTACCACTATAGGCCGTAGATATTACTGCACAGCGGCCGAGGAGATCGTGGCTGGGGGGGGGTAGCAGGCCATCTGTGTATATATGTTAGGTTATTAAGAAATATATTTTTCACCCGGGCAACGCCGGGTACTTCTGCTAGTTAAGTTATAATGCAGCGGAGCTCCTCTTGTTCATGATGAAGTGGGGGGTTGAACTTTGTGAATACCACTATGGAACACAATTTTTGTTCCTGGGTAGTAAGAATGCTAAACTCAAACAATAAATGTGAGCACCCGAAAATCTCAATGTAATGGACAATCTTTGACTCATACACCAGCAGATTAAATTAACTGGAATGCCATGTCGATGTGGCGGCTCTGCGATCATACATTAACATGCTAATCTATCAGATTAACATAACCATCTCAGCACGCTCGCCATGGAGGCAGCTTTCCGATTTTACATTAACATGCAAATGTTTACCTGGCAGCCCTTTAATTGGTGGAAACCCACCACCAGCGCCGTCGTTGCCCACCACTTACATTAGCTGCCCCGTCCATGCTGCTGACACTTGGGCTATGCCCATTTTAAACCTTTATAAACAGTTTGCCTTGAGAGGCTAACCCCCATTTTCCTGATGACGACCGCTTGTGTTGCGATCGAAACGTCATGTTTTTTTTTTCTATCTACGTGACTTTACCGAATGAACCAAAGAATATGAATTCCTACAGTCATTGAAGTTTTAAGACAAAATAAGACTGGCCACATTGTGGCAGAAGCAGAGCCCATCTTGACGGGTGAAGAAGCTGCAAAAAGGTTGGTGTCGCTTCCTCTGATCTGAGACTTGCACACTTTCATCCAACAAGTTCCACTACTTGAGCCGAGACGTCAAAAGTTCAGCATTGGGCTTGGGGAGACCGAGATTTCTGACCAAGTCGTTGAGGTCTTTTTGGTTGGGTTAGTATGGGTTTCTTTCCTCAGCTCCATCTCTGAATTTGTCATCTGAATCAACAACATCTTCCTTGCTCTATGATTTGCTGCTCTCTTCTAAAGACGGCTGCTCTTTCTCCAGAAGAGTGGGTACAGGGAGGTCATGGCAGTGTGGTACCGGGGCGATGGATGAAGGAAGGTCCGGATACGTGATAGGAGGTGCATTCTTGGCAGTCCGACGTTTGGAAGGTTCCCCCATGCAGAAGTAGCAGTTGCTTGAGTGGTCAGTGGGTTCCCGCCAAATTCTTGGGATAGCGAACTTCATGGCTCTCTTTTTCCCTCTGTACCATCCTACAAAAATACATTTTTTTTCAACCATGATAATGTGTAAGAGATTCTCACAACATGTTTCATATATGATATATATTTTTTCAATGACATTCAAAATTGTAAAACATTATAATATTTAAAACTTTTACAATTGTATTTATTTTAACAAAGTTTATAACATAAAATTCCGAGCAACAATTATCCATTTTATCATCCAGAGTTTTTTTGCATTGCTCACAGATGAAATTAGGTGCCCAGGGTTTGTCTTGATCCCTGACAGGCATGCCGATATATGCCTAGTAGGCCTCACACATCTTAGAAGATACATCCACAGAGTACTTATTCGCTCTTGTCTTGATCAATTGGCCAATAAAGCATACATTTTTTGCACAGCAAGTGAGCTGTGACCTCAAATCTGTCACATTACCTGCGCATGTGGAAGCGTAACGCATTGTAGTGTAGTGGTTAGTGTGCCGCGCTACGAACCCGGCGACCCGAGTTCGATTCTCGCTCACGGCCACCACCGGTGACGATTATTTAAACCGCTCCTGGGCCTCCCCTAGGTCGATGTGTGAACATAGATACTGGGGAGACAAAGGCGGCCGGGCGTGGTGAATCCAAGTACCGGGTAGTACAGCTAGAATGTTATGTAAAATAATGTTGGCAATTATGTACTGCTCCAAGACTGCTTGACGAGTGTAGGTATTGTTATGTGGGCCATCTCCCCTTATCATACTTGGTAGCATGCGGTTGGATCATGATCAAGTAAGTGTACAAATGCTTGTACACTGTAAAAACCGAGACTGGGGTTAATTAATGTTTAGTAAATATATAAGAGTAGCCTATACATAAAAATAATGACTATGTGTAGTTTGGAATCACATTGAGCTGAATTCAACACATTTCTATTAGTTATTAATTGTATTTTACTCAGTTTTGTTCGAATAAAATCAGCCATCAATAACTAAGTAGAATTTAATTATATTTTATCAGGAAAGTCAAAAATGCAAAAAATGTATTAATTTTACTAATCGGGAGGATTTTGAATTTAATAACGTTACACTTCCGCCCCAACTCGAGGCATTTTTTCGCGCCACGTGCATGTCAACCATCTTCTTCCACAGACACGTTTCAGGGACCGCCGTTCTCCCAAAGGTAAGAAAATGTTTTATTATTTTAGCGAACAATTTTTTTACAAAGGTGTGGTAGCAGTTGAACATTGTTTTATGTTACTGCATGTTACCAGCATGCCAATTTAACTGGCTGTAACGTATATCAGAATTAACTAGCACAACGTTAGGCCTTTGGAAGTCAGTCTGATTCGACTAAAAGCACGAGACTATAATTTTTGTTCCGCACACGAAAAAGTAACGTGCGTGATTAAAACTAGACTATATTCATTCGGATCACAGCGTGTACCGAACCAAAAGTCATGTACCTGCCGTTACACCACCAGTATATTATATCTTGGTGTTGATGTACGTACAGTATGCTAACGTTAGCTAGCTTGCCACCAGCTAGTCACAACCTTTACGTTGTGACTAGCTTGTTGTGTAGTTGCTAGCTAGCTAGATGATGTGAGTGACAAGAAGTTGATGTGCTAAATTTGAGCATGAAATTTTGAATATTAAAAATAATAAAGAATGATCTTGTAAATGTGATTCTATTGTCCTGGTGGCCTTGCATCTGATACATGGACCTTTTTCTGCCTCAGGTTTTTGCTTATGGAATGGAAGTGTAAGATCTGCAAGTCTTTGTCTGCCACAAAGGGAAATCTACTAAAGCATTACAGACAACACGCAACATTTTGTCGTGGGCAATCCCAGCCATGCCTATATGACAGTTGCCCTTGCACATTTAAAACGCAGAGTGTCCTTCGCACACATTTGTCCAGATACCATTCAGATGAAGAAAGTCTACGGTCAGGAAACATCTCTGCTTTTAAGTGTTTAGTTTGCAATGCCTGTTGTTCTATAGAGAAGGACTACTTTCAGCATATTGGAAATCATCTGAAGAGCCACGAAACTGTCTTTTGTGTATTTGAAGGATGCAGCTTTGAGACAAATATATACAATACATTTCTAAAACACAAAAGCAGAAGACACAAATCCTATTCTTTGAGTGATTTTAAGAAAATGTGTATGAGAGTCGCCATAATCAGACTGTTGACCATTCTGATTTACCAGAGGCCAGTGATGGTGAGGGCACTAGTTTAGATTGTGATCAGGAAAGTGCATCATACTTAGTTCTTCAAAGAATTGGCTTACTTCTGCTGAAGCTAGAAACCATCTATAATGCCTCAGTGAAGTGCATTGATGCCTTGGTTGAAGACATTCCGTTCATTTCATCTTCAGTATCAGTTGCAGTTGTTGGAAACATACTAGATTCAACATTGAAGGTGAATAAATGCATTGTTGACCAGGCCATCGTAACTGAATTGTCAGCAGTTGTGCAACTTCCATCCCATTAGTACAGCACTTGGAGCAGGTGGTCCACTTGGTACGGCTTTTAAGAGAAGAAAGTATTTTAAGGTGCATTTCCAGTGTGTTGATAGCATTGAATATATTATTGATACTGAAAAGAACAAGACCTTTCAATATGTGCCTATTCTCCAGCCTTTGCAGGAAGTCTTGAAGAATAAAGACATCGCAGAAATAATTTTATCCAGAAAATCAAATAGTACTGGATATATTAAGTAAATTTTTGATGGAAAATCCTTCAAGCAAAATGTATTTTATGCTGGGGAAGAAACAAGACTGTCTATAATCCTTTACGTTGACGACTTTGAGGTGTGTAACCCACTAGGAACTTCGAGAAAAAAAACACAACATAACAGCTGTTTATTGGGTTTTGGCAAATGTTCCAACAAAGTTGCAATCTGCATTAACGTCAATACACCTAGCTTTACTTTGCAAAGCTGTTGATGTCAAACAGTTTGAATACAGAGCAGTCTTGGAACCACTCTTGAAGGATCTTGTCATTCTAGAACAGGAAGGGATTTTCATTTCCAGTGTTGGAAAAAAACATTAAAGGGACAGTACATTGTGTTGTAGCTGACAATCTCGATGCACATTCTATCAGTGGACTAGTTGAATGTTTCACGGGGCCGTACATCTGTAGATTTTGTCTTGGACATTCTTCAGAGTACCAGACACACGAAGTGCGAACCGGAGTGTTACCACCTCGGACAAAGAAGGAACATAGTTTGCATGTGCAAACTGAGAGAAAATCCAAATGTTACTCATTGCTTTGGTGTAAAGCGGTCGTGTCCATTGACTGATAAATTAAATCACTTTCATTTTGAGTCTGGGTACCCACCAGATGTACTACATGACCTTTTGGAAGGCATAGTCCCAAGGGAACTAGCATTGTGTTTTCAGATTTTCACCAAGAAGAAGTACTTCAGTTTGACTGAGCTTAACGAGTTAATAACTGAGTCTGACTGTCAAAGTTCTGCGTTATAGGCCTATACATCTGAAAGGCTATCAGAGAATGCACTGATTTGTTATTGAAAGCTATCTTTATTTTTGTTTAATGTTTCTTGGGTGTTCTAACATTGTGCTTTCTTCTGATGTGACGCTGACCTAGGCCATTGCAAGTGTTTGTTCTAAAGGAATAGATGTAAGATGCATAGAATATCTGTAGGCTGTGCTAGTTTACTTGTTAGGAAGCCATGCTTGTACTGTAATTATGCATGTTAAAAAAGATAGGTCCACCCGGATTGTGGATTATGGCTACTAGTATAAGTACAGGGAATGCAAGTCAATTCACGTGATGTTTTAATCTCTTTTAGCTGCTTGAAAAACATATTGGCCCTTAGGATTTCAATTTGCTGTTCCTTTTCATGGTTCTTATCTTTTTCATGGTGATCGGTTGACTTAATGTAAGTGAATTGTGGCACCACGAAGGCATGATATTGGGTGGATTAGAAATAGAAAAGTTATGGCAACAGACATTCAATATAAGTATTTTATTTAGTAAATCCAAATCATTTTGATCCAGATATTTAGTAAGCTTATATCAATTTCACCCAGACAATTAGTAAATGTAAATCAATTTCACCCAGATCATTAATACATATTAATCAGATTCCACCAGATATTTAGTAAATCTAAATTACCATTGCTCAGATATTAAGTAAATATAAATCACTTTTCCTTGTAAAATCTATTTGGATTTACACAATTTTTTTTAGGCTATATAACTCATCATTTGGAATCCTATTGCTAAATCCAACACATTTTAACTGTTGCTTTTATTACCATGTGCTTATTTTTTATTATTATTTTTTAGTTAATTTATTCAACACTTTTTATTCAAAGTTGTAGTGCTTAAAATCTACTCAATTATATTACGTGTCACTTTGTTGCCATAATTTTTTTAAGTAACAATGTGTCACATTTTTTACAGTGTAGTAGGGCCATCCTTGACACACTCACTGTGAATGCAAAACACTCCAGGATAGCACTGTGTTTACAAGGCTGTGTTCACTGTTATCTATTTTGTGGCCAGATTTCATTGAAAATTCCCTAATGCTCAATTATATTTTCCCCGCTACATCAGGACTGAATTAGCCATGCTCATGACTCAATTCAGTTGCTGATAATAGCGCTGGATGGCACCAGGTTGTAAGTGTAGTGCCGGCCCTACAGGACAGGGTGTGTGGGTGCCGACTGAAGGATAAGGTTGTGTGAGGCCATGGCACTCTGGTTGACCCGGGAGGACATGTGACCAGTTAAGTTGACAGAGGGGCTCCAAGAGGGGGCTAGGGGGGGTCACGTGATTGGGACCTAGATCCTTCCCAAGGATTCTGGAAGGTGGACGCGGCCAAGCGCGGAGCCGGCCACGCCAAGCCGGGTCCCGAGAGGGACTAGGGTTGTTCATCCTGCGAAAACAACCCTTCGTCTACGATCTCCGTTCCACAAGTCTTTCAGCACGTGGACCCAGGCAGATGTTGTAGTCCCGGGTCCCTAGTAACAGTTACGTGGTAACTAGTGTAGTTAGCCGGGTTGTTACCACCTTAGGTTGTTATTCTGTTAATGAGAAGTTACCCCGTGTGTTGGAACTGAATAAATTTGTTGCCTCCAAAGTCTACGTCTGCGACTCAGTTGAATCCATTATGCAACTGTCAACAGTAGCAGAAGATGCGTGCCAACAAGAACACTCAATTGTTTTTAATAATGTTGAAGTTCTGTGAAAAACTAGTTACTACTGGCCAAGACTAATTAGAGAATCTATCGAAATTGAGAGAACTAAAAGTTATTTTAACTTCGGATAGTGACAGACTTAGTGCTGCTTGGAAACGAATCATCACGTAATAAATTATCTCTGGTTCTTTCGGCGAAGTCACGTAGATAGAAAAAATCATCAAAGAAAACACGACATTTCGGTCGCAACACAAGCGTCCGTCTTCAGGTGAGAAGAAATGATCTGCTGTTGTGGCTTTATATAGGCACAGGAAGGGAGAGGTAAGGGGGGGGAAGGAGTTTGGTTGTTGGAGGAATTTGTCTGTAGGAGTTCACAGGAGAGACGAGGGGAGGGTTTGTGACGTGCAGGGATCGGTGGGGGCTGGCACGGGGGGAGAGGGGGAGGGTTTGTGGCGTGCATGAACGGGTGGGGCTCGAGAAATTAGCAAGTGAGTGAAAATCATAGCAGTTAAAACTTTACGCGGTTTATCACATCGTTCCAAATAATACATTGTTTAAATGCATGCCTTTACAGGCCACCATACTTCAATAGAGATTACCTTTGGTATGGCTATTTTAGTACACACAATCGACAGGAAGTACAGGTTCAATGGGCTCGCATAATGCGCATGCTTAATGTGTATTGATTCATGAATCCCCCGCCCCACTTCGCACAAGAAGAGCACACAAGTGTTGTCATCACATCTACAACTCTATTTAACGAACGAAACAGGTGGATTTCTCCACAAATCTGGCTGTCGCCTGATAAAGCTAGTTGTAATTACTGACGAAACGTCGTACTCAAATTGTAAATGTTGTGGCTTGGCCCTCCAACACACTGGTGTGTTGTACTCGTAACGAATTGGCATGTTCCGTTTACGTGACAAACCATATTAATTGGTTGTGTCGGGTGGTGGCGGTTTTAATGACACATATATTTACGTGATGCAACCCAAACAAAAATCTGTATTATGGATGATATTGGTCGCGAAAGCCTACCTGTTAAACATTCAGAAGGCTCAATGCACATTTACCCGCTATTGTGTTACGGGTGCTAAAATATACAGGACCTCTTTATTCACATGTGTTGGTTTTGATCAAAAACACTCTCTCTTCTCTTCTCCTTATCACCCATTTTCTTCATGATGGACAGATAAATGAATCACAGTCACCTTTTTCACTCCATGATTTTTCTAACACTGCATACAATTTTGGACTCTGTCAGTGTGTAACAGATGAGGAGGGAGCCTCTTGGTGTGCGGCCATTCAGAGATGATATTAGTTCTGCTCTCTGATCTGCTAGTGGCTCTTTAATATCCAAAAGCACTTTATGCAATAGAATGTCATTTGGAGTGAGGGTCTAGACACATTTAGTCGAAGCAGCACTGTATTGCTCACTATTGAAATGGTCTGTCTATATAATGAAGCTGCAATACTCTATGCTTTGTAGTTTTTTTCTTCTTTTTTCGTAAAACGTAAATAAATGCAGCGAACATGTGATTATTCATTCAGAAGTCAAGGTCAAGAGGTCATCACGACCAATGCTAATGATGCGATCACACCTTCACTTCCTAATGATAAATCCTGTTGTGGTTTCAAAGCTGAAAACTGACCTCCAAAGTCCACTATCAATATCCCACCAACTCTTAAACCTGGTCACTAATCACTGGGTGTTACTCAGTTCCATGTCTTAGAAATCTGCCACTCTCCACACTTGGCCCACCCATTGCAACCTCTCCTTCTTGATACAAAAAAATATATATAGCAGAACTCAACATTGGTCTGGATAGCCTATTGAAGAAAACAATGTTTAACGAATCCCAGACCAATATTACTTAGAAGGATTTGTTTCAGCAAGCGAAATCTGAACTGGTTTTGACCTTTTAGATCTCATCAGTAAGCAGTTGTGTTAAGCAAATGCTGATGGGTTGCTGGATGTTATTGGCAAGAACACTCTATATACCCCATGGTTCCCTGTTCCATGAAAAGAGCAATGTTCTATAAAAAGAAAAACTCATTATGTGTTTTGCGGACCATTATGGCTAGAGCATTTGGAAAACATAACTCTGTTCAGTCTCCATATATATAAATAGTCAATTGACACATTGCCTTTCGGTACTATATTCTCCCTGATTACTTCCACGACACGAATGTGCCACTCTCTGATTGAATGTCGACGTTTTAACCGTATCCCTTCCGTGAAATTAATAGCACTCTACCAGAAGTTTGTTGTCTAGTTGATTTGTTATAGTATGTGTTACAGACCTAAACAGTAAAATACATACACACACTACTGCCTCAAAGATCCACGTCTATTTTTACCACCGAGATACAAATACTAATCCCGCCCCCCCACTTCGCTCACGAAGGGTTCACAAGTGATGCCATCACATCTGCCCCTCTATTTAAGGAACGACATAGGAGGATTTCTCCACAAATCTGGCTGTGTTAATTACTGGCGAAACGTTGTACTCAGATTGTAAATGTTGTGGCTTTGCTCTCCAACACAACAGTGTGCTGTACTAGTAACCAATTGGCATGTTCTGTTTACGTGACAACCCTTACTAATTGGCTGTGTTAGGTGGTGGTTGGTTTAATGACACATGAGATATTTACACGATCTAACCCAAAAAACCTGTATTATGGACTATTCTTCTGCTTCCCATTCCAACTTCTTGGTGATACCTATGACAAGATGCGCATGGGACCCATCTCTTACTATAACCATCGATATTCATTTTCAAAAAGCTTTAACGTTCCAGCCAAAGTCCTAGATAACAAACCCATGTGATTTGCAAACTCAAATTATCCCAGTTGCAAATGATACACTACATTCCGTGGGTTGCTTGTTATTTGCCTCTATAAATATGTATTCTTGGGTCTTTCGTTAAAGTCACGTAGATAGGTTCAAAGAAAATAACAAAAAATAACAAAAAACTACGACGTTTCGATCGCAACACAAGAGGTCGTCTTCAGGAAAAGGGGGGTTAGCTTCCAAGGCAAACTGTGTTTCAGGGTTTGAAATGGGAGTAGCCCAAATGTTCGCAGCCAATGATAATGTAAGTGGTGGGAAGCCAACCCGACGGTGGTTGGTTTTCCACCAATCAAAGGGCTGCCAGGTGAAAATTAGCATGTTAAAGAGAGATTAGCATGTTAATGGAAGATCGCAGAGCCGCAACCAAGGGGTCAGCGTGCGAAGTGGCTGTGCTAGTGTGAACCCTGTGAAAGCACAAGTTTGAAATGGGCGTAAAGCACAACTAACATCGGAGGGTGGTAGGATGGGAACATCATAGCCAATTATGACTTAAACTGGTTGATAACGTCCTTCCAATGATTGCTCAGTTTGTACCCATCTGCATGTCTATCAATATGTTTAGCACACAATGTTAAGCATAACATTGAACAAAGTGCGTGACAAAACACACCTCTGGAAAAACACAAATCCCCACTTCTGATAACTTTGTCTCTCACACACAAGCCTTAGCCATATCACACAAAGTGCTATTCATTTTAATTATCTTACCCGTCACGCAATAGCAACCTAAAAGTGTACATCCTCACTTTCTACAACCAGAATAATAGTATTACTCAGTCTACAAAACAAATATAAAGATCCTCCATATATTATCAGCTCTTGTCTATTTTGCTCACAGTGTGGGAAATATATTGTGATAGAAGAAAAATACTTCATCTAGACTAGACCCAAATAGTGAAAAACATAAAAGTAATAAAAAAAGGTTGCACAAAGAAGAAGACAACCTGATGATGCAGGCAGTGAGGATAAGAAAACTGGCACTATTTGGACACATATGTGGGATGGAAAACAACAGGAACATTTTAAAGTGTGTTGTTCAGAAAAATGGAATGAACTGAAAAGACAGGAAGACCTAGCAGGTAATGGCTTGACAACATAAGAGATTGGTGCCAGAAAGATGTGCACCACTTGAGCATATTGGCACAAGACATGGAGGTGGCGCCGCTGCATTTTGCAGATGACGTTATCCTCTTTGTCTCGTCAGTCTGTGATGTCCAGCATGCACTTGAACGGTTTTATGCTGAGTGTGAAGTGGCTGGGATGAGGATCAGCACCTATAAATCAGAGGTAATGGTTCACTCCTGGGAGACGGTGGATTGTTCTCTCCAGGAGAGGGGGAAACAGCTGCCCGTAGTGGAGGAGTTTAAGTACTTTGGGGTCTCTTTGGCAAGTGATGGTAAGTGGGAGCGGGAGATCAACCGGCGGATCAGTGCAGTGTCCGCAGTATTGCAAACAATCTACCGTTCCATGGTAGTGAAGTGGGAGCTGACTTCTTGAACAAAACTCGTGGTTTACAGGTCGATCTACATTCCCACCCTCACCTATGATCATGAGCTTTGGGTAATGATCGATAAAATGAGATTGCAAGACAAGCGGCCAAAATTAGGTTTCTCCGCAGCTTGCCGGGCTAATTTTATGTGATTGGGTGAGGAGCTAGGTAATCTAGGAGACCGTCAGAGGCGAACCACTGCTCCTCCGGATTGAGAGGAGCCAGTTGAGGTGGTTCGGGCACCTGGTGATGATGCCCCCCAGTAGACTCCCCCTGGAACTCTACCAGACATGTCCCACTGGGCGAAGACCCCGGGGCTGGCCCAGGACATGCTGGTGGAACTATGTCGCTTAGCTGGCCTGGGAACGCCTGGGAATTCCCCAGGAAGAGCTTGTGTCGCCAAGAAAAGGGAGGTCTGGACTGCCCTACTCAACATGCTACCGACACGACCCTCACCAGGACAAGCATACTGAGAAACGAAAGAATGAACAAACGAACAAAGGAAAGTGGAAACAAATGACGAAATGTGCAGTGGACACCTACGGGCTATCTGCCGGATGTTAGTACTCCAGCCCCTCTATGCTCTGAGGGCATGTCATGGATTCATCGTTTTAGAATTGTGAGCATTAGCTGGTGGATGCTTTTGGCTAACTGGAAGCCCATCCGCCTTTGCTCATGCTATCATTACCCAGCGTCCCAGGTCACTGTTATGGGTGTCACTGGTTTTTTTTTTATCTGCCGTTGGTAATTGGTTTGTACATTATTTGGGTTGCAGGGTATATTTTCTGGGTTGCGGGTAGACTGGAACAGGTGCAGGAAGAGTAGTCACAGCCATAGTGAAATGTTTACTGAATATGGTGTGCTGCGTTGCTTGTCCTGGCCACAACCCTCGACCAGATCTCCTATGGTCACCACATTCAGATGACTCAAACTCGCGATGTCGCCCATCTCCTATGATTAGAATTGGGGTTGGATTTTACATTTTAATTCATTATTTGAGCAGGTGAAAGCATCTTGAGATAAATGTCCTTTTTAAATTAGAAATGTTGAAATCTATAATACAATTTGGATTTATTTAGTGTCAGCATGCTGTAAAAATAGTGGAACATGATTAAAAATAGACAGATTTTTTTTCTTTTTGTAACTACAATTTATGAACGTAAAAAAATTCCACATTATTTTCAAATATGAAATTTCACTCATGATACACATATATAATAGCCCAGATCTGTCTTGTCATTATTTATTTCATTCTGTGATTAACGCGCCACGGATTGGTTGAAGTGCGTCACGTGACCGCGCGCCTCTGGATTGGTTAAAGTGCATCACGTGACCGCGAGCTGCCCACTTCGTGTTGTGGTGCACCCCGCACCTCGAAGGACCGAGAAGCAGCAACATGACGGCCACAGCACCGGAGACGCAGCCACGGAAAGCCAATGGTCGATCCACTCACACACGGCTCACTCATACACACAGCTCACAACAACAACAACAACCGCCATTCGGCACTAAGTGGCGGTGACGTCACCACGACGCTGGTCTCAGGCCATGTGCACCTTGAGGCCATGTGAAGTGTCGAACGCCGGCTGGCAGGAGGTCACGGGGCAGACCCAGGTGCCACAGTTCAACTGACTGAGATGACCGAGATGACTGGCTAATGCACCACCTGTGCCCCCTACTGTGCCAACTTGCTATGTTTTAGCCACCCTGCGCTCCGTTCGCTGTTGTGAGCGTCGCTCCTCCACCCTCCGTTGTTGCTGGAGGGCGACTGCCTCCAACTGCCCTGTAGCGTCCTTCACGAGCCTCCACAGAGGCCGATCTTGACACCGCTGGTACCAGTCATCGGCAAGTCCACTCAGCTCCACGTCCTCCTGTGCCACATCACTCTATCTCTTCTCTAGCCCGTGCCGCGCCCATTTAGCTCCCTCGATCCGGCCGAACAAAAGCTGTTTCGGCATGCAGGCAATATGACCCAGCCAACGCAGCCTTGCCTGCCGGAGGAGCTCACCGATGGGACTTTGCCCAGATATTTCAAGGATTTGTGAGCTCCTCACACAATCCAGCCTGGTTAAACCCAGGATGGATCGTAGGCAGGCCAGCCTAAATGTTTCCAACTGGCGAAGATGCTCCATTAGAGGGGTCCACGTTTCACAAGCGTAGAGAAGGGAGGGAATGACTGTGGCCGAGAAGACTTGAAGCTTTGTGCAGAGCGACAGACCAGATAGCTTCCACACAGCGTTACGCAACCGATTGAAAGATATTGACGCTCGACTGATTCGGAGTGAGACCTCTGCTGTTAAACTGGAGCCAGTCATAAGCACACTGCCCAGGTATGGGAAACTCTCCACTCTCTCCACTACTGCCCACCGATTGGGAGTTGTGGGGGTGGAGTGTCCGATGGTACAAAATACCCAGGCAGGTGCTTAGTTTTGGTGTGGCTGATGGTGAGGCCCCACCTCTTAGTGACACACTCCAGTCTCAGCAGCAGCGTCTCCAACTCCTCTTCTGAATGAACAGATATTACCAAATCATCGGCATACATAACGTGGTTGACCAATAGGGAGCCATCCCTTGATCGCACCTGGGCATCGATCAGCCTTCCATTATATCTGTACCAAATGGAGATTCCCCCGGCCACTACGTGGTCAAAATAAATGTTAAATCATGTGGGAGCCAGAGGACATCCCTGTCGCACACCAAGGTGTACAGGGAAAGGCTCTGACTCCCGGCCACGTAGTTTAACCTGGGCCCGCTCACCATCATGAAGGTCCTTAATGATCGTGAGCAGAGGGTCAGGGACTCCGAAAGCACGAAGAACAACCCAGAGCCGAGGCCTACTGATGGTATCATAGGCCTTGACCAGATCAATAAAGCAGAGATGTAGGTATTACACTCACTCACACTCACACACAATCGCATGCAGCTCAGAGGAGATGGCTGAGTGACAGTGAGGCAGAGCCATGCTCTGTCCACTGCTGCCCTGAGGGACCCCCGTGCTCTCCACTGCTGGCTCGAGGGAGAGCCACGCTGTCTCCACTGCTGCCATGAGGAAGCCAGATGCGCTCTGTCCACTGCTGCCCTGAGGGAGAGCTGTGCTCTGTCCATTACATTAGTACTTGAGTTTTTTTGGTGCTCAAATCCACTGCTGGATGAAGGCCCACCACACGCTGTGCAAGTGGATCGTAAGAATTTACTTGACTAGTCTGTTGGGGGCCACCGCAGGCTGTGGTTGTTGGGGGGCGCCGCAGGCTGTGGTTGTTTGGGGCCGCCGCAAGCTGTGGTTGTTGGGGGGCGCCGCAGGCTGTGGTTGTTTGGAGCCTCCGCATGCTGTGGTTGTTCGGGGACGCTGCACATACAATGTTGACATATATTGATCTGTGAATTCACTTGAGATTTAATGTTAATTTTATGATAGTAGTGTAATGGGTTCCGGAGACACTTGTAGAGGTGACTTCTTTATTACAATACAACACTTCAACAGTCCTGATACTCTGTTACAGCCTAAGGACACAGCCTCCTCCTAGCGTACCTGACTCTGGCTACGCTCTGGGGTCCTCCGGCTGCAATTACCCTAGGGGAGGCTACCTAACCCGACCCAGCCAAGGTGCGGGTCTAGACTCTGGCTTTCTCGGAACTCGCCCTTACAAGGGCGTAGAGCCGGGAGTCCCAGAGTCCCACCACTGTCCCGCACAGCGTCCCGGCCCTTGCAAGGACAAGCGGGACGTGGGGGTCCAGTGTCCTAAGCTGGCTGGTCTTGGGTCTTGTGCTGCGACTGGCCCCGATCGGCTAGGGAGCGGCCCTTTTAACCCTCATGCCCATCGAGGGGTGGGGTTGTGTGGGGTCCCAGATACCCCACAGCCCCCCGTTGGTGGCGCCAAGGGGCTTAGCTGTCTGGGTTGTCTGGGATCCTAGAACCCGGCAACGAGGGCTTAGCTGCCTAGGATCCTCGAGCCCCCAGCAGCCCCCCCCCTCTTGGGCTGGCACAGTGGCCCCTCCCCTGGGGGTCCGAGGTACCTGCAGATGGGCCCTGTCCACCACTGTCGGTAAGTGTGGCCCATCTATGGCACTACAGTAGGTTTGATGATGCCGAGGTTTCATGGTTAGCATGCTCGACTTAAAATTCAGAGGTGAATGATTCAATCTCCCGGCGTGGCAATTGAAACAATGGCCAAATTTATTAAGTCCAACCCTCACCTCTGTCCAACAAGCATTGGGTTGTAGGGTAAAGTGTATGAAATAGGCAAATAATTGCAGTGCTACACCTTTACCGTTCTACATTTTATCGGAGGTGATGTGTTTTTTGTCAGTTGCAGGACTTCAAATGATGACATTTAAAGTGATATAGTGGCCCAGAAGGCGCAATCTCCAAACCTGCCTATTCGACTGGGATATATGTGTCCTCTGTTGTGACTGTTAAAATGGTGTTCAGTTTAAAAGTCTTAGAGAGGAAAGATAATATTGACGTAAATCAATAACTGTGTTTAAAAGTAATCAACAAGGTTGTATTTATTTTGCCTTCGTATGATACAGTAATTCAAATTAGGTGGCATATCTAAACTTGTTGATGCGGTCATATTTGATCACAACAAAGTGAGAGGAGTAAAATGCGTTGGAAAACTTATTTTGCTTAATAGTTCATCATGTAAAATAGTTTAAATGACAATAATATTAAACGTGCATAAATGTTCTACTGTTTAAAGTGTAATGTTCTTCTATGACTGCACACATTTCCAGTAAAGCCAAAGTCGATATAAAGGTTCTAGGATCAAATATATTATTTATTTTCCACGTATTTTTATTATTTATAGTTTCTACTTTAGTCACAAATACATACTCCATGTAACCTTGTTAGACAGATTTTAAGGCTAGTAACTGGCAGTAACATACCACCAAGAGAAAACTGAGGCCAGATTATATCTAACAGTGTGCATGGTGGTGCCAATCACGTATTCATCTTCACTCAGCTGAGCTGGCAGGTGTATTCAAAGTGATTTTTATTTTGGAGCCTTTGAATGTGAAAATTGAGTCAGATATCATTTTAAGGTGTGCATGGGAAACAAGGAAATGTTTCTGACACGTTATTTTGGAGCTCTTTCAGGCACTCAAAATAAAGGCAAAGTGATTTGCTACATCTGTTAGGAAATAAAATTATGAAAATTCACGTAAACATATGCACAATTTTACAATATTGCCACGTTACTTTTAAATTGCAAAAGAAAATTGCATTGTTCTCTAAGTGCAATAACATAAAATATAATCGAATACAACGTATAAAAGAGTGTTCCATGCCACCATGGCATAATGGTTGGAACACTGACATTTGAAACCAGATGTCTGGCCAGGGTGAAAGAGTAGGCAAAATACCCGACAGGACTCTCAAGCGCTTCTCCTAGTGGAGTTATTTTCACGAGCAGTGGTGTGAGCAAGACATTTCATGGCTGCACCTCTACCCTTAACCTTTTGAAAATAATATCAACGTCTCTGCTCGAAACCCATTTTGATTTTAATCCAATTTCGATATCAAATGATATTTCCACGTTTGCTTTTGGCCAACTTTCCTTTTTTCTTGACCAATAACAAAGACAAAGATCCCCCTATAGGCTTAACAGACTGTAGGGGCAAGTGCTGTTAGCGAGTACCTATGAAGGCCGGAACGGTACATGAGAAGGTGGGTGGCCAGCACCACGTCCGACCGCATTTGTCTCCCCAGTGACGATGTTTACACACTGCACCAGGTACTCATTTGAGTCTGAGTCGACCTAGGGGAGGCCCAGTACCGATTCAGATAATCGTCACTGGTGTTGACCGTGAGTGGGAATCGAATCCAGGTCGCCAGGCTCATAGCACAGTGCGCTAAGCGCTCAACTACCGCTCGCCAATATACTTCTGTAATAAAGGACTCTGTCAGGCGATGTAAGTCTCCGTTCGTCCTTTATTTGGATTCTTCTCCTCCGCACCCCGCTGGCCTCCTCCTCGGACCAGCGTCGTCTCTCGCGCGCCCCGCGCACTCTCGCTTCCTCCTCAACTCCTCCACTCGTCCTTCACCCCGCTGGTCCTGACAAGGGACCAGCGTCTCCTCTCGCGTGCCACGCACGCCCTGCTAGCCACTCCGCTAGCCCCGTGTGCTCCGCACACTCTGCTAGCCACCCCGCTAGCCCCGTGTGCCCCGCACACTCTGCTAGCCTCTTCGCTAGCCCCCATGTGCCCCGCACACTCTGCTAGCCACCCCGCTAGCCCCGTGTGCCCCGCACACTCCGCTAGCCACCCCGCTAGCTCCGTGTGCCCCGCACACTCTTCTCTCGCTCCGCACACCCTGGCCGACGGTGTGCCAAGCCCCATCAGCCACGTGGCTGATGGCGTGGCGGCCACCCAATGTGGTCCTGCCTCTTCACTCCATCGACTGTCCTCGATCTCTTCCGGGCTCCCCTCTATAACCTCTCTCTCACGTGACCCTGACTCCTCCCTTCCGGATCGGCAGATCCGCTCTTCTCATACTGCCCTGCTGGCTCCACCTCCAATACCCCGGGTCGTGTGATTGGGCTAGAGTCCAGCAGAAACCTCATTCATGCTCGCATTACACTTCCATTCACCAACAGATCCAAACGGACACAACACAGATATCTATCTCGTGTATTTCTTTCCCATATACATCTGTAGTGCTTGAGATACGCGTCACGCACTGGGTCGGTATGCGCGCACGCGGCAGACAGTGAGGGCGAATGAGGACACAGGGCGCTGATTGGCTGGCCGTTGTTGTTGTCCAAATTAAGGTGGCGTGATGGTTAAGGGGGTCGCAGGTGGCCGGAGGTAATTAAGGGTGCCGGGCGTTGATTGGACGAGAGGGGCTGTTGTCGGAGATTGGCGCCGGTGTGTCTGGAAAAACAACGCCACCTGGCACGGGGGGGGGGGGGGGGTAAATTGGTTCGGGGATAAAGTGAGGTGTTGTGGAGTGAGACGGGGAGTTCGTGCCTGGGAGGAGAAACAGATTGAGAGACGGAGCAGCAGAGTGAGTATAGTATAGAGTAGCAGTGGAGAGAGTGAGTATAGTGTAGGGTAGCAGTGGAGAGAGTGAGTATAGCGTAGGGTAGCAGCAGAGTAGCGTAAGCATCAGAGAGACGACGGAGAGTAGGAAGCGGCTGGAGCGTGGAAGGAGAACGGGGTTTAGTTACGACACAATAAAACGGCGGAGCTGATAAAGAGCAGCCGAGCTGGAGAGAGAGAGAGAGAGAGCGGAGAGGAGAGTCGACGGAGGAGCAGAGGGGAGCGAGCGAGGCCAGCAGAACGCGGCGAGCGAGGAACATTGAGCGATGTTGACGAAGAGTTGTGGGTCGGTGTGAGCGGAGGAACATTGGGCGGTGTTGACAGGAGAGATGTGGAACAAAATACGCAGAATAAAGTAACGAGGAAAGACAAGAAGCTGTCGTGTCGGTCCGAGCACTACACATCTATTGGTTGCTGATGCAAGTTTGTATTTAAAATACAATTTTGGCATTCGGAATATAATACAATGTTCAGTTTACCTATCTGGTTGCTCGCATCCTTGCGAAACAAACTTTCCATGGTAGATAATATATATTATGATTATTGTCATGGCAAACATATATACTATCTCTAAACCCTATGTATAGCAGCAACATATCGGTTATGATAAGAGTGCTCTCAATATGTGCAATATAGGTCTCTTTCCAAGGGCTGTTATTCAAATATGTCTGCATGCAAATAAATAAATGACCAAATAAAAAATTCATGAAGCATCGAAACATTTTCTGCCTCACCAGACACTCATGTAATGTCAAGGCATGTTAAATTATATGCAGCTGACAGGCAAAAGTGACAGTTAGGCTTGCCGAAATGCCAATTTTTATGCAGACGTGAACTATATGATGTTGGTGACATGTGAATTCATGGACAGGCAGGCGATAAGCATTGCTCCAGACTACTTTTGATTGCCCGCTGACTTATGTGTGAAACTTCCACAGAATTTCCCCAATACGTTTCTTCACAGCAGTTGGAGTAATGTCAGCTTTCTAAAAATGTTGTTTGTGGCGGGAAGTGACAGCGCTGTCATGTGTCCTGTACGAGCTGGAAAAGAACAATTGGTTGCCAAGCAGGGTTGATATCGCCACTTTGAGGTTTTCATTTTATTTTCATGGGATCACTTGAGAATGAAAATTGTCACAACATATTACACTTTATTTCACTCGCTGCAGTTTGCCATGAAGTTTGTTTGATTTTCAAACAACAATAAATCAAACAACAAGGGACAAAACATCAAAACAAACATGACTTTACCTAAAGAACCAAAGAGTAATTCCTGCAGTCACGAAAGCTTCGAATCTAGTTTGTATCAACAAAGCAATAAACACATTTGTAATGGTATGCGATTGTTTGGCGTAAAATTACTTTCTCACTTCGTGCAAAACAAATGTTTACTTCTTTAATGTACAAAGAAAGATTTTATATATGGCCGATTTATTTTCATTTATATGCTTGTCCGTTGATGGTCAATCCAAATTATTACTACATATTGCCCCAAATACCATCAAAATGTACTTTAAAAATACTTTTTGGTGAGTTAGCGACAAAAACATGGATAAACATGTTTCAATTTAATTAAACTAAAATACATTTTGCAATGCTATATGCAACATGAATTTAACACCTGAGTTATTTTCAACATGCAGGCTTTCACGACCAATATCATCCATCATAAAGGCGTTTTGGGTTACATCACGTAAATATATGTGTCATTAAAACCCGCCACCACCTGACACAGCCAACTAGTAAGGGTTATCACGTAAACAGAACATGCCAATTGGTCACTAGTGTCGCGTCGGTGTCAGGCATTGGAAATAGCATTGTTATGCACACTTACCTGTAGTAGCACACATGTGTCCATAGGGGGTGGCAACCGGGGATAGGCAGGATGAGCCGGGACATTGGGACACTAGGCTCTCCCAACCCCAAGAGAGGGGTTGGGGGGGGTATTCCAGAGCCCCCTAGAGAGTTCCAGAAGGGGGGCGTGGCCAGGGGCGGAGAGACCTGGCCACGGGTATAAAAGCCGGACCTCTGGAAGAGTCCGGCAGTCTTCGTCAAGATAAAGAAAGAAGACCAGCTAGGCTAGGACCCTGGGAACCCCCAGACCAGCCGCCCTTCTAAGGGCCGGGGCTGTAGTGGGCCAGTGGTCGGGACCCGATGACCTTAGCTGGGTCGGGTCAGATAGCCTCCCCCTAGGTCCTTTTAGCCGGAGGAACGTTAGTGTAGTCCAAGTGATTAGGACACTTTTTCGATTTAAAGCTTTCGTGACTGCAGGGATTCATCTTCTTGGTTCTTTCGTGACTTTACCGAAAGAACCAAGAAGATGATTATTACACGATAGCCCGGAGGCTATAGCTCTTTGGGTATCGGGTAGAGGGGCCGCTACCTCTCTGTGTTAGGGACCCGTGTTTCCTGTAGTTATGTTGAATAAATGTGCCTCAAGCGCCCCGTCTCCGGTCTCCCTGGAACCCACTACACTAGTACAGCACACCGGTGTGTTGGAGAGCCAAGCCACAACATTTATAATCTGAGTACGACATGTCACCATTAATTACAACTACATTCATCAGGCGACAGCCAGATTTGTGGAATGGTGAAGTTCTGTGCAAAACTAGCTACTACTGGCCAAGACTAATCTATCGAAGTTGAAATAAATTAAATATTTTTAACCTTTCAGATAGCTATCGCCTTAGTGCTGCATGGAAGCGAATCATCAAATAAAACATTATTTTAATGCATGCCTATGAAGGGCAGCATACTTCAATAGGGATTACCGTTGGTACGGCTATTTTAAAACACACAATAGACTGGAAGGACTCGCATAATGCACATGCATAATGCACGTTGACTCAGTAATTCCCCCCCGCCCCCACTTGGCGCAAGAGCGCAGAAGCATGGTCACCACATCTATGCCTCTATATAAGTAACAAAACAGTTCGACTTCTCCACAGATCTGGCTGTCGCCTGATGAAGCTCGTTGTAATTACTGGCAAAACGTCGTTCTCAGATTGTCAATGTTGTGGCTTGGCTCTCCAACACACCGGTGTGCTTTCCTAGTGACGAAATGGCATGTTCTGTTTACGTGACAACCCTTACTAGTTGGCTGTTGGGTGACACATTTATATATTTACGCGATTTAACCCAAAAAACCCTCTATTATGGACCTGGGTTCTTGTACAGAAGTACAAGTGGATGTTTGTCATTCAACCTGGATCCTATGTATTCATGTGTAGTGACATGGGAGGGGAGGGGCTGCTGGGGGGCTCTGGGACCCTGGGCGGACCAGGCGCTTGGGCCCCTTGGCGCCAGGCGTTGGGTTCCCGGGCGGCCCAGGCGCTTAAGCCCCTTGGCGCCACCAACGGGGGGGGGGGGGGGGGGGGGCTGTGTGTGCTCTGTGGGATATCTGGGGGCGCACACGGCCCCACCCCTCGTTGGGGACTAGGCATAGAAGGGGAGCTCCCTGGACGATCAGGGCCAGTTGTAGCTCAAGACCCAAGACCAGCCATCTCAGGACCCTGGGATGTTGTGAGAGCCAGTGGTGGGACTCTGGAACTCCCGGCTCTACGTCCTTGTGAGGGCGAGTTCCAGAGCGTAGCCAGAGTAGTGGATCTATGGATCTAGGCTGTGTACCTAGGCTGTGTACCTAGGCTGTAACAGAGTATCAGGGCTGTTGGAGTGTTGGATTGTAATAAAGAAGTTACCTCTACAAGTGTCTCCGGAACCCATTACACATGCACAATGCATATATTTTCACTTAACAAGGCTGTTCATTATTGCAGTTGAAATTCCATGCATTCATATATTTAATTTGTGCTTTCAGGTACGCTTCTGTGCCCGTCTAGTATGATCTTCCTTCCGATATTAGGAATCCATTGGAGCGATGCACTTTCAAATCAAGATTGAAAACTTATTTATTTAAAGCGGATTTTTGTGTTTAGTTTGCTGTCCTTCATCTGCACCTCCGATTAGCATGGTTGGCTACGATGATGCAGGTGAATGTGAATCCCTCCAATTGCTTGATCATGCCTATGCTGGCACAAGGGCTGCACCCTGCACTATAGTAAGGTCTAGAGAGCCCTTGGTGGAGGTGTTGTTGCACACTCGAAATTAAGGACGTGGGCAGGTGTTTCAAATCGGGGGCAAGCACATTTATTGTGGTTAATAGCAATCTTGAGAAGAACAGCAACGTCACTCTGTAAAATGCAACAGCACGTGTCACGGAACAGCATTCCTTCTGAGTCACCATTAACCATGTGGCTGGTTTACACGTGCGGTTATTCATTAACACTTTTCTCTTAAACCCAATTCTACTACTGATAAACTATCTTTGTCTTTGACAATCACATTTGCACATCACTATTCGAATATTCCTTTAATCCTAAGCTGTATGTCTATCTATACCATCCACTTATATCGGTATCTTACACCCATACTATGTACTGTATGTGTACAGAATACGTACTGTATGTCACCATTGTACAGCTTACTACTTTACATGTGTTCTATTTTCAATAGCATTGCAAGTAGTCATACACTGGATACATGGGCATGGTTATAGACTAAACAGTATTAGAGTTAGAGAATTGCAATGGCAGTAAGTAATTACAGTGCGTCATCCCTTTACAATGCACAGTGCTAAAACGCCTATATCACAAACGAACAATTCAAAGCCAAGCTTAAAGTCTAGAACAAGTCTAGAACAAGTCTAGAACATTTATATAACGATCAAAAACAACCTTTGGGTCTTTTACCTATAAAATGCAACAGCACGTGTGTTACAAACAGTAATTCTTCCGAGTCGCCATTAACCATGTGGCTGGTTTACACGTGCGGTTATTCATTAACCCTGCCAGCCACCTACAGGCCCAACTCAGTCATCACATGTTGCTGTACACACATGCATTGATGCACTGCACAGCACATCAGGACTTTCACGGAACCACACTTTACTCCCTTGCTGCACAAGGATATAATTAAAAGAGTGATCCATTCCTAATGTGCCACATTTTCATTTGGCCTACTCTTCATTACTGGCCAGCCAGATGTCTTCGAAGAAGTGGGAGTACCCACACTGTGCCCCACCACGAGCGATCTGCCAATTGACCCATTTATGTTGCTGGACGTTTAGAGAGTGCACGGGGGGGGGTAAGACACTTGCACCAGTTTCAACTGCCACGATGAAAGACTGAACCGGCGACCTTTTGGATTACAGGTTCATTGTGCGAACCGCTACACAATGGCAACCCAATTGCAAGTTGATGAAAGCAGTGGTTAAATATGTATACTATAGATCGTTCATTGTATGAACTGTTCATCTGAGTAAGTGTGATCCTGTCATAATGTTCGAAGCAGACATTATAGCAGATGTCTGTTACCTGGCTGTATCCAAGATTGACTGCATTTTATATTGATGTTGTCTTTGCTTAACTAGTAACATGCCCATGTTATGTGCAGTGCGACATTAATTCATTATCACGTTTAGCACATTTTCCACAATATACATATTTAATTTCCCTTTGATCTGTAAAAAAACAAGAACATAAAGATTCATACATTTTGCATTGTCGTGGGAAATGTTTCACATCTGCTTTTGTTAAGTGCTGTAAAAAATACTCACTATTATAAAACATCCTTTTTCTGTACTAATGGTGTTCCATAGATTGGTATACACGACACTAAATTGTTATTGCCTCCTGTCAGCTGATGCAAGATTGGTTTTGTAATTGTTGCTAGCTCTCAAAATGACACAATTTAGATGTAGATGTTTTGGCATATGTTACCGAAAAAAGTGATAGCTTCAGTCAGATATATTTATGGCGCAGGTTTTTTAAATTTATTCTGTAATACCAAAAATGGATTGCATCTTTACGTGATAGTTGCTAGTTTGCAAATTTGTAAGTGCATGGATGTGAGCACACGTATACGCATATTGCTTCTTGTGTAATGACCCAAAGCAAATTATCAGTCCTTGTAATTCAAATGCTGGATGAAAGTCTCCCCCCCCCCCCACCCCGATGTTCTGCCGGTGGCAATCGTTTCACCATACTTCACCATACTGAATGGGGTTGCCCGGGTCTGATTCAGATTTCACTCACTACTGATGAAGTTACAATATCTTATTATGGGACTAGAAAGCAGGTAGCACTGCGGAAATTCATCAAATATATACTCAATCTATTCAATATGAAATAATTGTATACCATTTCAATGTGACGATGTTTACTCGGATGCATAATGTAACAAATGTCAAGAATCATGAGAGTATATTTGTGATTTGGAAACCATGGCCATTTATCAGGATGAATAACATTATTCACACCTTTTAGAGACCCAATATATTTTGTTATGAATCGCAAAGTGACATGAAAGTAGACAATATAATAACATACATCAAGTGAACCTCGACATTTTCTGGAGAGATTTGCTTTGGGTGGTTGGTCAATTACACTATTGAGCATTTTTTTAATGTTATGTTAAATCTGGGTACCAAAGAGAGAGAAAAAACACCTTGCATATCTGAGACTAACATAAAAAATTCACAGGGATAGGTCAGCGACATACATGCTCGTGCCACCTTAGTGCAGGTGTAATAAACGACTGGACCACGATGTCTGGCTCAGTGTCCTTTATTATTCGGTTCGTGCTGTACACCCACACGGCTGTCTTTACTCTGTAGCTTCTCCACGGTGCTGACTCCAATGTCGGCCCGATCCGCAACAGCAGCTCCGCTGCTGTTTCTCTCACACAGCCCCCCTTGGCTGTACTCGCTGCTGCTCTTCTCCCTCCGCAGCTCTGACAGCTTCTTGCTCTCTCTCTCTCTCTCCGCAGCTCCTCCTGGCAGCCACACCGCTGCCTCTAACATGCAGCCCTCTCTCTCTCTCTCTCCGCAGCTCCTCCTGGCAGCCACACCGCTGCCTCTAACACGCAGCCCTCCTGGCTGTCTCCTCTGCAGCTGCACACCACTCCGCAGCTCTCCTTATCTTCGGGGTTGGCTCCCGATGGCCGTCGGCGCCCCCCCTCTCCACACTCGCCCGCGTGGCCTCACTCTTTTCCGCTCACACCCCGACTGACTTCTCCTTCCGGTTTACGCGCTTAAGGACCCCCTACCTTTCACCCACGTCACCTGGCTCCGCCTCCTCGTGACGTCACATCCGGAAGGTCGCTTTCGCCCGCATTACACCACCCTCCCCCATAGAAAAAACCCAGCCGACCTCGGCTGAACAACACCAAAGCGTAATGCGGTGAACCGACCTTCCCCCTTAAAGGACACTAAGCATGCAATATAACAACAAGAACAACACACAAGTAACATCGACGAACGTACGGAAGCATGCGATAAATACGACGGCAAGAACAAGAACAATAACAACATACAATCAACGAAACGTAAGCGATTTGGAACGAGTGCGGGTCGCCGGCCCGTCCCGGACGGTCGGCGGCCCGCTTGTAGAACGGGGACGCGATGGAACACGAGAAATGACAGGGGGTAATTCCCCTGCTGCGATTGGAAGTCCACCGACATCTCGTGTCCCTGACAAATCAGTCTTGGTCATATTCCGCGAATGCGCCTGCAGCGGGGTCGGAAGGGTCGCCGGGCTAGAAGGTCCCGCAGCCTTGGCAGGCGCCCTCCGAACAGGCCCACTCCTCCCCCGCGGAGTCACGGTCGGCCTGTCTGGAACAGGTACGACAGGCGCTCCAGCAAGATCAATGGACGCAGGCGGGGAAGAGTCAGAGTCAGCAGCAACAGACCCCGGCAAGGCAACATTGGGAGATGACGCATCACGTAGGGGAGCAACATATGGTTTCAACCGCGACGTATGAACAACCCAACGGCGAGAACCAAACAGAACGCGCGCCGACTGTGGATTGGGAACCTCAATGAGGCGCACAGGACCATGCCAAGGTTTGTGCAATTTAGGAGAGGTCCCCGGCCGCACCTGCGGGCAATGGAGCCAGGCCAGGTCTCCCACCTTCCAGGGGCACTCCCCCTCAGACCGCCGAGCATACCGCTCGTTCCGGGCCTGGGCTTTGGCCGTAGCCACGCGGGCGTTTTCCCGCGCCTCCGTAACCCGGCGAACCGTGTCCTGAATGTATTCAGGGAGTGGTTTACGAGGTCCCTTCACCCCAGTACCCAATTGCACATCCACCGGAGGCACGTTTTCCCGACCATACATAAGGTAAAACGGCGAATACCCTGTAGCCGCATGGGGCGTCATCCTGTACGCCGAAAGCACTCCGGGGATGTGCAGATCCCAATCCGATTGCTGTTCACTCACGGTATGGCAAAGCATGGCAGACAATGTCCTGTTCAGCCGCTCAACCATACCATCCGTCTGCGGATGGTATGGAGATGTCCGTATCTTCTTAGTCCCAAGGCCTGCGCACACTTCAGCCAATAATTTAGAAGAGAAATTTCGGCCCTGGTCCGTGAGGAGTCTCTCCGGCGCCCCCTTATCCATAATGTACCCAAACAAAAAGGCGTCGGTGATGGCCGCGGCCGACTGATCGGGCAACGGCCAGGCCATCGGCCAACGGGAGAGATACTCAACCCCTACCAGCAAATATTTATTTCCCCTCGCCGATGGTGGGAAGGGTCCCAATATGTCCAGTGCCACCAATTCATTGACTCGAGACACCTGAATCGACTGGAGAGGCGGCACGTAAGGATGTTTAGGCGGCTTACGCCGGGCGCATTCAGGGCACGCGCGCACGTGCCCTACGACATCTGTCGCCATGCCGTGCCAAAAATAATGACGTTGTAACGTCAACAAGGTCTTCTGCACCCCTAAATGTAAGAGAGTGTCACAATGGAGGGTTCTAATCAACTCGAATCGCAAGGACGTTGGTACCACCAGGCGCCAACGTTCCTGGAACCCCTCCCGCCACATAAGCAGACCATCTCGGAGAGCGGTTTGCGGCCCCACAGCCGTACTCGGACTCCCATTGTCCTTAGCAGACCGCTTCCGCAAGGACACCAATGACTCATCCATCATCTGTTCCCGGATCCAGACAGACCGCGGCAGATTCAAAACCCCGTCAGCCGGTCCCGGTTCCATCGGAGTGTCCGACTTCTCGACGGCCAACGTAAGCGGCTGAGGGGGGTTTGGAATCGGCGAACACCTATGCGTCCCCGACTCACATTTACAAGGGGCGCGCCCCGGTAATCTGGAAAGTGCGTCAGCGTTCGCATGGCGCACTCCCTTCCGATGTTGAATTTGGAAGGAAAATTCCTGTAGCGTGTCCAACCAACGTGCCAACTGTCCGGATGGCTGGTCAATTTTAAGGGCATATTGCAAGGCCGCATGATCCGTACGCACAATTAAAGAACGACCGTAGAGGTATGGTCGAAATTGCCGTAGGAAAAAAACAACCGCCAATAGTTCTCTGCGAGTGACACAGTAGCGGGTTTCCGCAGGAGACAGGACTCGGCTACCATACGCCACGACACGCTCTACACCCCCTTTAGACTGTGATAACACCGCCCCAATACCTGTGTCACTCGCGTCCGTATCAAGAATGAATGGGTGATCGAAATCGGGATAATCCAATGTTGGGGCCGTGGCCAATAGATCACGCAGACTCCGAAAGGCCGCCTCCTCCGGCTGTCCCCAAACAAACTTCCGTCCTTTACCCGTAAGGAGATGCAAAGGCCTCGCAATCGTCGCAAAACCCGGCACAAATCTTCGGTAATACGAGGCAAATCCCAAAAACCGCCGAACATCCCCCACGGTGGCCGGAGTCGGCCAATCCCGGACGCACGCCGTCTTTTCCGGATCCGTGGACACTCCCTCAGCGCTCACAATGTGCCCCAAATAGCGGACGGACCGTTGCAGTAGGTGACATTTCTTTGGTTTGAATTTCAATTTGGCAGAACGCATCCTCGTGAACACTGTCTCCAGCCGCGTCAAATGTTCATCGAATGTGCGGCTGAAGACAATGATATCGTCCAAATATATAAGACATGTCTCCCACTGCAACCCCGTCAAAACGAGCTCCATCAATCTTTGAAATGTAGCAGGGGCCGCATTCAATCCCATCGGGAGACAGTTGAATTGAAATAACCCCTGCGGCGTACGGAATGCGGTTTTCTCCCGTGAGGACTCGTCAAGGGGAAGCTGCCAAAATCCCGAAGAGAGGTCCAGTGTGGAAAAGAACTTAGCCCCCGACAATGCGTCGAGGGAGTCATCCATACGCGGCAGGGGGTACGCATCTGCCACCGATATCTTATTCAATTTGCGGAAATCAACACAAAATCGCAATTTGCCATCCTTCTTCTTAACCAAGACGACTGGAGCGCCCCATGGGCTGTTAGATGGCGATATAATGTCTGCAGCCAACATGTCTTCCACTGCCCCCCGTACGTGTTCTCGCTCCGCAGGACTCATCCGATGCGAATTTAATCGAATAGGGGCAGCATCGCCCGTCTCAATGTGATGGTAAAGCAACGAAGTGCGGCCCAAATCCAAATCATCGGAGCTGAACACATCGGAATATGTCAACAACAATTTACGCAGCTCAGCACGTTGCTCCATGGACAGGGAAGAATTTTCGTCACATAATTGAGCAACCCAACGATCATCCGAACTCCTTGGCTCGGAAACCCCAGCAACAACTCCCCGGCTATGTGGACAATCATGGGTCGCAAACGCCGTAGTGGCATGTGCCACAACCGTACCGGCCGGGACACGGACGTTTTCTCCCCCCGCATTAAGCACCTGTAAAAACGGTAATTGATCCGGCCGGACGATGGTCTGTGCCCCCACTAACGCCAACCCGGTTGTTATCGTGGCGGACGGTGACAACAAGACCCCTACTGCTCCTAGCCGATCAGGCAGGGGCTTCCGATACCGCAAGGGTATAAGCATCTGTGTACCAGGTGGGATGTCCACAGATGCGACGGACAGCGCCTGCACTTGTACGGCCGAAGCAGGTCGCCCCCAGGGCGACGGCAGAAACGAGATTTGACGGCCCCCCGGCAGTTCAATACAATTCTCATTGATTTTGATCAAAATGGGCATCTTAGCCAAAAAATCGGTGCCTAACAAACAAGGAACCGCCAAAGATCTCGATATCAACACAACACCCGAGGCCGACACATCCCCAATAGATATCTTAGCATCCACCTGACCCACGATACCCATGCTACCCCCGTTCGCAGCGACGCACGACCCATAAACCGGACGCACAGCCCCCGACGGAATGCCCAACAGATGGAAAATGACATCCGATATAATAGTCGCAGACGCCCCCGAGTCGACCAAAATGCGCACGTCCACACCTTGTATGGACCCCGGTACAGTGGACGAACCCGTAGCGGCCGCGACAACTCTCCGTGCCAATTTGCGCCACTGCGTAACTGAATGACAAGGCCCCGTCGATGGCCTTTCTTTAACAACAACAATAGGATCGCGCAACACAGGTGGTGGGTGAGGTGGAAAGCCTTGCCGAGTGTCTGGTGCGTGCCGACATGCCTGTTTCGGAGGATCTTTAGCCGACTTGACCGGTGCCGAGGCCTCCTGCTGCGGCGGAGCCGGGAAGCGGGCCCAGCAGTCTCTGGCGTAGTGGCCCCTACGCCCGCAGCGGAAACATTCGGCCTCGTTGCGCCGAAGCGCAGGCCTCGCCTCCTGACGGCCCCGTTCTGGTAGCACCGCGCGCGGTCTCGGCCCGCCGCGTCCCGTCCATGGAGCGGAGGCGGCCGTCAGTTGTTGAGGGCCCCGGTCATCCGGAACATAGACAGCCTGCGCAGGGTTCCACCCCAGCGCATCCCCTTCTTTGACGGGCCCCCCCGTCCACGCCGTCGCTTGTTTCCAGCGACGGAGGTTGAATTGCGCATCGAGACACTTAGCAGCCGTCCGGGAAGTTAGCTTCTCATGCCCACACACAGGCATGGGGATCCCTAGATCCCGAGACAGCTCCAACATTTTCCCTAATATGAGAGGCTCGAGCAGGTCCTGTGGCGTCTCAGGATAAGCTGCCATGGCCAGCTCCAGCACCGCACCCCTGAACGCCACGGGCGACTCCTCTGGTGCTCGTTGTCGTTGAGCGAATCGCCGATGCGCATCATCTGGTGGCTCATAAGCATCGGCCATTTCTTGAAAAACACCACGTAAAGTTCCCTTCTTATCGGTCGTTATGGAACGGAAGAATCGGACAGATTCGTCGTCCAGGAGAGTCGGCAACACCTCCAAAGCCTCCGCATCGGTCCATCTTGCTGTGCGTACCGCCGCCAAGAAGCGGCAGGCGAACGCGCTCCAGTCCCCACCGACGGAAAATTCTTTAACCGTTGTAAGGTGGCGACTCCGACTCCTCTTCCCGCCGTCTTCCAATGGTGGTGGTTGTGATGGCAAATTCAAAATGGCGTCGGCCCGCGGCGTGGCCAAGATGGCGGTTTGGCGCCACGGAGCGCGCAAAATGGCGGCCTCTTGCCGCGTGGGCAATGGCGGCGGCAGGACAGGCAACGTGGCGGCCCGCGGAGCACCACTTGCATCATCCATCGTCCCTGGCGCGACGAGATGGCATAGATGCGCCAGGACGTCCTTAAGTGCCTCCAGTTGTACCGCCATCGCTTGCCATCGTTGATCCGCGTCTGATGATGTCGACGGACCCGCCACCGCGCCAACATCCTCCACTCCCGTTCCCGTGGTCGCCTCAGCCGGGCTCTCCTCCACCACCCCAACAGGATCCGTGGTTGGAGGGAGTTCGTCGTCGTCGGACGAAGAAGCCGATGCAGGCGCCGGATTAACTTTCTTCCTCACTTGTTTCGACATGCCGTTGCACTTCCGACACCAGTGTAATAAACGACTGGACCACGATGTCTGGCTCAGTGTCCTTTATTATTCGGTTCGTGCTGTACACCCACACGGCTGTCTTTACTCTGTAGCTTCTCCACGGTGCTGACTCCAATGTCGGCCCGATCCGCAACAGCAGCTCCGCTGCTGTTTCTCTCACACAGCCCCCCTTGGCTGTACTCGCTGCTGCTCTTCTCCCTCCGCAGCTCTGACAGCTTCTTGCTCTCTCTCTCTCTCTCCGCAGCTCCTCCTGGCAGCCACACCGCTGCCTCTAACATGCAGCCCTCTCTCTCTCTCTCTCCGCAGCTCCTCCTGGCAGCCACACCGCTGCCTCTAACACGCAGCCCTCCTGGCTGTCTCCTCTGCAGCTGCACACCACTCCGCAGCTCTCCTTATCTTCGGGGTTGGCTCCCGATGGCCGTCGGCGCCCCCCCTCTCCACACTCGCCCGCGTGGCCTCACTCTTTTCCGCTCACACCCCGACTGACTTCTCCTTCCGGTTTACGCGCTTAAGGACCCCCTACCTTTCACCCACGTCACCTGGCTCCGCCTCCTCGTGACGTCACATCCGGAAGGTCGCTTTCGCCCGCATTACACAGGTACCAAATGAGGAATTAATTCACAGGAGGCACATGCAATGTCATGCACTGTGTTTTTGGAAGATGCCCACCCCTAAATATATCCCAGTGGATGGTATAATCTCCCAAGTCGACGTAGCCCTCAAAGGCTTGGGACAGACGTTGTTAGAGCTGAAATTGCCACCATCCTTAAAAATGCTAAGAAACCCATTAGTAACATCATCAAAGACGAGCGCTCTGAACTCGCACAATTGAAAAATAGGGATGACAAAGTCATCCTCTCGGCTGAGAAGGGCAATGCTACTGTCATCATGGATAAAACCACATACAACAACAAAATCCAGGACCTTCTTAATGATGGCAGCTACACCAAAATCAACAAAGATCATACTAACAGCCTGACTACAAAAAAACAATCATATCATTACCAGTTCGACTTTTCTAATCGAACCAGTCAAACGAATCTCCCTAAAATCTTCTGCTACTAGACCACCCAGATTCTATGGTTTTCCTAAGATCCATAAAGAAGGCACTCCACTTCGGCCCATCGTTTCCACTATCAACTCTCCTACCTACAAGATGGCCCGTTTTCTGTCTGATACCTTGCTTACATTCACTGGCAAGACTACCTCAGCAGTACATAACTCACCTCACTTGGTCTCTCTAATCAAGGATATTTCACTGTCCCCAGATTATTTTCTCGTCAGCTTTGATGTGGTTTTTCTGTTCACCAAGGTTCTTGTGCCTGACACTTTAGCAATAATTGTAGATGTATTCCAGCATGTACTGAACCCTGATGTTTCTATGCTGGTTAGGCACTACCTTACCAACACTTACTTCACCTGGAATGGTACTTTTTACAAACAAAATGAAGGTACCCCCATGGGTTCTCCCTTATCACCAGTGATAGCGAATGTTTTCATGGAGAAATTTGAAACAGATGCCATCCAGACATCCACCCTATATCCTTCCTTGTGGAAGAGATATGTGGATGACACTATCGTTATTTGGCCACATGGCTTGCCAGCATTAAACCAATTTATCAACCAGATTAATTCCATACACCTGTAATGCGGGCGTAAATGGGCGGGTCGGATGTGACGATCCGAGAGGGAGGAGTCAGGGTCACGTGGGGGGAGATGTTATAGCGGGGAGACAGGAAGACATCTGGGTCAGTCGGGGGAGTGAAGAGTGGAGAACACGTTGGGTGGTCGCCGTGCCTCAGCCTGGTGGCTGAGGGGCTCATGACGGCGCCAGCCAGTGGGTGGAAGAGAGAGTTGGGGATAGAGACAGAGAGTGGCGAGATCGCCACAGAGGCCACGCAGGGCTGAGGTTGGAGAGTGGCGAGATCGCCACAGAGGCCACACAGGGCGAACGTTGGAGAGTGGCGAGATCGCCACACACGGTAAGACTCGGCACCGCCAGCCAGCGGTGACCGAGCACGGAGGAACGGGGAGCAGCGGTGGAGCTGCTGTGAGAGCAGCCGGAGGGCTGCACAAGGGGGACCTGCAGCGGAGCTGCAGGAGCGCGAAAGGCTACGGGAGCGAAGGCAGAGGTTGAGCTGCCAAGCGGGGGAGACTCTGAGCGAGGGCCGTGTGGGACAAGTGTAAGAACCCAAATAAAGGACAACGGAGACAGACCCAGGATCGAGTCCTTTATTACACTGGTGTCAGAAGTCAAACGGCATGTCAAAACAGCTCAGAAGAAAGAATATTCCTGCGCCATCATCTGCTACATCATCCGACGACGACGACCTTCCTCGGGCGGTCGACCTGCCTGCGATGGAGGAGGAGATTCGTGCGGGAATGAGTACGGGTCCGGGAGTCCAAGATGTCGCCGCGTCGGTAGACCCGTCTGCACCAGAAGACGCGGATTGGCGATGGAGGCAGATGGCGGCGCAGCTGGAGACCTTGAAAATCGTGCTGGCGCAACTGTGTGAGCTCACCACGCCGAGGACGGCGTCGGGGAGGCCCGGTGGTGATCCGCAGGCCTCCGCCTTTCCTGCGCTGCCAGCGCCATCTGCCACGCGGCACGAAGACGCCATCTTGTCTTCACCGCGGCGGGAAGTCGCCGCCATCTTCAACATCGCGGCGGAGAGGCAGCCTTGCGCTGCCATTTGGAGGTGCCGCGGGGTGAGCAGCCTGCTGTGAGCTGCTGTTTTGCGAGGAGGAGCTGCGAGGAGAGGACGCCGACGCTGCAGCTGCTGGGGCGGGAGCTCTCCCGTCATGGCTCGGGTGCGAGACAACGGAGCAGTCAAGTCGCCGAACGAGTTCTGCGAGGCGTCTCAAGTTACCACCCTGCCGTCCTCTGCTTGCTGCAGCCCCGGGCGAGTCGTAACGATACGCACCCGGCCTTAACACACACCTCACCCATCTTTCGTGTGCCGGGGGGCGATTTTTGTCATGTCTCGAGCGTGCGGAGCGCGGTTCGGGCTGTGTGTGTGTGTGTTCTGGATGAACGCGCTATTTGCTTGTTGCTCGGTGTCAATTAGTGTGTATGTGTGTGTGTTGAGGATGGATGGAGAGTCTGCTGTGCTTGCTGAGTGTCAAATAGTGTGTGTGCGCTGCGGCGTGGAGTTGTTATCTTGATGGCGAAGTTAATTATTAACTCGGGAGCGTCGGGTATCCTGCGCTGTACCATCTCGTGGGTTACCGTGTGCGACGGGCTTAATCGAAAAATATATTTTTTTGGTGTATTGTGCTGCGAGGTGCTGTGTGCGATGTGGTTGTTGCAAGAGAGAGAATATTTGTGTTGTTGCTGCAAAGTTACGACAGGATTAATGGTGTGTTGGTTGCCTGCAGATCTGTTTGTTATTGTGCTTAAATGTACGCGTGTGATCGCGATATGCTGGCTGCATGTGCTGTTACACCGTTCTGTACGGTTATGGGGTGCGATGCATTGGTTGACTATTGGGGTTGGGATTGTTATTAATTGTGCGTACCTGTTTGGAAATTGGTAATAAATTCGAGGGGGACCCAAACATTTGGTTGTATGGGTGTTCGTGCACACGAGATTGCGTGTATATTATAGGTAATTGAGCTTTTTGAAAATGAGGGTGCGCGATGACGCCGTTGTGGGTGGCTCAGATGTTAAGGGTGATGGGACCGTAAATTGGCGCCAAGTGGCGTCGCTCATTCGGTTGATTGCATGCAGCCAGGGGTTGCTTTGCGAGTTGGTGTGTGTAAGCTATGTGTTGGTAAAATATTGGTTAAAATTTCCCCGATATGACTGCTGTGCGCAGCAAGCTGGGGCTGTGCGTCTATCATTGGTGGGGTTGTTACAACGTGACGGGGGATGCGTCTTGTGACCCCCAGCAAAGGGCAGCTGGGGTGCACGCACGGGGAAAACTGGCCACGTGTTCGCACGTTGGGCCGCCATTTTGCGCGCACGCGGGGTATGGCGACGATGCGCTTTGCGCAAGGGGCCGCCATTTTGAGTGCGAGCGAGATATTGCGAGAACGCGCTTGGCGAAGGGGGCCGCCATTTTGAGCGCGCGGGAAAAACCTCCATGGGGCAAATATTCCATCTGTTATGCCTGCCATTGTTGATTGGGTGATGCACAAGTTGTGGTCACATCGGCCTATGGCTGATGGCTGACCTGACAGCCCGGAGGCGAAACCTCCATGGTATGTCTCAAACTAATGGGCCGTGTGCTCATATGGCTCGGGGAGTCATGGTTCAGTTGTGCGGTGGCAGACTGAACCTGGTGTGCCGGGGGCTCACGGGATTTGGAGTAGAGGGGTTGTTACGTGCCAGCGAACGGGGTGACCTGGCTAGCATGGAGCAGGGATTCTCTATGCGGGTCCTCCAGCGGGAAGGGCCGCGGACTTGTTCCGCTCTGGGTTAGGGCGTTATTGACTCTATAAGAGAACATTGCCCCGTGGGGGGGGTCGTGGGTGTCTGGCCTTGCCGAGGGATTGATCTTCCCTTGGCTATAAAGCGTCAGACTATAAGATGCTGGTGTGTGTCCATCGCTGATGGGATAGTAAGGGAGGAGCAAGGCCGAGTGCTGCTCATCCCCGAAATTGCACTAGCCGAGAGTATGATCAGTGGATGTTGCTGTGGTTTGACGACCACGGTGAGGGTTAGGGCGAGTTAAACGTTACCGCTGGGGAGCGTGGCTCTCTCCACGCGAGGGTGTGCGACTGGGGGTTTTGTTGAGAGTGACCGTGAGTACATGCTGTGTACGTGCGATGTCTGTGCTGGTCCTCAAGGGAGGACTGCTGGTGGGCAAGAGCAGGAATTTTTTTTGTTGTTGTTGTTGTCACGTGTAAATAATATTGTTGTTAAAATGTAAAAACTGGGGCATCCATCGCGTTTATTTTGGGTAATTATTGGGGTTTTCTTAAACGGGCCGGAATTACATCATCTCCACTACCCTGGGGCCGGGTGGCTGTCGTGTACGACATACGGATGTGCGTTGTTGTGCTGTGCCTCAGGGGATTGGATTCTCCTTCTCGTCACAGATTTTCGGCGCCTGCCACACTGGGTGTTACCTGGTGTGCTAACTGGATGAAGACTTAAAGGAGCAATTGAGCGCCCGTTCGTCATTCTGTCTACCACTTGCTCTTTGATGTTGGACTTGAGCCGAGCGGATGGAACAACAACATGGACACGCTCTAAGACACCACATTTCTGGGTTGTGCGCGTGTGCCATTCTTGCGTTTCGGTTGCCGTTGTTGTGCTTTGTGCTATTATTATTCTTGTTGTTGTTCTGTTCCGGTTCCTGATCCCTCCCCTTTCGTTACTTGTGTTGTTGTTATAATCTCCGTTGTGTCTGGGGGACTCCTGATTGTAATGCCTTCGCCCGCATTATTTTGTTCTGTTTCAGCCGAGGACGGCTGGAATTTTCTCTACGGGGGAGGGTGGTGTAATGCGGGCGTAAATGGGCGGGTCGGATGTGACGATCCGAGAGGGAGGAGTCAGGGTCACGTGGGGGGAGATGTTATAGCGGGGAGACAGGAAGACATCTGGGTCAGTCGGGGGAGTGAAGAGTGGAGAACACGTTGGGTGGTTGCCGTGCCTCAGCCTGGTGGCTGAGGGGCTCATGACGGCGCCAGCCAGCGGGGTGGAAGAGAGAGTTGGGGATAGAGACAGAGAGTGGCGAGATCGCCACAGAGGCCACGCAGGGCTGAGGTTGGAGAGTGGCGAGATCGCCACAGAGGCCACGCAGGGCGAACGTTGGAGAGTGGCGAGATTGCCACACACGGTAAGACTCGGCACCGCCAGCCAGCGGTGACCGAGCACGGAGGAACGGGGAGCTGCGGTGGAGCTGCTGTGAGAGCAGCCGGAGGGCTGCACAAGGGGGACCTGCAGCGGAGCTGCAGGAGTGCGGAAGGCTACGGGAGCGAAAGCAGAGGTCGAGCTGCCAAGCGGGGGAGACTCTGAGCGAGGGCCGTGTGGGACAAGTGTAAGAACACAAATAAAGGACAACGGAGACAGACCCAGGATCGAGTCCTTTATTACACACCCATCCATCAAATTCACCATGGAAGTGGAGAAGGATGGCAAACTACCATTCCTGGATGTTTTGTTTGAGAAGAGACCTGATGGCTCCTTGGGACACTCTGTCTACAGGAAAGCCACCCACACAGATTCCTATCTGAAACCTAATTCCCACCACCATCCGGCACAAAAAAATTCCCTCATCAAAACACTACACCATAGGGTCCACTGCATTTCTGACCAACACTTTCTAGTCAGTGAACTGGAACACGTACACCAGGCCCTTAAGATGAATGGATATTCAGACCGCATTATCTGCAAAGCTGTTTCTCCAACCATGGAGAAATAAACCCCTGAGACGCCGATCAAAACCATCACGTTGCCATACATAGCAGGCATTACCAAAACTATTTCCAAAATCTTAAACAAACACAAGATCCAGGTCTGATTCAGTACAGTACACAAAATCTGTGATCTAATCCCATTTGTGAAGGATGTCATTCCTGACATGTAATATCCTGGAGTCTACAAACTAAGTTGCACCTGTTGTGATTGTTACATTGGGGAAACGGAACGTCATGTCTCGGACCGTGTTCGCGAACACCATGCAGATCTGAAACATGGCAGAACTAATTCCTCCGCCGTGGCTGACCATTGATATAACGCTGTGGGCTCTCATGATATTGTTTCTTCCGAGATGAAGGTGCTCTGGAAACCTTCGGGCTACTATCAAAGGTGTGTTCATGAAGCCATCCAGATATATAAACATAGACATAAATTCAACCGGGGAAATCGATACAGATTGAGCAATCATTGAAAGGATGTTATTAACCAGGTAAAACCATAACTGCTTTTGGCCTGCCTTCATATCCGCATCTCCAGTTTCCTAACCCTCCCACTCCCAGCCCCGCCCACTTCCCCTCCTCACCCCGGCATTTTTGCCGTACTTGTGTCCTCCCTACCCCTGCCCCACACTCCCTGTATCTCCTGTCCTGCTCTTAACCCTCCCACTCATAGCCCCGCTCACTTCCCCTCCCCACCCTGGCATTTTCTGTCGTGCTTGATTCTTATTTGTAGCATCCACTTCCCCTACCCCACACTCCCTGTCTCTCCTCCCCCCCCCCCCATTCTCTTGCCTATATGGCCTTTTGTTGCAGCAGCCCCTTATGCACACTTCAGCAATTGTTTCTTGTTGTGGTTGTCCCACCTGATGACGGACTCTTGTGTTGCGCCCGAAACGTCGTGATTTAATTTATTTTATTTTATACCTATGTAATAAAGCCCTATTACACCTACGTGACTTTACCGAAAGAACCAAAGAGTATGCCTAACTATGCTTATTGGTAAAATACAGACAAAGAGGCTGTAAAAACTGGTCCAGGGAACATACGAGTGGTGTCATCATTGTGGACCTCACTAATCCAGTCACTAAACATGTAATATCCATAAGACACTGCCTTTTTGACATTATCACATGGGATTCATTCACAGCTCTAGTCAGTGTAACACATATTTTAAACCATCACATTTGACCCACTGTTTGAGATCCTGAATGTCATTATAATACCTCAAACTCCGAAAACTGATCATGCTTTAAAAAGACAGACCACAAAGTTAACTTTTGAAATGCATTGTACAATTGCATTTGTTGAGAACTTATTGAACTTCAGTTAGTCCATCACTAAAACTACTGAATCTCACATCATCCACCACTATTTACTGTTGATTTCTGCAATTAAAACAGCATCAAAAGCAAAACTGTACTTATCCTATTGTAATAAAAGACTCGACCACGGTATCTGGCTTGGTGTCCTTTATTCGGGTTCGTCTACTTTTCCCACACGGCTCTCTCTCTCTGAGACCCTCCGCTCGGCGCCGACGCTGCTGTCGCTCCCGTAGCCTCTAGCAGCCCCGCTGCTGATCTCCTCATGTCGCTCCCGTAGCCTCTAGCAGCCTCGCTGCAGCTCCACCGCTGCTCTCTCTCTCTGAACAGTCCCCCTGCTGCCTCCTCGTGCAGCCTCGCCGGCTGCCCTCGCTGCAGCCTCACCGCTGCTCCCTGGGTTGGTCACCGCTGGCCAACGGTGCCAATCCGCTCTCTGTGTGTGTGTGGCGATCTCGCCACTCATCCCAGCCTTCGCCCTGCGTGGCCTCACCCTCGTCCAGTCCCCAACAACCTCCCTTCCTCTTCCGGATTCTCCCCTTAAAGACCCGAACCCTTCTCCCACGTGACGTAACTCCTCCCCCCCGTGACGTCACATCCGGAAGGTCGTTTACGCCCGCATTACACCACCCTCCCCCGTAGAGAAAACCCAGCCGACCTCGGCTGAACAAAACTCCGACCAGTAATGCGAGCGAAACCGACCCTGACACACTAAAGAACACGAAGCATGCAATAATTATAACAGTAAAAACAACAACACAACATAACAATCAACGAAACATAAGAGATTTAGAACGTGTGCGGGTCGCCGGCCCGTCCCGGACGGTCGGCGGCCCTCTCGCAGAGCGGGAACGTGATGGGGTTTTAAGAGTGACAGGCCGCAATCCTCCTGTCGCTGTTGGAGGCCCACCAACGTCCCGTGTCCCCGAAGGCTCAGCCCCGGAGGTGTCCCGCGATTGTGGTTGCAGCGGGGTCGGAAGGGCTGCAGGGCTCGGAGTTCCCGCAGTCATGGCAGGCACCCCCCGAGCAGGGCCCCTCGTCACCTGCGGTGTCACGGCCGGTCTGTCTGTAATAGGCACGACAGGCGCTCTTGCAAGATCAACGGACGCAGGCAAGGGAGAGTCGGCAGCAACAGACCCCAGCAAGGCAACATCAGGAGATGACGCATCAGGTAGGGGAGCAACATATGGCTTCAAGCGCGACGTGTGAACAAACCAGCGACGAGATCCAATCCGAACACGTGCCGACTGCGGGTTGGGAACCTCGATGAGGCGGACGGGCCCTTGCCAAGGTTTATGCAATTTAGGAGAGGTTCCTGGCCGCACCTGTGGGCAATGGAGCCAGGCCAGGTCCCCAACCTTCCAGGGGCACTCCCCCTTGGAACGTCGAGCATACCGCTTGTTCCGGGCCTGGGCTTTGGCCGTAGCCACGTGGGCACCCTCCCGCGCCTCCGTGACCCGGCGAACGGTGTCCCGAATGTAATCTGGGAGTGGTTTACGAGGTCCCCTCACACCGGTTCCCAACTGCACATCCATCGGCGGCACGTTTTCCCGACCATACATAAGGAAAAACGGCGAATATCCTGTAGCCACATGCGGCGTCATCCGGTACGCCGAAAGCACCCCAGGGATGTGCAAATCCCAATCTGATTGTTGTTCACTCACCGTGTGGCACAGCATGGCAGACAATGTCCGATTCAGCCGTTCGACCATACCATCCGTTTGCGGATGGTATGGGGATGTCCGTATTTTCTTAGTCCCAAGAGCCGCGCACACTTCCGCCAAAAATTTAGAAGAAAAATGTCGGCCCTGGTCCGTGAGGAGTCTCTCCGGCGCACCCTTGTCCATAACGTACCCGAATAGAAAGGCCTCGGTAATAGCCGCGGCCGATTGGTCGGGCAATGGTCAGGCCATCGGCCAACGGGAGAGGTACTCGACCCCAACCAGCAAATATTTATTACCCCTCGCAGATGGTGGGAAGGGTCCCAAAATGTCCAGTGCCACCAATTCATTAACCCGAGACACCTGAATAGACTGTATAGGCGGCACATAAGGATGTTTAGGTGGCTTTTGCCGGGCACAATCGGGGCACGCGCGCACGTGCCCGACAACATCTGTCGCCATGCCGTGCCAAAAGTAATGACGCTGCAACGTCAATAGGGTCTTTTGCACACCCAAATGTAAGAGCGTGTCACAATGGAGAGTCCTGATTAACTCGTATCGCAGGGACGCTGGCACAACCAAACGCCAGCGTTCCTGGAATCCTTCCCTCCACATGAGCAGACCATCCCGGAGAGCGGTTTCCGGCACCCCACCCGTACCCGGACCCCCACTCTCCACCGCAGACCGCTTCCGTAAGGACAACAACGACTCATCCATCATTTGTTCCCGAATCCACACAGACCGTGGCAGATTCAAAACCCCATCAGTCGGACCCGGCTCCATCGGAGCATCCGGCCTCTCGACGGCCAACGCAACCGGCTGAGGGGGAGATAGAATCGGCGTACACCTATGCGTCCCCGACGCGCACGCGCAAGGGGAGCGTTGCGGCAATCTTGAAAGTGCGTCCGCATTCGCATGGCGCACCCCCTTCCGATGGTGAATTTGGAAGGAAAATTCTTGCAGCGTGTCCAACCAACGCGCCAACTGGCCGGATGGCTGATCCATCTTAAGAGCGTACTGCAAGGCCGCATGATCCGTACGCACAATAAAGGAACGACCGTACAGGTACGGTCGAAATTGGCATAGAAAAAAAACAACAGCCAAAAGTTCCCTGCGAGTGACGCAGTAGCGGGTTTCCGCGGGAGACAAAACCCGGCTACCGTACGCCACCACGCGCTCCACACCCCCTTTAGACTGAGACAACACCGCGCCAATACCTGTGTCACTCGCGTCCGTATCAAGAATGAAGGGGTGATCGAAATCCGGCTCTCTGTGTGTGTGTGGCGATCTCGCCACTCCTCCCAGCCTTCGCCCTGCGTGGCCTCACCCTCGTACAGTCCCCAACAACCTCCCTTCCTCTTCCGGTTTCTCCCCTTAAAGACCCGAACCCTTCTCCCACGTGACGTAACTCCTCCCCCCCGTGACGTCACATCCGGAAGGTCGTTTACGCGCGCATTACACTATTTTGCAAAAATACATTTACAAAATAAAATTTATTTTTACTGTTCACGTTTGAGATCTGGCAATATATTTTTGCTAAATTCATGATGATGATGATGATAATTATGGTAATTTTTACAATGAAGATGGTGAAGTTAAATTATGCAATACATTTGTTGGTAAACTTTCCCTGACTATGGAGCATTCTACCACCAATTAATTTGACTTTTATTAAAACCAAAATATCAAAACAGTTAATGTGGTGTAAACAATTTATAAGGGGCTCAAAAGAATACAAGACTCTATTAAAACTAATAATATATATGGAATTCCCAGTAAGTATTAAACACAAAGCCAGAGTGCATGGGTCTTACATATTTTTTGTGTAGTTTCCCATGCCGTTTGATAATGGTTGGCATGGCAGCTGTTGTATTCAGTCATAACCATGGGAGTCTGGTGTGATGTATAACGTTGTGGCAAAAATGTAACGATGATATAGAAGGTGCCTGACAGATTATTTTATGTTTTAATATAATGGGCACCTGGGACCTTTGCCCAAGAGGACGGGCACTCTAAATAAAATAACGATTTTATATCCTTAGCATAGAATGGTATTCAGCATCCTTTTACAATTGGTATTTCAAAATGAAATTACTCTGCCGGTTATGTTTGAACTTTAAAAATGTATTAAAACCTACACACCATGCTAATTCACTCGCATATGGAAAGATGAAGAAACATTGGATTGGAAATCAGAGTGCCCAGAAACACGGAAGTTATGAATCAGGGCATAGAAGCATTTATCATTTTGTCGATTAGGCTTAAAATTGCCATGGTTCTGCTTATAAACTAGACAGAGTAATCATCATTACAGGCCTGCATGTGTAAAAATTGATGAATGGCTCTTATTCTTATCATACATCAATTAGCTAATGTGCTATTGTTGCAGGTGTTTTACTTAACCGATCCATTAAAATGAAGTAATTACCTTGATATGAATGATTTTAGCCTAACTACTAGGACATACGAAATGGCATAATGTGATTGTAGTTAAATAAAATTATCACAAGAATATATGTGTATATAATATTGTAATCTTTGTGAAGCCTGGTGAGAATTTGTTTGATGGAAAATTACAGATGTATGCAAGTCCTCTACAATTTGTTCCCAAGGGCTATTCCCAATTTTGTTTCGCTCACACCTTTGGCTTGCAATAAGTGAACTTTACATGATCTGTTGTCCCTGCTCTATACACCTTTTCCCTTCAACATCAACATATCCCCATAGCGAATTATTTACTCTCTTGGGTGTGGCCAAATGAAAACATTGATGTTATGGTTAATGTATGATCTTGCTGTACAAAATGAAATGTTCACCAGTTGTAGTGTAACATGTTTTGTTTTGTTATTTGGTTTTGTCCATGATGCCAATACTGGCAATCTCTCAAGTTGTTTAGTTTGAGTCAGTCAATGGTCCATGGCAAAATTGTACTAGTAAGAGTGATATTGGCAACCCAGAATTTATGTTGAGGTTCAACGGGTTTATTTGTACTAAAAGAGTTATTATAATAGATGTATACTCTTTGGGTCTTTCGGAAAAGTCACGTAGATAGAAAAATAAAAAAATAAAAAAATCACGACGTTTCGATCGCAACACAAGTAATCGTCTTCAGGTGAAAAAACACAGCAGGTGGACTGCTGAGGCAGGAAGAAATATATCGAGAGAGCTACTGCAGCCAAAGGTTATAAAGTTTTGAGATGGGTAAAAACCGAGGGTAAGTGGGCGGGGCTAGAGATGGAATTTGCAAGTAAATGTAAGATCGCAGAGCTAGGTATACCTGGGCCATTGTATTGCCAAAGATTAGCATGCCAATCTGTTAATGTTACCCCACGGTTACGGTGCTGAAGAAGCCATTTTATTGCTCGAGATTAGAGATTAGCATGTCAATGTGAGACGGTTCCCGCAGCAGCGGCTGTGTTAATGAGATACATTCAGCCTATTAAACAACGAGCGCCACCACCGCATTGAAGAAAATTAAGCAGCAGCTATGTTAGTGATGCATTTAGCCTGTTAATGTAAAGACATTTAACAAGGTAATGTAACTCAGAAAGTCGAAATAACTGCTAAAATAGGCAGGTAGGAACGAACCATCACAGCCAGTTATAACTTTACCTGGTTAATAACGTCCTTCCAATGAATGCTCAGTGTGTACCCATCTTCTCGGTTGAAATTGTGTCTGTATTTATATATCTGTATGGCTTCATGAACAAATCTTTGTTAATAGCCAGTGTGTTTGCATAGTACCTTCGTCTTGGAAAAATCTATTTCATGTGTGCCCACAGCGTTTAAACAATGATCAGCCATGGTAGAGGTGTTGGTCCTACCGTGTTTCAAATCCACCTTGTGATCGTGAACACGATCTGAGACATGTCGCTTAGTTTCCCCAATGTAACTACTGCCGCAGGCACAGCTTAGTTTGTAGACCCCGAGGTATTGCATGTCAGGGATCACATCCTTCACAGATGGGATCAGATCACAAATTGTATGTACTGTGTTGAATCTGACCTGGATCTTGTGTTTGCTCATGATTTTGTAAATATTTTTGGTAACTCCTGATATGTATGGCAAGGTGATTGTTTTGAGTCCTGAGGTAGTTCTCTTCCAATGGTTAGGGTGACAGCTTTACGGATTGTGCGATCCGAAATATCCATTCATCTTGAGGGCTTGGTGTACGTGCTCCAGTTTACTGGCCAGGTGGTGATAGTCGGAAATGCAATGAGCCCTATGGTGTAGAGTTTTGATGAGGGAATTTTTCTGGGCTGGATGGTGGTGGGAGTCAGGTTTTAGATCGGCATCCGTGTGGGTGGCTTTCCTGTAGATACAGTGTCCCGATGAGCCATCTGGTCTCTTTTCGATTAAAAATCCAAGAATGTTAACTTGCCATCCTTTTCCACCTCAATGTTGAATTTGATGGCTGGGTGTATGGAATTGATCTGGTTGAAGAATTGGTTCAGAGCTGGCAGGCCCTGTGACCAGATGACGAACGTGTCATTGGCTACAACTGGAGATAAGGGATAACCCATTGGGGTACCTTCAACTTGTTTGTAGAATGTACCATTCTAGGTGAAATATGTTTTGGTGAGGCAGTGTCTCACCAGGGCCAGTGCATCAGCATTCAGTCCTCGTTGGACCAAATATTCAATGATTACAATGATGTCAGGCACAGGAACGTTGGTAAACAAAGACACTACATCGAAGCTGACAAGCAAATTACCTGGAGATAATGAGATGTCTTTAATTAGAGATACCAAGTGAGTTGAATTAAGTACAGCTAAGGTGGCCTTGCCAGTGAATGGTATACTGTACCTAGCTCTGCGATCTTATGTTTACTTGCAAATTAAATCTCTAGCCCTGCCCACTTACCCTTGGGTTGTACCCATCTCAAACCTTTATAACCTATGGCTGCAGTAGCTCTATTGCTATATTTCTTCTGGCTTCAGCAGTTCGCCTGCTGTATTTTTTCACCTGAAGACGATTGCTCGTATTGCGATCGAAACGTCGTGATTTTTATTATTTTATTTTTTTATATCTGCGTAACTTTACCAAAAGACCCAAAGCATATAAATTCCTGCAGTGACGAAAGCTTTAAGTCAAGATTTAAGAGATGTACCTGTGAAGGAGTACTGGAAATAGGCGCAAAAAGTTGGTTTAATATTAAACATTGCAAGCTTGCAAATTATGCATTTTTAAATGTCAGCCTGATGCTCAGCCTTGAATTATTGTTTTAACTTACAAAGATGTAACAATATGCAGATGTAATACTTTTTATAATTGCTTTAATTACACAGTGACTCTTCTAATTACAACAATGTCTGTTCGTAAGTCGATTTGTTCTGTAAGTCCAACTGTTCACCTGTCAATTCTAAACATGTTGTACGGCATGTACACTAAGAACGGGGAATGGCTTTAAAGGTTGCAACATCTCCTATAGATGTAGATACCACTAGTTATTCATGTTCTACAACTGTAGATGCCACCACCGCCATCTATTATGCGGCAGTTGAACTTACGACTGGACATACGGACCAGGTTTTTTTCGTATCTCTGAAAGTTCTTAAGTCGAATGTTTGTCAACAGAGGAGTCCCTGTGTAGTGACATCTCGGATGTCACTGAGTGGTGCAGGCATGGCGTGCAATATATTCACATCACGGACATCACGTATGTAGCGACATCGTGGATGTCACTGGGTAATGCTGGCTTTAGTGAAGCACGGCGTGCGATGTATTGCCATCGCGGAAAATCGTATATGTGGGTGTAGTACCAGCCCTGGAGGGGGCTCGGTGAGCGCTGAGTGGCAGCACTGAGTGGCACCACGCACCGCATCTAGTGCTGACCCCTACAGGGTAGGGTGTGAGAGTGCAGGACACGGGAAAGAGGAGACTGTGGGCCATAGCACTCTGGTTGACCCTGAAGGACACGTGACCAGTAAAGTCTACATGGGGATCCCAGGTGGGGGCTAGGGGGTGGTCACGTGTCGGGGGAAAGATCCTATGCAAAGGTCGAGAAACGACAAGAGGTTTCCCAAAGGTGGTCGTGGTCAAGGGCGGGGCCAGCCACGACCCAGGAGCATATAAACCGGGTCCCCACAAGGACCAGGGTTCAGCGTTGCTACCGTCATCTGAAGATCTACATTCTACGTCCAAGAAGAGTCACCAACACGTGGGCCTGGACCCAAGCCGGGGTCCGGTCCGTTGTAGCTAACTCCCAGTGTGTTAGTGCAGTTTCGGGTGGGTGGGGGGGTAGACATGAAGTCAGCACACACGAGTCTGGCTCACCGCTGTGGTATGCGGGTGAAGTCTTTGCCCAAGTGTGCGCTGTGACGTCACCACCGTGCAATTGCCCACCCACGCGCCAGCCAGGAAAACTTAGTTTTATAGCATGATACAATTCATGATCGAGCAGCAATGACTACCAATTTACCGGTGTGAAGTCAAGGGTAAATTTAAAAGTTTAGAATTTTATTTACGATCTGCTTTCATCCAGTAAGTTTACTTCAAGCATAACGCAGTACATGACACCATTTGCATTTTTTCAGTCGAAAAATATATATGTTGATTTTTACAATGTGCATTACGTTAATAGTGGGTTTTATTTGCTAAAGTAGATGATATTTAATTAAATATGGGGTCTAATGTTTGATAACTACCAACACTTCCAAGGCCACATCATTCTGGCGCGTGACATACATTCCCACATGCACCACACCCTTGTGGTTCAGCCCCTTCAACGAATGGAAGATGCACTCTCCAACTATCAAGGTCAGATATTGAAATGTCCTTAAATTTTCAGATGTCATTCTTCCTGGTGCTCTGTCCCTTGACATGACAGTGAACGTCGGACTGAATCTGTGTAATGATGAACAAATTACATTTAAAAAATGCTTTTGTACTATGTAATGCATAATGACAAATGTGAAAAATGTATACCAAATACACTTGCATGACACATATATTTAATATAGGATGTAAGGAAATATTTAATGATACATTAAGAAATACATTGGTGCTCTGTAAAATTATAATGGTTTTTAAATTAGTGCAGTGAGAATGACTTTTGCTTGAAGAGTAAGAAAAAGTGAAGTTATTTTGCAAATGGGTAAGCAACTAATTGCAAAATAATAGAGTAATGAATGGGTTTAGCATTTACAACTTAAAAAAAACTATTTTTGTTTCTGTAGATGCTATCAAATATGTTTTAGTAAAAATAAATACATATCATATACTAGCAATCCGTACGTACTTTGGACGTGACTGTCCATCCCTGTCAGCCAGCCAGCCAGCAAAACGTTTAATCCTATTTAGAACCTTGTCTCTCTCCACCTCTCTCTTGACTTCTCTGTACTGTACAGTATGTCTTAATTTCGATTCGTGATAATTTAATTTTAAAATAACGTTACGTTATCACAGTGAGTTTTGGCAGGTGAGAACTGACGAGACCAGGATAGAGTCTCAGGTTCCACTGAAAAAAAACAATCTCACCACAGAAATGTTGACCTAGTGCATCACTAAGGCCCGGAGAGGAAGCCGAAACAGCTCCAACCTCGTCTCCCACCACTGCCTTGTAGGAGTACAGTAAGAATGCACTCATGAAGACAGTACATAATACCTATTGTTAGAATAAATGATTTTTTTTATTCGTAAAATAATATTTACCATCAATATAATAATTATTAGCAGCACTATTACCGATACCCCAATGAAGCCCTCATATGTTGCTCACACAAAATAAATAAATAAACCCTGTCCGGAATGCATCCCCATATATACAGTGGTATAATAACCCATTTTAGCGCTGATTCGATTAGTACTCACTTCTGCAGGAACAAATCTTGAGAGCAAAGCGAGGTCTGCCTGTATAGTTTTTGTTGTTCTTTAATTGACATTAATACATTTCAATCGACTGTTGAAGCATGGGGTCATGGGGATAGTATGTGGTGGCATAGCAGTTGGTCCATTGTGGCCAAGGCTAACATGAGCGGGGATGTGATATCTGACATGGTCTTGGGCCCCACTTCATCAATTGCCAACACAGTGTAAGGGCTCATTCATCCATCAGTCGATTGACAAATATCTGTAAATTATTCATCTTATTTCTGACACTTGAGGTTGAGATTCTTGTATCTATTTGATATCACCCCTTCCGCCTCTTTTGGACAGAAAGATGACAGCTTCCGAGTTGGCAGGGAACGTTTGCGTTTTGTCTCTCCTGTCTGCTATTTCTGGCTTTCTTTTTTTACATTCGCTTACTGTGGCTTCTATTTAAATAACTTTTCTTACACTTTATCTCATCAGTCGTATTTTTTATTCCTTCACGTTTTACTGTTGGATGCAGCATAATTATTTTCAGCTGAATGGCAACAAGATCCACACACTTGTTGGTTCTCTCCACGAGTTGACCAAAATTGGGTTATTCCAACTGGTGATCAATGCCCAGAAGGTTTACCCGACACATGAAATTAGAAATATCATGGCACATGATAATACGGTCATTGAATACCTCCTTTTTCCATCTTTGAAACATTGTTTGATTGCATGATAATCATACAATTACAAATACAGAGCACCTGGCCCATGCATTTATTTTCTCATGGATTGATTATAGCAATAACTCGTTTTTTGGGTGCCTGAGTAAACTCCTTGCCAGGTTGCAGACTGCAGAATGAGGCAGCCAGGGTGCTTACTCGTACTTCATGCGAGAGACAGATATCTCTTGTTCTTGCATTATTGCATTGGCTTCCTGTTTCTAAACGAGTAGAATTTAAGATCATCTTGCTCATACTTAAGGCCTTGCGAGGACTTGGTCCACTATATTCACAAGCTAATTCAATCTTCTGGCGCTTCAGGGTCTTTAGGATATGTCGATCGTGCTATTGTATATATACCTCAACCTCGGCTGCATCCTTGGGGTGATCGGTTGTTTACTGTGGTCCGTCGTCCCCCCCGCCCCCACGGTTGTGGAACTGTCCCCTGATTACTTCCCCGCCGCCCCCACTCCTCAGAAATCCATACCGTTTGAAATCAGGCTCTCCGACATCGTTGATATTTCTAAGTCCCAACTAACAACACAGATTATTTAAACGGATTTTTTTCTTCTTCTAATTAGTGTGTCTTCGTAGTTACCTTTGTCCTTTTTATGCATGACGCCTCGAGACATTGTGAAACGTTCGAAATAAGTGTGTGTGTTTTTACTTTTGTCATGAAATCATTATCATTCCCCAATTTAGCAATTCATTTGGAGACGATTCTGCAAAAAAAACACCCGCTTGCTACTTATTTCATGTGGACATAATGGCGCAGTGGATGGGGTTAGGGCCAAGGTTAGGGTTCGAAACAAAAAAACAATTGCAGAAAGTTTCCACCCAATCACAAAAATGTTCCGTCATCCTGTGGATTTCACTTGGAAAACATGGCTCATGTGGGGAGTGCTGGTTTAGGGAGGTGTGACCTATTCTTGCTGTAATTCCTATGTGTGCTTGTTGCCACCATCCGATGACAATGATGATTGTGATAATGAACATCAAGATGATGATAATGTTTGCAATGTTGATGATTGTGACAATCTTGACTTAAAGCTTTCGTGACTGCAGGAATTCATATTCTTTGGGTCTTTTGGTAAAGTCACGTAGATAGGTTCAACGAAAATAACAAAAAACTACAGCGTTTCGATCGCAACACAAGCAGTCGTCACCAGGAAAAGGGGGGTTATAGGAAAACTGTTTATAAAGGTTTGAAATGGGCGTAGCCCAAATGTCAGCAGCCAATTTTAATGTAAGTGGTGGGCAGCGACTGCGGCAGTGGTGAGTTTTCCACCAATCAAAGGGCTCCCAGGGAAAAATTAGCATGTTAATGTAAGATTGCCGAGCATCCTCCATGGCGAGCGCGCCGAGCTGGCTATGTTAATGTGAGAGAATAGAATGTGAATGGTGGATCGCCTGGCATCCTCCATGGCGAGCGCGCCAAGGTGACTATGTTAATGTGAAAGATTAGCATGTTAACGGGAGATCGCCAAGCAGCAACCTCGAGGATGGCGCGCGAGGTGGCTGTGTTAGTGTGAGAAATGTAATCTATTAATGTAAAAAATCAGATCCGAAAATAACAACTAACATCGGAAGGTGGTAGGATGGGAACTTCAGATCCAGTTATGACTTAACTGGTTAATAACGTCCTTCCAATGATTGCTCAGTTTGTACTCATCTCGGTTGAAATTGTGTCTGTGTCTTTATATATTGATGGCTTCATGACGAATCTTTGTTGATAGCCAGTGGGTTTGCAAAGTACCTTCGTCTTAGAGAAATCTACTTCGTGTGAGCCCATCGCATTAAAACAATGATCAGCCACGGTCGAGATATTGGTCCTACCATGTTCCAGATCAACCTTATGTTCACAAACACGGTCCGAGACATGCTGCTTAGTTTCCCCAATGTAACTACTGCCGCAGATACAGCTTAGTTTGTAGGGTATTGCATGTCAGGGATCACATCCTTCACAGATGGGATCAGATCACGAATTACATGTACTTTGTTAAATCGAATCTGGATCTTGTGTTTGCTCATGATTTTTTAAATATTTTTGGTGACACCTGCTATATATGGCAAGGTGATGGTTTTGATTGGATCCTCAGATGGTTCTTTCCCAACGGTTGGGGTGATAGCTTTATGGATTGTGTAGTCTGAATATCCATTCATCTTCAGAGCTTGGTCTACATGTTCCAGTTCACTGGCTGGATGATGATGGTCGGAAATACATCACGCTCTATGGTGTAGAGTTTTGATGAGAGAATTCTTCTGGGATGGATGGTGGTGGGAGTCAGGTTGTAGGTAGGCATCCGTATTGGTGACTTTCCTGTAGACAGAGTGTTCCACCATTGAGCTATCTGGTCTCTTTTCGATTAAAACATCCAAGAATGGTAACTTGCCATCCTTTTCCACATCCATGGTGAATTTGATGGCTGGTTGTATGGAATTTATGTTGTTGAGGAATTGGTTCAGAGCTGGTCGCACATGTGGCCAGATGACAAACGTGTCATCTATGTACCTCTTCTACAAGGACGGACATAGAGTGCATGACTGGATGGCATCTGTCTCAAAAAATTCCATGAAAACATTGGCTACAACTGGAGATAAGGGAGAACCTATTGGGGTACCTTCAATTTGTTTGTAGAATGTTCCATTCCAGATGAAGTAAGTATTATTGAGGCAGTGTCTCACCAGGGCCGATACATCAGCATTCAGTCCTTGTTGGACCAAATCTTCAATGATTGCAATGGTGTCAGGCACAGACCTTTGGTAAACAAAAATACAACATCGAAACTCACCAGCAAATCACCTGGAGATAGTGAGATGTCCTTAATTAACGATACCAAGTGAGCTAAGTTAAGTACAGCTGAGGTGGTCTTACCAGTGAATGGTTGCAAGGTCTCAGACAGAAATCGGGCTCACGTTAATATAGCCACCTCGGCGCGCTCGCCATGGATGATGCTCGGCGATCTTACATTGACATGCACATTTTTCCCTGGCAGCCTTTTGATTGGTGGAAAACCCCCCACTGCCGCAGTCGCTGCCCACCACTTACATTAACATTGGCTGCTGACATTTGGGCTACACCCATTTCAAACATTTTTAACAGTTGCCTATAGAAGCTAACCCCCCTTTCCTGATGATGACCGCTTGTGTTGCGATCGAAACGTCGTAGTTTTTTCGTAATTTTTTATTTTCTTTGAACCTATCTACCTGACTTTACCGAAAGACCCAAAGATTATGATTGTGACAATGTTAATGCTGATTTTGAGGAATTTAATGAGGGTGATACTGAACATTATTTTGGGGTACTACTGTTCCTACACCTGTGTCTGCAAAAGATGTTTTCAAGAGTATTTTGCATGCTGGAAGTAACTGAAGTCACCAGGAGAAACTCACGCTTAGAGGGGATAACAATCACATTTCCCAATGGATACATTTAAAAGTATACTTTCTGTTTTGTCATCTCCTGTCTAGCTTGCAGCCCAGCGAGTACTGGAGTTTCATGAATCTCTACACGATCTGACAATTTCCAGATTTTGTCAGAATTCTGCAAACGTGTGAAAACTATTTTTACATGAATTGGGCTCCTAAAGTAGCCTTTGCTTCAATTGCATTGTTCATAAATGAGCCTTTATTTGTATATGTTATCATCAAGATAGAATACCAATGTTGAACATGATTTAATCTATTAGCAAGCATTAGTTTCCTACCAGCTGGAGTTTGTTTTACTTTTGGTATATCAAGAGTCAACATTTACAAGCATTAATGAAGACATATATCAAAACTGATTACTTTTGGCTTTTTGCATGATTAATGTTTAATATGGGACAAGCACTAATGGGCTTTTTGATTGTCAGCAATATATATTTTATTGCTCGTGGGCACACAATGTTGTGCAGTAAAAATATTATTTGTGCATTGTTGTGTTGTTTTAGTAAGCTGACGAAGTATTCTGTGATGCTGACTGAATGCCACCAAACTCGCTGGTCTCCAGAGTTGCCAGGGTAAATCCCACTTCTTGCTCCTTGTGCAAAACAAATTCACACGACATAAACACTGAACAGAATCGGTTGCATCTTTGACGTACATTTGTTGCATTCTTCATGTACAAGATGTCATTGTAGCCAACACAGATCACTAATTTTCTCAACCTTCTGCCAGATCCCTAAGCTGCACGATAGATTGTGCGACCTCCAACATTTGCCTTAACAGCATCCCACAATCTGGTGTCATGTATTCTCAATGGTTACCAGACTTGTGGAGACTACTCCAAAGCCTGTTTTGGTAATTGACCTCCGTCCATCCTACACGCATGTCTGAGCGAGTATAATCTTTTTTTTGGTTAATCATATCTACAACACTTATCTGCTATATTGTCTTACAATCTTCTGCATTTCTTATCCATCTTTCCATGAAATTACAATAATGTTTCACATACCTGTGCTTAAATGCCAACAACATTCATGCGATTGCGCCGCTAACTATGGTAATGTAGCATTTCGTCAGTGAGCATATTTTTTAAAATACATTTTTCATGGACGTTCGTGCATTTTTTATCCTAATTATGCACATTAACTTCTTGTCATCATGCAGCCTCAATTTGGGAGCAGTGGCGCAGTGGTTAACTCACTGGGCAATGAACCCGGTATCCGAGCCTGATTCCCTGCTGTGACTAAAATCAGCGGTGATATCTGAGCTTAATCTTGGGGGGCCCCCTCCACCAATATGACTGGTATCGAAAATGAGTTGTACGTTGTGTTATTGCTTAAACGTTTTAATATCAGGAAATATCCACAGCTGCATTGTGAATGTATAATATTCATGTAATATCTCCCCACCCCTCGCTCCTTTTAAAATCACGTTTTTACTTTTAGGTATAAAGTCTTGGTTTTTTTCCCCAATAAATGACAATAAGAATGTGTAGTTTGTATACAGCATCGTTCATTGCAAATTGTATCTCACAGTAGGAAAACCAGATAACTCACAGACAACCCTACGCAGCAGCATCCGAGGGGTAAAGTATTTTTCCCTGCACAAAAGGCCAGGCATGGTTTGGGCATCTTGACACCAAGGGGAAGGGGAGTTTCAACCACATGCGAGACGAAGCCCCTTCTCTCCTCCACAGTGCTGAATTACAGACTTGCATCACCATAGTCCAGCTCATTCTCTCACGTGGCTAAGCTTAGTCACTAAAGTGCCCAAACATTTTCAGTTTGCTTCATTCCCTTTACTGCATTATCAAAATTCCGATGCTCAGAAACATCTACCTTTATAATTAAAAACTCTGGAACTTACAGTATAAAATCGCGATAGTTTTTTATTTGCTCCATGAGAAAAGGTCTGCAAGTAGAAGCATGAACGTTGTTCACTGATGACAATTTCACAAACATCACTGAACTAAATTATTTGCTGCAATAGTACGTAACTTTGTAAGTATATGCAATACAATGTCAGCAATATTATGATGGTTTCCTTAATATTTAAGATTGAGCATTATTTTAACATGTTTAATTGATCGAATTTGCAGTTTATTGATTTTCCATTTTAAGAAATGTCAGTGAATAAGTAGGCCAAACTACTCTCTAGAGGGTCTCTCGAGTTCACTGAGGCATTACAACGGCAATAAAGACCGAAGTTGAAAAGGGTAAGTGTAATGTTTACATATAAAATATGCACACAGTGGTTTAATACGCGAAATAAACACGTAACCGTTAGGAGTTGGTTAACATTGATAAAGGGAGAGATTGAATGCATTTCAATACTACGTATGAAAAGTAAATTAACAATGAGAAAGATATGTAAGGTGGATCTTGAGTGTGGTTTATAATGGGAGAGAAATTCAGCAGTGCAGAGCTTGAGAGGAGATGACACAGGAGTGGCCACCCACTGAGCATAGGTTAATACTCAGATTCAAAAATAGATAGTAGTTCATCTTCTTGGTTCTTTCGGTAAAGTCACGTAGAAGGGAAGTAATAAAATAATAAAAATAAAACATAATAAAATTGTTCTCACGACGTTTCGGCCACAACGCAAGCAGCCGTCCTCAGGTGAAAACCAGGTCCGTCGAGGCGACAGAGTCTGAATGAAACAGCACAAGAGCTTGGAGCATATATGTAAGCTGGGCGCCTTGAGAAAGGCATTTGCATATCAAGAGGAATTTAGCATATTTATGGGAAATGCAGGAATGTGATTAGTACTACATATGCATGTGCATTATGCAGGATTAACAGCATCAAAGGGAGCTGCAGTTGCTGCTGCTGCTGCAGTTGCTGCTGCTGCAGTTACTGCTGCTGCTGCAGTTGCTGCTGCTGCTGCAGTTTCTGCTGCTGCTGCAGTTTCTGCTGCTGCTGCAGTTGCTGCTGCTGCTGCTGCAGTTGCTGCTGCAGTTGCTGCTGCTGCAGTTGCTGCTGCAGTTGCTGCTGCTGCAGTTGCTGCCTTATCCATTTTAATATAACACTATGTATTATTCTACCCACCCGAATGTGTATCACACTGCTATATATTTACTATACAATTACGACACCATACATTACTCTGCACACTGCACCATGCCAGTGAGTGGAACGCGGTCTGAAAGTCACCGTAAACGTGAACACAATCAGTTAAGATCCAAAATGGTTTATTACGTCCTTCCAATGATTGCTAAGCCAGAATCCATCTTCTCGGTTGAAATTGTCTCTGTGTTTGTATATGTGGATCGCCTCATGAACGAATCTCTCATGATAGCCAGATGGCTTGCAGAGAACCTCTGTCTTGGAGAAGTCAATGTCATGTGAGCCCACTGAATTGTAACAGTGATCTGCCACGGCTGAGGTGTTTGTCCTACCGTGTTTAGATAGTAGTTACTGAAGTGGCGATTGGGGAAAGAATAGGTTGGCTCTGTATCCAACTGCAGGACTCAGGCGCGCATCGCATAATACAACGAAAATAGCCAGGCATTGTGGCGCACGCCTGTAATCCAGATTTAACCTCGCACTGTGAGACTCCAAAACCCACTGAGCTGCCATATCGCCAGGGTATGACCAATGGCAACATTAGGCCCAAGCAAAGCTTCGTGGCCAAATGAGCACAATATTCGTAAAACAAATATATAGGAATGTGTCACATTTCAGGTAAAATTCAAATCCTATTAAGATATAACATGATAATTAACAGCACAAGCCAATCGATATCTCAAATGTCTATCCCATCTGTATCTTCTCATATCTCACTACACCTCTTTTTGTTTATTTATGTCGATCTTTCTTCTGTCATCTCATTTTCTCGATTGAAAGGGGTCTCCCAATTTTGTATTTCTGCTTATAGGCCTCCACTAGGCCAACAACACTACCACTGGGATGGCAATACTGCACGTGGGCTCCTGATCTGTTTGCGTGCACCTTTGGAAGGGTATTCCCTCATATATGTGAGTTTTTACAGGTTATTTCGGTATCTACCCACATGCAATTTCTTCAGTATGGATATAAATTGAGTAGCAACTATAAATCGATGTCAAATTTGTAAATCCAACTACCGGCATCAGAAGAAAATTAGTGAATAAAACTCGTACCCACAGAGAATGCTCAAAGTGAACGTAGGTCCCAATTGAGGGTCCACCCACCTTGAAACTCAAACTTAGATAAACAAATAACTTCCTGTAAGGCTACTTTTGCGAGCATACCTTAAAATCACTTTGTAACGTTTCATGCCATGGAAAACCTTGGAAAAAAATTGTCCATTCCAAATTGAGAAACATTAACCGGATGTATTAAAAAAGACAACGCTGTACAAACTTTTTTGATGTTAGGCAAAGGTTGCCACGTCTCCCATCAGTCTCAGACCCATGTGTGTTCAATCCCACCTCCCGAGCGTTCTCACACGTACCACTCTACAACACGCCCTCACAACCCAAGCCTCCACATGCCCAACCTTTCTGCCTCATACAGAGCTTGCCAGCCCTTTCAAGGCTTTCCCCTGAGCTTCAACACTTATTATATTGTATGAGGAGGGGGAGGGTGAGCGAGGAGAGGGGGTGATCAACAAAGGTTATATGTTAATGTTAACACTCATACTTATTCTGATACATTGAAATCCCCACTCACCCCTCCCTCACATTACCACTTCCCCCTCCCACAGGTGTACCCTTCATACACACAGTTGTGTCATTCATCATTGTTCCCTTACTTCCTGCAGTGTCAGCACAAATGTTCCTTGCATAGACAATGGAAGTGCCTTGTCTCTCTGTACAGAACCGACGCCTCCACCTGCCTCAACTATTAACCTCTCTCTCATTACCATCACTGGAAGTCTGCTTATTCTCTCTTTACAATTACCTGTCAAATTCCTACCTACCCGCTCTGTAATCTTGCCTTCGTGTTGTCATTTCTTCTTAATCCCCATCCAATTAACTGTGTTTTACCTGCTGACCTATTCGCTGTGCATACCATAGTTTACTTCCAAACACTAAGATATCCCATTTTCCCATATAGGCACTAATGTGTTTATCTAGGCCATGGTTTTATTGACCACATTCCTTAATTCATTCTCAAACACCTCGTCACACCTTATCAGAACCACACGATGCACTTTCTTAAACGCACTACGTATTGTCACACACATATTTACACATCCGCACCATTGACTGCATCTATTTCAGTATTGTGTTCGTTTGAAAAAACATTAATTGATTTTTTAAAAAGAACCAATATTTTTCAAGGAAATTAACATGAACATGCAACATGCAATTTAGATCAGTGTCTGTTTTTTTATGGCAGCAATACAGCGTTTCGCTTTATTACACATGAATATCGGATATAATTCCGTACTAATAACAGGCTCCTCATCCCATTTATTTTGTTCCTCAATTCCCACCCAAAAATATAAGACCCTATGCATGCACTGTAATCTTGTGGAAACGCAAAATAATTGTGTGTATATCTGAAACACAATAGATTTCAAGCGACTATAGCTGACGAGCTATAGACAGTTACATTACTCTTATCCACAAGCCTTTTCAAGACTCACAGTCTTCTGGGGTTAAATCACACGGAAGTGGCAATAAATATATCCTACTAGCAGGAAGTACCCGGCGTTGCCCGGGTCTTAAAATATTTAAAAACTACTCTTAAAAATGTAACAGCAGTGCGTACTGACTGTGGTGGTACCTGATATGATTACAACAGTGCATACTGTGGTGGTACCTGCTTTCACTGCAGCAGTGCATACTGTGGTGGTACCTGCTATGATTACAGCAGTGCATACAGACTCTGGTGGTACCTGCTTTCACTGCAGCAGTGCATACTGTGGTGATACTTGCTATGATTACAGCAGTGCATACTGTGGTGGTACCTGCTATGGTTACAGCAGTGCATACTGACTGTGGTGGTACCTGCTACATTTATCGACTGTATAGTAGTGTAGTGCCATAGATGGGCCACACTTACCGGCAGTGGTGGACAGGGCCCATCTGCAGGTACCTGCAGATGGGCCCTGTCAGCCCAAGAGGGGAGGGGCTGCTGGGGGCTCTAGGATCCTAGGCAGCTAAGCCCTCGGCGCCGGGCTCTAGGATTCCAAAAAACCCAGACAGCTAAGCCCTTTGGCGCCACCAACGGGGGGGCTGTGGGGTATCTGGGAGCCCACACAACCCCACGCCTCGATGGGCAAGAGGGATAAAAGGGCCGCTCCCTGGCCGATCAGGGCCAGTCGCAGCTCAAGACCCAAGACCAGCCAGCTTAGGATCCTGGACCCCCTCGTCCCGCTTGTCCTTGTAAGGGCCGGGACGCTGTGCGGGCCAGTGGTGGGACTCTGGGACTCCCGGCTCTACTCCCTCGTAAGGGCGAGTTCCGAGGAAGCCAGTCTAGACCTGCACCTTGGCTGGGTCGGGTCAGATAGCCTCCCCTAGGGTAATTGTAGCCGGAGGACCCCAGACCGTAGCCAGAGTCAGGTACGCTAGGAGGAGGCTGTGTCCCTAGGCTGTGTCCCTAGGCTGTAACAGAGTATGAGGACTGTTGGAGTGTTGTATTGTAATAAAGAAGTTAGCTCTACAAGTGTCTCCGGAACCCATTACAGTAGAAATAACTGCACGTATCGGGATGGGGGAGACATCACACAGTTAAGATTTTTATAGCATTTTGTATGCGAAAGGAAATGTTCGTGTGCGCGTGATAAATACATAAATGAAAGGTCTACTGCCTATAGTGGTAGCATGTAGCGACTGTATATATGAGTAACTGCACGCATCGGGGTGGGGGGGCATGACACAGTGAAGAATATACGTGAGCGTTAGTGTATTTTTATAGCATTTATAACGCGAAAGAAAATGTCCCCCTCACTCCCACCGAAGGCATGCGATTTAGCATGGGTCGTTCCCCCCACCAAAGGCGCGCGAGTTGGTATGGTCGTGCACGCGTCATAATAAAATAAATAAAGGAGAAGCGCACAAAAATTTCAGTAAATCGCTATTAAAGTTGACGGATGTGAAAAAGGAATAGCGCTTGCAGACCGCGGGGCTTACGGCGTGGTAACTGGCAATTTTTTGTTCACTAATACCCCACCGTTGTTGAGCCAAGCGAGCGACCACACACAAACCCACACACAAACCCACAATTTTTGACTTTTATATATATGATGATGATGATGATGAAGATTATCCATGCATATCATTGGATATAAGTTTGGCAATTCAGATGCACATTGTTATATGCTTTTGCTGCGGCTGATATTGATGCTTTTGATGGAGTGATTTATTGTCTGGGAATGGTTCTCTGCTACATTGGGGTGTTTGGCCACTTTCATTAATGCGTGTTTGACATGAAGGAAACAAGAGTATCCGGAGAAAACAAACACAAATGACACAATAACACTCAGAGGTCATAATACCACGTAGGTTTTCACAGTTGTGCTGTAAAGCTCTCCGATGTATGTTGTGTTCAGGTTATTAGACATGATGTCCAACGTTTTGCTCCACTTGTTGAGAGCTTCTTCAGAAACTGAACTGAACAAGCTCCCAGCCTCATGGAGTGGAACGTTAGACATCTAGCCGAAAAACCCACGATACAACCAAAAAAACACATTGGAGAGCTACTCAGAGGGCATATTCCCATTATTTTGCTGAACTGTCATCGCACTTGATAAATTATTGTGCTTGGACACCTTCTTCTTGCCTGCTGTGCACAGTCGCCCGCTGTGTGGAGTGAGTGGCCGCCTGCTGTTCACGGTCCCATGGTGTGCGGCTTGGGTAGTTGCCTCCAGTGCACGTGGTTGGGACGAGGATAGCAGCCAGAGAAGACAATTGGCCTGAGAGGATAACCACCATGGAGCTGGAGCAATGAGATTAGTTAATGTGCAGGAGTGAGATGGGTTGTAGAACGACTGGTCTGCATGGAATTGGCAAGAAATGCCAATTCCAGTAGTGGATAGGCAATGACTGATGGTGATGCTGTGGAATGCTAAAAGATCATGGTGATGATTCTAACTTTTAAAGATGATGATGGTGTAATTTTCACCATTGCTGCCATATATATGTTGAACTTTTTCTGTACAGTACATAGCTAAGTGTAGCGTAGTGATGCCATTTACTGATCACTGCACTACACTGCACCACTCCATTGTATCACGGCACTTAAACCTCTTCCACACATTCCTATTATCTACATTCTTTCACGAATAACAGGAATCACCTGGAAGAAGGTGCTATGGATGGTACATTCATCCTATGTGCATTTTCTTGTTTGCAGATAACAGGAGTCATACTGAAATTCACCCCATTTATTCATGGATACTTTTATAGATGAGAACAATTCCACTGCAGTTCAGATTGTTTTACTTTGTTATATTGCAGAAAAGCAAAGGTGACTGTAAATGATAAAAAAAAAATATTATGTGCTAACATCTATGAATAGAAGTCAAAAGGAAAAGGGGCAGCCGTGCAATAACTTGCTTATACCACTGCTGGTAGAAGGGCTCTATAGAGTCCCTCTAGAGGGTGTTTAGCCTAACTTTTAATACTGGTCAGACATCTTGGACCAGGTGGAAGTACTCACACTTTATTTCACCATTTGCGATCCGCCAATTAGTAACTGTTGTGTACCGATTGATACTATGTGGACAGAGGTGGGGGGGGGGATTTGCAAAACTGTCATTGTTACAACTGCCGTATTGGAAGACAGAAACAGTCACAATGGAAGTCCGATGTGGTAACAATTATAGCTTTGCATAGAAGTGGTCTGATGAACTTAAATTATTAATACGATGACCACCACAAAGTAAACTGGTATGGAGATGATTAGAGTGGAGGCAAGGTAATGAAATGAAAGCGCACGCAGAAATAAGATGGATTACAGCTACATATGATGACGGGTGGTGGCGTTGGCATAGAATGTCTTGTATGAAAACACGTGGCCAGGGAATGGCTGATGAATGACAATGCATTTTGTGTACAGCTGTGAAATAAAATTTTCAGGAATTACAATTGAGTTTGTTGAGTGTTGTCTCCGAACATTCTCTGGTGGCACCATTGTCGTGGCTTGTTCACAGAGTACTATGTATTACTTTGAGGTATCTGTATCCTTTTTACTTCTCTTATGGGCTGTGACCTTGTCGTGGTATAGAGATGTGTGTGCCTCCATGACCCAGAGAGCAAAGCCGACAGGAGCATTAGGCTCTCAGCAGGTCCAACCATGCCGGACTGGTCAAAGGGTAGAGGAGAGACAAAATGGGCAACCCCTGGTCCTCCAGGTTGGGGGTTGGGCGTGGGGCTAACAACCCCACCCCGAAACAAAAAAAACAGCATTGTTATGGAAACTGCAAAAAGAACACATTTAATACCGGACCACCAGGAGGCACCTAGCCACGAAACTGGTATGATAACCCTCTCCAATCAAAGCCCTCAAAGGGATGTTGGAAAAGTGAAAAGGGACCTCCTGGATTCAAAGCACAACATCAAATTGACATATTAGGAGTGAGCGAGTGTCCCTGGACTGGATCAGGTAGGACAATTTCATTAGAGGGATACACCATCTTTCACTCTGGCAGGAAGCACGACAAACACACAGATGGAGTGGCCATTGTCATATCCAAGAACCATGCAAAATCACTCATAGAATGGGAACCAGTTTGTGAGGGACCCATCCGAGCAAGCTTCAACTCCAAATTCTGCAAAGTAACAATCATTCAGTGCTATGTACCAACAAATGACGCAGAAGAAGAAACAAAGGACGCATATTTATGAAGCCTTGCAAACACTGCTCTCCTGGACACCACAACATAACATGCTACTTATTACTGGAGATGAAAATGCCAAAGTGGGGATTGACAAATCAATCCACAAACAGAGCATGGGCAAACACGGATATAGAGAAATGAATGAAAACGTCGAAATACTTGCCAACTAATGCTCATTAAATGGCCTGGTGATTGGAGGGACTCTTGTTCCACATAAAAAAGCATATACAGGTTAACATAGATATCTCTGAATGGAAGAGATAAAAATTAAATCGATAAAATTCTCAAAAATAGCAAGTGGAGGAGGTCACTTTTGGATACGAGAGCACATAGAGGGGCAAACGTGTATAGCGACCACTATCTCATCATCAGAAGGATCAGATTTAAGCTGAAAAAAACACAAGACCAAAAACCAGGATGAAAGAGACTGTAAATCGAAAGAATCAGCAACTGGTTCAAAGCACTTCAAAACCTTAAGACCACAGAGGAATACATAGTGGAGGATAAATGGGACAACATCAACAAAGCCTACAAAGAGGCAAGTGAGAACATTATAGGTTTCAAAAATAAGTTCTCAAAGCGATGGTTGACTGACTCCACCTGGTATGCAATCTAAGAAAAGGCTAAGGCAAAAGGCACCTGCTCAAGACTCAATCTGATCGGTTCACGGAAAAGAAAGCAAGAGCCAATAAAAGAGCTTACCTTGAAAGCAAAGCTAAACTTGCTGAAGAGGCAGCGGCTGCAGGGGAAATGAGCACAGTCTACAAAATCACAAAATAACTTTGCGGAACAAGAAATAAAACTCCACCTTTCAAAGACAAGCAAGACCATCACTACTAAGAAAGCCCAGCAGGTATAATTGGTTAAGCATTTTAAAACTGCCTTAAATATACCTCAACCAACTTCTACCGACATATGGCATCCCACTAAAACTCATTGAGCTTCTATGAAAAATTTGAATGTGCCATCCTAGTCAACAACACTATCTCAGACTGGTTCCCCGTCACGTCAGGGGTACGCCAAGGATGCATCCTTTCACCAATTATCTTCCTGGTTTCCATTGACTGTGTTATGAGATGTACCACAACATATTTCCCAAGGGGATTCCAGTGGACCCCCTTCTCAGTGCACGTTGATCTTGATTTCGCAGATGACATAGCTATGCTCTTTTCTAAAATAAAACTCATATGCAGAAGAAAACAACTCGTTTGAGCCAGTTTGCTGATCAACTGGGCCTTCAGATAAATGTAGAAAAGACCCAAGAGATGAAAATCAACACAACAGCAACAACAAATACAGCAATTATGGAAAAACCACTGGAAGAAGTTGAACGTTTACATACCTTGGCGCTGTAATAAGCAAAGAAAACGCCACCTCAAATTACATCAAGTTCAGACTGAACAAGGAAAGATGCACCTTCTTCCAACTGAGAAATATCTGGAAGTCTGGCCAATACAGTTAAAATACAAATCAATAACAGCAACGTAAAACCAGTGCTGCTATATAATAGTGAAAGTTTGAGAACCACCAAGATAGACATGAACTCCATATCAACCTTCCACAACAACTGCCTGAGGAAAATCTGTTGCATCTTTTGGCCAAATAAGATTTCAAACCGGGACCTGTATATCAAGACCAATTCAAGATGCATAATGTGGGACATACAGTGAGGGAAAAAGTATTTGATCCCCTGCTGATTTTGTATGTTTGCCCACTGACAAATAAATGATCAGTCTATAATTTTAATGATAGGTTTATTCGAGCAGTGAGAGACAGAATAACAACAACAAAATCCAGAAAAACGCATGTCAAAAATGTTATAAATTGATTTGCATTTTAACGAGGGAAATAAGTATTTGGCCCCCTCTCCATCAGAAAGATTTCTGGCTCCCAGGTGTCTATTATAGAGGTAACAAGCTGAGATGATGAGCACTCCCTTTAAGAGTGTGCTCCTTAAGGGTGTGCTCCTAATCTCAGCTCGTTACCTGTATAAAAGACACCTGTTCACAGAAGCAATCAATCAATCAATCAGATTACAAACTCTCCACCATGGCCAAGACCAAAGAGCTCTCCAAGGATGTCAGGAACAAGATTGTAGACCTACACAAGGCTGGAATCGGCTACAAGACCATCGCCAAGCAGCTTGGTGAGAAGGTGACAACAGTTGGTGCGATTATTCGCAAATGGAAGAAACGCAAACGAACTGTAAATCTCCCTCGGCCTGGGGCTCACCTCGTGGAGTTGCAATGATCATGACAATGGTGAGGAATCAGCCCAGAACTACACGGGAGGATCTTGTCAATGATCTCAAGGCAGCTGGAACCATAGTCACCAAGAAAACAGTTGGTAACACACTATGCCGTGAAGGACTGAAATCCTGCAGCGCCCTGCTCAAGAAAGCACATATACATGCCCGTCTGAAGTTTGCCAATGAACATCTGAATGATTCAGAGGAGAACTGGGTGAAAGTGTTATGGTCAGATGAGACCAAAATGGAGCTCTTTGGCATCAACTCAACTCGCCGTGTTTGGAGGAGGAGGAATGCTGCCTATGACCCCAAGAACACCATCCCCACCGTCAAACATGGAGGTAGAAACATTATGCTTTGGGGTGTTTTTCTGCTAAGGGGACAGGACAACTTCACCGCATCAAAGGGACGATGGACTGGGCCATGTACCGTCAAATCTTGGGTGAGAACCTCCTTCCCTCAGTCAGGGCGTTGAAAATGGGTCGTGGATGGGTATTCCAGCATGACAATGACCCAAAACACACGGCCAAGGCAACAAAGGAGTGGCTCAAGAAGAAGCACATTAAGGTCCTGGAGTCGCCTAGCCAGTCCCCAGACCTTAATCCCATAGAAAATCTGTGGAGGGAGCTGAAGGTTTGAGTTGCCAAACGTCAGCCTCGAAACCTTAATGACTTGGAGAAGATCTGCAAAGAGGAGTGGGAAAAAATCCCTCCTGAGATGTGTGCAAACCTGGTGGCCAACTACAAGAAACGTCTGACCTCTGTGATTGCCAACAAGGGTTTTGCCACCAAGTACTAAGTCATGTTTTGCAGAGGGGTCAAATACTTATTTCCCTCATAAAAATGCAAATCAATTTATAACATTTTTGACATGCGTTTTTCTGGATTTTGTTGTTGTTATTCTGTCTCTCAGTGTTCACGTAAACCTACCATTACAATTATAGACTGATCATTTCTTTGTCAGTGGGAAAACGTACAAAACCTGCAGGGGATCAAATATTGTTTTCCCTCACTGTAACAGAGAGAAGACTCAGGTGGCCGGGACATAATAAAAACTGCCCTACGGTGGATATCACAAGGGAAAACACCATGGGACAAACCGAAGACCACTTGGCAATGCGCCATTCAAGACAAACTAAAGACCATGTGCCTGTCTTGGGGTGAAGCAGAAAATGTTGCTAAAGACTGTCCAGCATGGCGTGGGCTTGTTGCATCCTTATGCTTCACATGGAACAAGGAAGCAGACATAGTGCTGCTCGCAGCAGACATCGCAGCTGCCGCGATTTTCACCTGAAGACGGGCGCTTGTGTTGCGTTCAAAACGTCGTGATTTATTTTATTTCTACCTACATGACTTTACCGAAAAAACCAAAGAGTATGGATTCCTGCAGTCACGAAAGCTTCAAATCAAGAAGGAGTAAGTAAGTAGCCTTTTTACAGATGGCCAGTTTGCTTCGTAGTAGAGCGAGCAACTCACAATCAGAAGATTGCAAGTTCATATCCTGGTTGGGGGTTAACATAGGGCATTATGCCTCCGGGGTTGTAAAAATAAGTACCACTTTTTTGGAAGTCAAAAATTTTGTCCTATGGATGGACTACCCCTTGCCATTGAAATGTGGAATTTACATCACTGGCTCAGGGTTGTAAGTATACGATGAGCATTGTCTCAATGCTCATTAGAGAAATACATTCCTTTGACTTGTCCCTTTTTTTTTGTTGAAACCCAATTCAGTTGTTCAGTGATGTAACAACACAACCGAAAAATAAATATCGTGGAAAAACGAAATATGTAAGCTATTTATAATCGATAACAACTAGTATTCTCGTCTTGGCATTCCCCCACTTCCCCATAACTTCGGTAATTGTACAACTGACTTTTAATTACAAATTAGCTCTGTTTAATCACTCAACCAACAGGACAGCTTGCTATCAGCAGTGACACTGAGCCACCTGGCAGAGAATGAGGAACCACGAGGATAGAACATGGAATGTAGCTCTCGCTGAATGCAAGATTGCATGCTCCATTTAGTCTCTGATAACTTTATTTATACCCCAGGGCTGGGTATATCCCAGCTAAAAGTGTCATTAGGATGTTTGTTGATCATGAGGATCTTAGTTGAGGCATACAATCTATAGCACATGAGCAATTCACGCCATTATCCCAGGTCTGTATAATGTGCTCGTTGAATGCTCCAACTGGTATTATTCTCCCAAGCTGCTGAGCCACGTTGCACAATGAGGATACGTATGATCTAACCTATGACATTTCACGGTAATGATCCGATGGATATTGAAGCATTATGAACCATTATGATGCATACATATGCACCATATTTTCTTGTTTATCAAAGTAGGGATATATATTTTTGAATACATATCCACGTGCATGATTGATTAAAATATTACACTAATTTACAGAGACGATATTTAATTCAGCACAGTCCTACACACAAGATTTAATATCAGTTATACATTTTTACATAATTTATTTTACAATGTGAAGCAGTATATTTTACATAACCAGGTGAGAGCCCTAGAAGTATATTTTGTCGTGATTTGTTTGCATCACTGCTGCACTCTATGTTGTGCGTTTTTCTTTTGCTTGTTTGTGACCCGGGTCACTCTTGCAAATTAGACTCAACCCTGGGCTCTTGAGTTCTCACCTCGTTAAACTAAAATCAACTTGCATGGGTTGCTGTATTTCTGTGTAATAGGGGTTCGTTTTATTTTTACAAGATTTCTATAGTTTGCCTGTAACTTTCCAAGAGGAAAGTTGGTGGCTTGAAATTTGACTTGAAAGCAGATGGCACGCTTTCGTATTTTCTCACATAAATTACTGATTGTGTATCTAAAATTAACACTATCTCCGTACAAAATGGCTTTAGAGGCAAATGCGCAAACCGCTATTCTCTCAGCCGCCATTTGATACGATTAGTAAGTATAGGACGTGGTTTCACAATAATCTAAAGTTTGAAATTGGCGTATATAAAATCCACTTTGGTCTCATTTCAGACCCTATTTAAATGACTCGTCCCCTGTGTGTTTTTGCACAGAAATCGTACTTCTTTTGAGTCACAGCTGTGCATTTTTTACCCCAACTTTATGTATGGAGTGTGTACCCCAGCTAGATATGTTCGTGTGTGTCTGCAAGCATTTATTTGTCGAGGACAGTGTATATGCATGTGTGATGCATATCACCTGATATGATGTCTCATCTTAAGTGGAATTGCATGTACCATAACATTTCAGACCATAAAGTTATATGAATAATGCAAGGTGTTTGCCTGGGGGCTGGGAAGTTCACATTATGTTCTTGTACATATGTATTAACTACCTTAATCGTTTTAACACAAGTTATCGGGTGTTTTGGCCTTCATTGTGACTGTAAATTGTTTAGTCATTTACTGTCATGTACACCCTCTCATTGACTGTTTATGCAATAGATAATTTACAGGAATGTCCTCGATGTGGTGTAGATCAGGGGTGGGCAAACTTTTTGACTCGCGGGCCACAATGGGTTCTAGAATTTGACAGAGGGGCCGGGCCAGGAACAGATGGATGGAGTGTTTGTGTGAACTAATATAAATGACATGTAAAAATCATTACATGAAAGGATTTGGCCTTTAACAGGTATAGGCCACTGTACGTGAGCTGTATCGTTCAGTTTCGTTCCGACAAACGGGGCACTACTTTTTCTTTTGCTCAATATGTTCAACGTTAATAAAAGGTATCTAAGCAAAAAGTTCTCCACGCATTATCCTGCAGTTAATGAGAAAAGTGTAATTTATTGGCGCACTATATTGACTGCGTATTGAGACATATAAAACTGTTGAGCTAGATTTTCAACCAATCAGCATCGAAAATGTAAGTAGGTCAGAGCCAAAATCAAGCCAATATCACTACGCACATGTAAACATGGAGGAGGACGTAAGCAGCGCAGCTTCATCTGATAGCGGCGATCAAGCTATATTAACACCCGTAAAGTGTATTCTTCATGTCGGAAAAGATGGTGGGAATCTGAAGCAGCGTATCATCCCAAGACGAGGTGAGTTCCACACAGCCATGTCCTTTATGGCAGTCATAGGCAAACGTTTCAAAGAAGCAGGACTACAGGATATGCTGATTGAATCAAATGTGGTAGCTGTTGGTTCAATAAATGGAGTCATTAGTGGACATCACTACAACCGTAGCATTCGTGCACACAATCTCCTATTTGAGGCAATGCATTTCTTGCGGTTGAGGTCATTTCTTCAGTCCCTTCCTGAGCAACAGCACACTCGTTACATATCAGCCATGGAAGATCTAGTACGAGAGTACAAATCTGAGGCAGGATTTTCATCTAACTCAGTGTCTGACATATCAGATATGCTGTCCTGCTATGATAGATATGTACATGAGATGAACTCTGTTAATCCCACCTTTGGACTTTGGAGCTCATACATTGAAATGGTTCAACTGTTACTGAGTTTCATTAGAGCAACCAGAGACTCTGACTGGAGCCTTCACTTAGCAACAGTCAGACGTATGCTGGCATGGTATTTTGCATATGACCGCCAAAATTATGCAAGGTACCTATCAGCATATTGGGTCGAGATGATCAATCTTCCAAAGACTCATCCACACTGCTATGAAGAAGTTACTGCAAAAGGAAACTGAACAGTACAGCATAAGGATGCTAACAGGTTCTCATCCATAGCTTGTGACCAAGCAATAGAACAAATCTGCAACCGTGATTCAAAGACCAAAGGCGGCATAACTGGGATAACATTGAACAGAGGTGCCGTCCAGCGATGGATACTGTCTCATCCTGAACGTTCTGCAATCACAAGGCAGTGTGAAATGATGGCTGGAATGCAACATGAAGAGAGGGGTCATAAAGAGTTGGATGCAACAAGAATTGCAAAAGACAATGCTGCTGTTATATCTTTGGTTTCAGCGGTTGAGTCTTTGATCAATCCCTTCCTGCCTCGTGAAGATCTTGTATGTATTAGTTCTGGTGTTGTTGCTACAAAGACTGTCAGAGATGACATACAAAGTACTTGTGATAAAGGTGAAACAGCTCTGAATAATTTCATCCAAGATCGAGTCCAGTCATCAAAAACAGACTTCTTCTCTCCAATAAAGTCCTTGAAGCTCACTACGTTTGGGGATCAAATGAAGAAATCATCCAAGACAAAAGATGGAAATCAAGTCATTCTAAAAAATGACAGGAGACTCTTTGCACGACTGTTAGTGATAAGTCAATCCCGATCTGTAAACTTGAAAGAGATTCTGACATATTCACTTGGCAATATCTCATCCCCGCTAGCAAGCACTGATGGTTCATTAGCCAAAACAAATAAGGCTGCTCTTCTAACTTGTTTAGAATCAAAGAACAAGGACTGTCATGTGAACAAGACTGTTGGTGATAATGGTGCCTTACTGATAGATGGCATGGCATTGATCAGGAGTCTCAAGAATATACCAGACACATTCGGTGAGCTTGCTGATGATCTTCTTCAACTTATGATTAAGATGGGTAGAAAGTTCAGTTGTCCAAGGGCCGATTTTGTCATTGATCGCTACCCGGCAGTGAGCATCAAAAATGCTGAACGATCAAGACGTGCTGTTGCTGGACAACAACTACTGCAAATATACAGCATCAAGCAGAAGACTCCAAGTCAGTGGACCAAGTTTCTAGCCAGTGGTGAAAATAAAGAAGCCTTGACAGCCTTTCTCTTTGAGACATGGAGAACTGTGCCTTTACAAGCAGCTGGAAAAGACATAGCTATCTTTGTGGCACACAGAAATGTATGTCACCAACTCTGTCAAAGATGTAGAATCTTTGACTTGTGACCATGAAGAAGCTGACACGAGGCTCCTACTTCATGCAAAACATGCCTGGAGTGAACTTTATAATAAGATAATCATCCAGAGTCCTGACACTGATGTTGCTATCATTTCACTTTCAATAATGGCTAAGCTTCCCTCAGCAAAGATGTACTTTCTGACAGGAACAAAAGACAGGCAAAGAATGTTAGATCTCCAGGCTATTGGTTCTACTTTGGGTCCTTCACTAACAGAGGCACTGATAGGACTACACACATTCACTGGCTGTGACTCAACTAGTTCCTTTTATGGGAAAGGAAAAGAGAAACCACTAAATATAGTGTCTGGAAATGCAGAGTACATCAGTGCATTTGTTGCTCTTGGGAGGCAATTTGAAATGGACAGCACCACATTTGTGACCATAGAACGTTTTGTGTGTGAGCTGTATGGAGAAAAGGTATCAGATGTTAATTTGGCCAGATACAATAGGTTCTGTGTCCAGGCCTCTTCCGAACAGGCATTACCTCCAACAAAAGATGCACTTACAGAGCACTTCAAGCGTGCTAACTACCAAGCTGCAATCCACAGGAGAGCATTGGATCATTTTAGAAATGCTCCCAGTCCAGACGGCTTTGGATGGATTGTCAAGGATGGTGATCTCATCATATCATGGATGACTAAAGATTCAGCTCCTCAACAGATTTTGGGGTCACTCCACTGTGGGTGTAAGTCTGGTACTTGTACAGGTGGAAGGAGCTCATGCCACAAGGCTGGCCTGGCCTGCACTGACCTATGTAAATGTGTTCATTGTGACAATGTGAGATTAACTGAGGATATTGTTTCATGTGAATGTGATAGTGAGGACAGTGATCTTGATATTTAGTGATGTGTATATGCTAATAAAATTAATATAGGACATATATATTTAATATAAATCAATAAAAATTAAATCTTGTTTACAATAATCATTCCTGTGAATATGTACATGTAGTGCAGTTACTGCTCGTGTATGCGAATTGACAATTCACCATTAAATGTGTTATTTTGAAAAGTGTTTTTTTTTATATATTATATTTTGGCTTAATTCTATTTGTTATTCAGATTGTACCTCAAATATTACCTTTGAATTGGAACAACATAATGAGAAGTAATTGGGATGTTAATGCTACAGTAGAAGTTTTCTTGATAATCTTATCATGTTTATTGTGCATAGATAGCAACTTCAGGTATATCACACATTTCAAACTGGTTTATTTTGTACTTCAAGTTGTAATTCTGCATTTTTGGGTTTATATGATAAACAGGTTTGAAATTGCAAAATTCCCTTTGGTTTCCCTTTTTTTCAAAATGGGCACCTTTAGCATCATTTTTCTCAAAAACTGCAAGGTTGTGTGCGGAGAACTTTTTCCTAAGGAATCTCTATATATTTCTGATGTTAAATATGAAAAAAGTAGGTAGTGCCCCAAATGGTGGAACGAAACCCTATTTCTAGGCCTCTTTTAGGCTACCGACAGCGGCCTAGTAGCAAGGCATTTATTTGTAAGGCAATTTAACACATTGCACGAAGATGAACAATACAAAAACATGTCGTAACGTGACTGATCAAACATCATGAAAACATCTGAGGCCTGCGCCAAACCAATTACCTCACTTGAACTTCTTTATTATCTACATTAACAGGTTAGAGCAGCCATGCAGGCTGTGTGTCAGAGATTTGGCTCCAACCTCGCTGCAGCAACACATCATCACTTTCAGTTTCAATGGGAACAGTGTCGTTGATCTCCCATTTTTGCCAGTGCATCCAAGTCTGGAGTTATTTTGGTTGTGGCAATTCTCAGCATAGATCTGAGGTGCTGATCCGTTAACTTTGATCTGTGACGGGCTTTGTTGGCGTTCATGACGCTGAATGTCTGCTCACACACATAATTCCGTACTTTCATCCAGTGCTAGTGAATATAATTCAAAGGAATCAGACTTTTTGTTTAATTGACTGGCTATATTTTTATCAATCAGTTCCACACGGCGAGTCACAGTCTTGCGTGATTAACTGACTATTTCAAATTTGTTTTTGATCTACGGACACAAGATGTCTGCTGTCTGTACCATGCATTATTTTACAAACTTGCCTTCGGAGAAAGTGGTAATGAGTGGTAATGTTGGTGAGAAGGTTTTAAAGAAAATTTTAATCGAAGTGAAGAAGGAAATTATTGAAAAGTTCGTATAATTAATGATTTTTCAAACTTTAATTATGTTTTCTCTGCTTAAAACTCTTTAAAAAACTGTGGGGTCTAGAAGGGACTCGTGAAATTCGGAGAGAACTCGGAGTTAAGTTTTGTTTGTTTTGTTGAATTACACAAAGCGTAACAGTTATATATATATAACTTTAGTTATATTAAATTCCTCGTAAGATATTAATTTTGTGAGTGTAGTCATACCCCTCCCCCTCATTGAAGCCGTAATTTAGAGAGCGAAAGCGCCGAGTACGTAAATCGCTAACATAAGAACCCGTTAATCTCTTCTCGCATCATTCATACGATGATGCGGTGAAGTAAACGTTGATACGATATTACGGTGAATGCTTCCAAAAACAATACTGTACCCAAATATTACTGTTAACTTACTTTCAATTGAAACATGAATTGCTCATACGAATATTCTCTCTCTCTCAGAATCGACCGACTGATGTAGCAGACGAAACAATCATCTTGTTGAACGATTCTAAACCTTGATGCGGCAATGTTAGTTTTCTCTGTTGTTCAAGGTTTTCTCAGTGTTATTCAATGTTTTTACATTTAGCAATCACGTCATCCGGAGAGCGGCCAGCAGTAATCAGTATCGTGTCATCTGCAAAAAATATGTACTCTGGAATGATCCAGATCAGTGCGCAAGTCATTGACATGAAGAGAGAACAAGAGGCGGCCAAGGATGGAACCCTGTGGAACCCCTTTTGTTATCTTAACACTGTTTGACCTCCAGCCATCTTTCAATATAGTTTGGTTGCGAGAAGAGAGGTATTTTTTTAACCATTCTATTGCGTGTTTGGAGAAACGGAGGCAACTTAATCTACTAAGCAGGGTGTTGTGGTCGACTGTATCAAAGGCTTTGGACAAGTCAAGAAAAAGACTGGCGCAATACTGCTTATCATCAAGGCGACTAAATGTGATTCAGAGAGCTTAATGCAGCAGATGTGGTGCTGTATTTTTTTCAGAACCCAGATTGGTTTCGATGTAAAAGAATGTTGTCAGACAAGAAACTGCTAATTTGGTAGTTCAATAGTTTTTCTAAAATTTTCATCAACGGAGATAAAATTGAGATAGGTCGTTAGTTATTTGGATCATCTTTAGGGCCCCCTTTGTGAAGTGGACGAACATAGGAATGTTTCCATTCTAGAGGTACTGATGCTTCTTTGATGGACAGGTTGAAAATATGGGCTATAATTTTTGTAGATTAGGTGACCAACAATTAGAAGAGCAAATATGGGAATGCTATTTGCTCCGGTAGAGGAGGACCCTTTGAGGTAGGAAAGTTGTTTCAGAACATTACTTTTGTGGATAGGTTGGAAACTAAATTCGTTGAATATTTGGACAAACGTGTAGGAAATTGCATGAGCAGGGGTGACTCACAATACATTATCAGAAAAATGAAGGTAAAATTGTCGACTACTTTTTGGGGCTCTGAAAAAGTCACGATTTCGGTTAAGTGCAACAGGAAGATTATCTGTGTTAGATGCCTTTTTGATACTGTTTTCCAGAAGAGCCTGGCGTTGCCATGTGATTCCAGGAGAATGGAGGAAACGTAAGCATTTTTGCATGCCATATTTGTTTTACACATCTATTCCTTAAAATCCTGTATTCTAGCCAGTCTTTAACCAAATTACTTTTCTGAGCACATGCCCAAGCCTTGTTCCTAGTTTCCAAGAGCTTAGTAATCAAATGATCAAACCATGGTGGGCGGTTGCCTTTAATTTTAAATCTAACCGATGGAGCATGTTTGTTAAGAAATTGGAGAAACGTATACCTGAATGTTTCCCAAGCCGTAGTCAGGTTGGGGATATCACAGATATCCGAATGATGCATATCATTAATAAATGCCTGTATACTGAAGTGTCTCATGGAGTGCTTATCAACCAATTTAGGGGGGGCTTTGGGTCTGGCTGACGATCTCACCCCAAATATGAAGGAGTGATCACTAAGGTTATTACCCAGAAAACCAGTAAGTGGGAAATTGTGAGGGGCATTAGTCAATAGGCTGTTAAGCAGAGATGACTCTCCTGGATGTTTTAGGTTGGGTCTTGTGGGGACATTTATTAATTGAAATAGGTTAAATTCATCCGCAAAATGTGTGGCTACGGCCGGCGGGTTTAGCCAATTCTAATTCGGATCACCTATTAAAACTGTTTCACCTTTAGGGAGGCCCCCAAGAAGCTCCCCCAGTGCAGTCCCAGCTTCAACATCCTTACCACTAAGTGGTCTATAGCAGCACACTACCAAAACTGTTGATTTTTAGGGAGATTGATTCTGAGAGCCAGACCTTTAAAGTAATATTTTTTTTTTAAATAATGAGCTGGTGAACATGCAATAGTACTACAAACATATATGGCAATTCCACCTCCTTTAGACCCTCCGTCAAGCCGAAAAAGGTTGTAGTTGTCAATCGTAATCTGCAAGTCATTGACGGCCGGAATGAGACATTTTTCTGTAAGGCAGAAAATGTCCGGGTCCAGATTTGCCACTTCTAGTTTTAGTTTACTTAATTTAATCGCAAGCCCTCTAATGTTGACGTGTAATTGCATTACATACTCGAGTCAAAACATGCAAGAAATATCGTGATAATGCATCTACACGTATGACCTCACTCTTAAACATCCATGGTATACTACATCATATTTGCAAGCAGTACCGACCATGCGTGCCTATTGTCTTTTGTTTTTCATATGCTGCTTCCTATTCACAGTTCTACTCACTGCAGTAAATTGAATTAAAGCATCACGTTCATCCACATTGTTAACCTCCTGAATGCCTTTAGAATTAATCACGCTACCAAAACTTGTTTTCCGTCAGTGAGACAATCTGTTCATTATTAACCTCTTAAATGCATTTAAAATTCGTCATACTCTGAGGACCAGCTGCGCTTCAACTAGACTTTGGACTGTTGTCTTCGTATATGACCAGATGAGAAGTGTCTTCTTTGGTTGTTTTAAAACAAAACAATTTATATTAACGAATGGATTTGTTGATTTTATATTTTTTACCATTAAAATAATCAGCAATACACTAAACACTTTAAACCTCATCATATCCAAAATATGAGGATCAAGGATATGGACTTTGAGGGACATCCTACTTTTGTAATCCTCTTTGAGGTGCACCGAGTGAGCCAGGGGAAAAGATGGGTACTTGTTATCATTACGGAGCAGCACGGCTTTGAGGCTCCTGCATGACCTGTCAATGAAGAGGCGCCAATCATTCTGGTTACAGGTGATTCCGATTGCCTCGAACAGACTGGTCACATTGTGGCAGAAGCAAATACCATCTTAATGGGAGAAGAAGCTGCAAAAAGGTTGGTGACGCTTCCTCTGATCTGCGACTTCCACACTTTCATACAACAAGTTCCACTGCTTGAATCTAGACGTCAAAAGCTTGCCATTGAACTTGGTGAGATCAAGATCTCTGATCAAGTCGTTGAGGTCTTTTTGGTTGGGGTAGTATGGGTTTCTCACCTCAGCTCCACCTCTGAATTTGTCATCTGGATCTACGTCTTCCTCGCTCTCTGACTTGCTGCTATCTTCTAAAGACGGCTGCTCTCTCTCCGGAGGAGTAGGTACGGGAACTCATGGCAGTGTGACACCGGGGCGATGGATGAAGGAAGGTCCGGATACGTGATCGCAGGTGCATTCTTGCCCGTCCGACGTTTGGAAGGGTCCACCATGCAGAAGTAGCAGTTGCTTGAGTTGTCAGTAGGTTCCTGCCAAATTCTTTGGATAGCGAACTTCATGGCTCTCTTTTCCCCTCTGTACCATCCTACAAAAACACATTAATTTCACCATGACTAATGTGTAAGAGATTCTCCCAACATGTTCCATGTTATATATTGCTTCAATAACGTTAAAAATTGTAAAACATTAAAACATTTAAAACGTAAATTTTTTGTATTTTAACAAATTTTATAACATTAAATTCTGAGCAACAATTGTCCATCTTACCTTACAGAGTTGTTTTGCATTGCTCGCAGGTGAAATGAGATGCCCAGGGTTTGTCTTGATCCCCGACAGACATGCCGAAATATGCCTTGGAGGCCTCACGCATCTTAGCAGATGCTTCCACAGAGTTCTTTTTCGTTCTTGTCTTGATAAATTGGCCGCAGACATAGCAAAATGCGTCTGCCAGATGCTTGCCATCTCAGAAAAAACTCAAATATGTAACCACTTATTCAGCTGGAACTAAACTGTGTTACATAGTGTGTTACATCGTGTATAATCGGATGAATTTGCTGCCATTCCTGGGTTACTCTTCTTATTGACATGAAGGCTTAGATAATAAGAATAGTATTGCCCTTTTGGAAGACCACTTCTAAATACCTATACACCATATTTGGAAGAATGTTCCACCACTTCCGGGTCGCTTCCTCTGATCCAAGCAAAGTATAAGATAATACAGGTAGGAACAACAGTTCCACACTGCCCACCAGGGATTATGTGTCTGTCTGTCGTGCATAGCCACACCGTCGATTTGCATTTCATAAAGCGCTTCGGGCGGGTTCAGCACCACGTGATGCGCCGCCCCAAGCAGCTTGCGCCGCGTGACACGGATCGCACGAATGCGCTGTCCAACCAAGTTCCTACCTGCCCACTCTGAAGGAACGTGTTAAGAGATAGATTTAGCCCACCGAACTGACTTCAGTTCCAGGGCATGGTTTGTAAAATTGGTGGCCTTGCCACCCATTTTGGTGGCCTTGCCACCCATTTTACAAACTGCACTGATATGTGCAGTGAAGCATGGTCACACAGCCCCCATGAAAGACACACCATGGGGAGGCTTTCATCCAGCAAGTAATTGACAAAGGTTTGTAATTTATTATGACTAAATATTAGTACTGTTGCGGTATTGGTTCCTGAAGGAAACTTTTAACGCGTAAAACGGAGTAACATACCCAATTTCTCAGTAAACGTTTCTCAGCATTATTAATTCCAGCCATTCTCAATCCACCAATGGATGAAAGTCTCGCCAAGCCTTGTCAGTTATGGAGGTTTTTTCTATCATACTTCACCAGACTTGTCAGTGCGGGTTGGTGAAAGGAGGTTGGGTGGGCAGCACTGGTTCTGATATCACTTGCCACTGCTGTTAGCTGTGGTCGGGAATCAAACTTGGGTTGCCAGGTTCATAGTGCACTGCACTAGCCATTAGGTCACCACTCCGTCTCCTCTCTGTAGTGCTGCACAAAATTAACAAGAGTACTTTTTCTTCTGCTTAAGTAACTCAGTCCTGTGCAATAAATGTTCATCAATAAAAATGTGACTGAAATTGCATTTTCCTGAGGAGAAATCATTCTGAGAAAATGTTATTTGATCAGCTTGGAACCAGATTCGTGTTGTGAACAAGGGATCTCAACATCACAGGGCCCTAGCAAACCAGAAAAATACATACCTAGTTTTTTTTGTCACGTATTTTATCTCGAGTATTATTTAAAATTGAATGACTTTGCACCTGTCTGACCTCCACATGGCCAAACCTGTGCCTGTAAACCCGTACAGGCAGTGCCAACCACGGTTTCGAAATGAACTGTCCTTGCTCACATGCAAGTGTAAATGGACGTTATAAAAGGAATTGTAAAGTTGACATCATTTCATATCTGGGAAGCAAGGTCTAAACTTCCATGGAAGCTTTTCAATATGGTAACACGTTGCAGTGATTAATAATTTATAGGGAAAATACCATGAAAGTGTTCCATTAAGTGTTGCCTTTTTGTGATAGTTTTGTTGACAGAGGGAAATAGAGTAGCATTATTTTACTGGAACTGTTTTGAACATTCAGTAGCACATTCTTGAACAATGACATTACAGATGAATCAACCAAGAGGCCATTTTGGGGGCTGGCATAACATGATTTCCATTTGGGCCACATTTGTTAATATATTTTTGTTGTTAAGGTAGATTGCAATCAATAATCTTAAATTCACCCCACTGCCTTGGATCTCAGAAGTGTACTTTGGCCATCTGATCCTGGTCTATTGTGTGTGCCGAGGTCATGTCTCTGTAAGATGGGTGACCGGGCCTTTTGTTGCGTGTCCCTTAGGCTATTTAATTCACATCCACTGGACATTCACTTTGCTGACTCTCCCCTCACTTTATTCAAATCGCGTCTTGAGACTCACTTATTTGAAGGGCTTTTTCTATTTATTTAATATTTGTTTTAGGGTAGGATTTTATTTGTGTGAGCCTGCGTATGGTGTGTGTGTGTGTGTTTTGTACAGTGCCTCGTGATCTCCGGGTGAAATGTGCTTTATAAGTGTAAATTATTATCTAGGTTGAGCCGAGTTAGTATTTGGATGGTGTTGTAGGTGTGGAGGTTCTGTAATGACCAGGGAATGGCAGTATTGAGTGTCATCCCTCGGATGTGTGGTGGTGTTTTCTTCTTTGTACATGTCTAACGGTCATTAATGGCATCATCTAGGTTTCCCAATGCCAAACCCTACTAAATATGTAAATAATTTGCATTACTTATTTTTTAACACCCATAATTTATTTCATTCAAATAAATTCACAAGAGATGTGAAAGTATTTCAACCTGGTCATAGTATCATTATTGTTTACTGCTTATCCGTAAATATTGTACTCAGATTGTCAGCAACCATGACTGACTACTAAGTACTATATTGTTGTATGCGTGTGTGTAACATTTGGATAGAAAAAAAGCACTTAAGCAATTTATAAAAAATTCTGGTGACAGTTATTTTAATGAACGTTTAATGATCTTTTATGAGAAAAATTATAATGCATTACTTTGCATTTTACATTACTGGGTAATCTGAAATACAAAGTGGGTTGGTTAATTTATTTCCCCAATTAAAATGCTAGCGATACAGTCCCAAGTACTGTATATATTTTCTGAATACCCTAAATCATTGCTCTTTGAATATACTGATACCCAACATTACAATGTAGAAGCTCAAGGTCACCAGCAGAGACGTGTACTGCTCCATGTGTTTAAAATGCAGTACTGTAACCTTTGAACTTTACCACTGTACATAGAAAAAAGTCCTTTAGAAAGTTCCCTGTATATATTTTTTGCGCATTGTATGATTTATCACTGAAAAGTACACAACACTACGGATAAATATATGCTTTAAATTGCATTGAGAGAAAGAAGAACATTTTGTTTTGATAATATACATAGATTGATGACAAGGTTGTAACGATTAATACCAGTGGGCTTTGGTAGGATCCGTCCCTCGAAGGGATGGTGGACAGTGGTTGAGAATAGTGATGGAGTGGAAGCTGGGGAATAAAAGGCACCTGGGAGGATCACCATAGCGAATATTGAATGATCACATCGGTTCACGTGCTGGTGCTAAGTGGATTGTTAGATTTATGAGGTTATGGCGGCTTGGGGAGGCCTTCATTCAGCAGTGGATTAACCATGGCTCATGATTTTATTATTTAAATTCTACGTGACTCTACCGAAAGAACCAAGAAGATGAATCCCTGCAGTCACGAAAGCTTTAAATCGAAATTGAAATATATACTTTACTAATAAATGAAACAATAATAAGTAACAGCCCTTTGTCAGTCAATTGTTTGATGACTGCCCCCACACAATGTTGTGCATGAGGGTTGTTTAACCATACTTAACCACACTGGTCAGTGCCGATTGTTGAAGGAATTGGCCCATAATCTCAACATTGAAGTGAGTACAGTTCAGAGCACAGTGTGCTAACCACTGTGCTATCTCTTGGTCTTCTACTCATAAACATGTGGAAAATAGTTACGAAAACAAGTTTGCCCATTTACAGAATATATCGACATCTGCTACGTGTGCAATCTATACTTTGTGCGTGTATACCTCGTATATATGTATGCCAGACGTTATTACTGCCACCTCTGATGTAAATGTGTCAGCACCACAGGTTGTTTTCTTGAAACCAATATGATTCCAATTGTGAACTTCACTGTAATTGTATGTACACGTGAAACAAAGAGGGTTTGAAGTCATTTCACAGCTTTTATTGTTTTTTGTTTGCATTTCACAGTATTGTAATAACATAGAATATATATCAACCTGACAAGATGAGACTGGTGGCTGAATGTAGGCATGCAGTGATTGTAGATGAGTTGAACATTGTTCCCAGCTGTGAGAGTTCATGAGTATTATTCTGAAAACCAAGCAAGGTAGCCGTTGCAAGATAATATTTTCCCTGCTCCGCTTATGCTTTTTGTTTAGTTTCAGTTTTGCTCTACGTGGCTTTAGCATTTACACTGAATTGTACGAATTCTAACCACAGCCTAGGGTAATTTGCAGCGACCCACAATTCATATTTTATTTTCTCTTGCGTATGGAAATATGTAAAGGAGCTAACTGCAAATGTCGAGGTCTGCTCACCACGAGGGTGCTTCAGGAGAGACTTCATGTAGTTTTGCTAATTCCTCCGTTAAGGAAGCACAGACTATAATGGTTTACAATCTGGTTAATAGTTTAGGTTGCATGGCCGCTATTAAAGTTCATAAATACACTTGTTGTGAAGTGATTACTTTTCTTTGTCTTCCTAGACTAATAAGGGAAACAAAGAAGCACAAACGAAACAGACCAAAATATAAACAATAAAAAACTAGACCGCAAAAACCGGATAATGTTGAACATAATTGTGATCCTGAATTACTAAAATTAATAAAATCACTGGTGAGGTGAATTGTTGAATGCCTACTATGAAGCCACCAATTTCTTACCGTGAGGGTCTGTGAGGATTAGTGGCTGTCGTTCATAAGGTTGGTGATGGGGAGGTTGTTCTTCTATTCTTGTGTATGGCTATATGTATGTTCTTTGGTTCTTTTCGGTTAAGTCACGTCTAAAAATAAAATAATAACTCAAAATAAAATAACACATTACGACGTTTCGATTGCAACACAAACAATCATCATCAGGCATAAAAGAAATAGCAACAAAAATCTAACTAGAAAAAACTATAGACAGACATACAAGCAGACAGACATCACAACGGCACACAGAGAGAGGAGTAAGCTGACAACGCGGCACGGGCACGCAAGCCTGAAAATTAGGAGGCAGGCACACGAAAATTAAATAACCTAGTAAAATATCGAAATGTGATGTAATACAACACAGAGAGTCGGTTAACACACAATTAACGCATAGCCTGGTTGATTACGTGTTTCAAAATTTGCTAAGTTAGAATTTAAAGTGTGAGCAACAAAAATCTAACTAGAAAACTATAGACAGACATACCAGCAGACAGACATCAGTTAGATTTTTGTTGCTCACACTTAAAATTCTAACTTAGCAAATTTTGAAACACGTAATCAACCAGGCTATGCGTTAATTGTGTGTTAACCGACTCTCTGTGTTGTATTACATCACATTTCGATATTTTACTAGGTCATTTAATTTTCGTGTGCCTGCCTCCTAATTTTCAGGCTTACGTGCCCGTGCCGCGTTGTCAGCTTACTCCTCTCTCTGTGTGCCGTTGTGATGTCTGTCTGCTTGTATGTCTGTCTATAGTTTTTTCTAGTTAGATTTTTGTTGCTATTTCTTTTATGCCTGATGATGATTGCTTGTGTTGCAATCGAAACGTCGTAATGTGTTATTTTATTTTGAGTTATTATTTTATTTTTAGACGTGACTTAACCGAAAAGAACCAAAGAATAATTCCTGCAGTCACGAAAGCTCCTAAATTAAGATTATATGTATGTTAACACGCTAAATGAAAATGTTGAAGTCTGCTCGCCACGAGAGGGCTTCAGGGGTTCGTGTAGTGTTGCTATTCCTCCGCCGTTGAAGTAACACAGACTACAGTGGTTTACTATGTGGTTCATAGTCTGGGTTGCATGAACATTATCGTACTACTCTGCCTTTGCTTTAATTTGGCATTCATGAAGGAGATGTGCGCATTGGCCTGCTGATGTTATGATGTGGTTGATGGTTACACCGGGGTCTTCGAGGAATGGCAAAGCCAGGAGGTACGATGGCTGGGTCTCGACTGAGGTGTTGATTCCAGACACTCATGTTGTTCCACTCTGGGGAGGTTATCATGTGACAGGAATTCAGAGGGGACAGTGTGGCTCATACCTTTACTTTTGCTTTTGCATCAAATATTAATTTTTTATCTCAATATTTTTTTAAAGCAAACTACATGTACCTGTGATTGTATTTTATACATATCATGACGAGAGGTCAGGATATTCCATTTATTATAAATCCGTGCAGTATAGAAGAATATATGCACCGTATTCAGTGTATGATCCAAAACGTAATGTATAGTTATCTTCCTGTCGGTTACACTCACTTATTGTTTCTTTTAACTGTTGTTCTTTAGCCATCATGGTCTTTTGCGCACCTTGGAAAAAATTATTATGATGATAATAGTGTAGGGGTGTTACAGAAGGGCTGTTATAGAATGGGATCAGATGGGAAAGAAACACAGTGGGCGTGGCTATGTCGGTGCACGGGAAGGTGCTCCCAGCGACGTCCGCATCGGGCAGCCTGGGGGGCTGACTCGGAGCTGGGATCCCCCGGGGCCCCATCCCTCAGCGGGGGTTTTGGTATAAAAGTGGATGACCCGGAGGGCTCAAGGAGAGATGTGGAAGCTAACCAGTGAAGACTGAAGATCGTCGTAGATAGAGCCCTGGACTCCCCTGGATCGCCGCCCTTATCAGGGCCGAACAGGATCGAGCCAACGGCGTGGTCCCGAGAGCCAGAGCCGGTGCTCTTGTAAGAGCTGGTCTGGGACTCCGGGTACCGTGAGCCCGACTTACCAGTGTCGGGCTAGCTAGCCTCCCCTAGCCCGTTAGTGGAGGACCAGAGGTAGGCTAGGCGTAGCTAGAGAGTGTATCCCCAGTTAGACGGGTGAGGGGGCCGATACCCCCTCCAGTGTTGTATGTAAGTGTTGTGCTTTACCGACACGGAATAAATACGTGTGCCTCCAAACCCAGGCGTCTAGTCTCCTGGAACATTATTACATCTGGTGTTAGAAGTGATCGACCACGAACATGGACACGCGACGGCCAGCTCGTGCCAGGGTACCGGGGGCGGAGGACACCGCTGCAGAAGTTGAGCCCGAGATGGCTGGAGGCGACGCCGAGCAGCCGGGGCCGGATCCATCCACACCGCAGCGTCTGGATGGAGGGGAGCCGTCAGCAGATGGACTGCGGCAGGCTCACGCGAGACTGGCGGAGCTGCTTCACGCTGCTGCCGCCACGCTTGAACAAATTACGCGGCTGGGGGCTGGTGGACCGCCACGGAGCGACGACAGCCGACGAGCAGCACGGGTTCCCGCCATTTCGACGGAGCCGGATTTTGAATCTCCCGCCATCGCCGCAGCAGCTGCTGATGGCGTGGCCGGGCTGAGCCTCGCGTCCGACGTCGGGCGTACAGTGGCTGCTACGTCATCAACAGCGGCCAGCGCGTCACCAGTGGTGCGACCGGCGATGCCACTCGTCGTTCGCGCCAAAGCCGAGCCGAGTGACGGAAGCGACGGGGGGCGACCTTCCACTGCGGCCGCTGCGTTGCACCAACGTCTACCTCCCCTCAAGGAGTTTGTGGGCGAGGATGGTGACTGGGGCGGCTTTCAGCGGCGCTTCCTCGCACACCAGGAGATGGCGCAGTGGACCGATGCCGAGGCTCTCTGCGCACTGCCGGCGCTGCTCGACAGCGATGCCCTCGCTACTCTCACCTCGGCGCCGAAAGCCAAGCGCGCCACGCTGCAGATGGCGCTTCAGCTGCTGGCTGCAGTCTACGGACCACCGTCTGACTGCAGGCAGCTATTCTACGATCGTCAGCGGGGTGCCAAGGAGTCGCCCCTGGCGTATCGCACGGCTCTCTTGGCACTGGCAAGAACGGCTTTCCCGCGAATGGATGACGAAGGAGTGGACGCCATGGTGACAGAGAAGATCCTCTTGCTGGCTGACCAATTGGACATCGTCGTCGTGGCGCAGGACGACGCTGAGATGTCCTCCCTCCGGGCCGCACGACACCTCCACGCCAACTTACTCTCGCAGCGACGAAAGGCCAGCAAGGCGGCGACCGGCCGTGCTGTGGCTGCAGCCACCCTCCCGGCGGAGGAAATTTGCGCCGTCGACCGTCAGCTGGAGTGGAGAGCGGGAGTACGGCCGGCTCGGGACGGACCGGGCCGCCTCGACCAGCCAACGTCATCGGCAGCGCTCCCGCGCTGCTACAATTGCGGCCTCCGGGGTCATGTCTCCTCGGGATGCCGTTCTCCTCGGCAGCGCGGGGCGACGCCTCGACAGGACGCCGCGCCTCCTCCCAAGCTCCAACAACATAACCCGGCGAGTCGCGGCACCCCTCATGTTGGGCCCACACACACACCTGTCACACGCTCACGCACCGCAACGAACGGGGGGCCGAAATTGCACACCGTCGCGCCAACACGTACCACTGTGGGGACTAATATCCAACCCAGCCAGTGGTCCGTGTTGGCCCATCGCGTTGTGGCCGCGTCGTCGGGGTCGTCAGCCGTTGTGGGGTACATTTATGGGGTTGAGGTGCGCATCCTGGTCGATACGGGAGCATCGGCGACCATTATTTCGGAATTGATTTACAACATTCTTCCTGTTCAGAGCCGTCCTTTGCTGCCCGTTGATGTACCGTTCTATGCTGCTAACGGGGGCTCACTGGGCATCATTGGACAAATTCGAGCGCAAATTTGTATCGGAGATATCAAATTATCTGGCCCAATTTTTGTCTCCTCCTCGCTGGCGGTTCCGTGCCTGCTGGGGACGGACTTCCTGGGCAAAATGCCGATCCGTATCTTAATCGACCAGGGCTGTATTGAGCTCCCGTCGGGCCGACGTATGGCATTTCTGCCGTCTCCCTCTGCGGGTCGGACGGCGTTCGCGACGGTACCGGTGCTCATTGACAGAATGGTACGCGTACTGCCGGGGGCCCAGATGCTGGTGCCTCTTAAACTACGTCGGCCTTTCGCTAAAGGGATTGGGGACCAGGGGGTTCTGCTGGGCCCTTCTAGGGTCGGGGTTAGCGGACTTCATTTTATTCCGGCCCAGACCATCGTTAAGGGGGACGGGGACCCTTTCATCGCGGTCCTCAATGTGGGGTCGCGGACAGTGGTGCTTCCACAGGGGACCGTGCCTGCTCACGCAACGCCGGTGCCCTGTGAGGAACCCGTCGTAAATCACGTGAGCGCTGCCCCTCTGCCGCGACCACATACGGACAGTGATGAGGGGTGGCTCGAGGCGCTTTGTGCGGGATCGACGGACCTGTCGGACTTAGAGCGTCAAAAGCTTAAAACACTGCTGCGTGAATTTTCCGACGTTTTCAGTCGGAACAAATACGATCTGGGCTGTACTCATCTGCTGCGTCACCATATTGATATGGGTGACAGCGCGCCAATACGCCAGAATCCTTTTCGGTTAAGTCCCGCCGAAAAGGACCATGTCAAATCGGCCGTTGATGACATGTTAGCCGCCGACATCATTTCTCCTTCTACCAGCCCTTGGGGAGCGCCGATTGTCTTAGTTAAAAAACATGACGGCTCGTTGCGGTTTTGCGTCGATTTTCGTCGCCTCAACAAAATTTCTGTTGCCGACGCATACCCGCTCCCACGGATAGACGAATCGCTTGACGCCTTGGCGGGGGCACGATTCTTCTCCACATTAGATTTGCTTTCGGGATTCTGGCAGCTTCCTCTGGACGATGATTCGAAACCCAAAACTGCATTCCGTACACCGCACGGCCTGTTCCAATTCAACCGGTTGCCGATGGGACTCCACTCAGCGCCGGCAACTTTCCAGCAATTGATGGAATTGGTTTTGGCTGGGTTACAATGGGACTCGTGCTTGATTTATTTGGATGACGTTATCGTCTTTAGCAAAACATTCGACGAACATCTACAGAGGTTGCGGGGAGTTTTCCTCAAAATGCGGGCTGCTAATTTGAAATTTAAACCCCAAAAATGTCATTTGTTACGCGAATCCGTGCGTTATTTGGTACATATCGTCGGACGCTCAGGTATTGCTACCGATCCCGCCAAAACGCAGAGTGTCAGCTCCTGGCCGACTCCCACCTCTGTGGGAGAGGTCAGGAGTTTTGTTGGATTCGCGTCGTATTACCGACGGTTTGTCGCGGATTTTGCAACGATTGCAAAGCCCCTACACGCTTTGACATCGAAGGGGGTCCAGTTCCACTGGGGACAGGAGGAGGAGGCTGCCTCCCGATCCCTCCGGGACGCGCTGGTAAACGCTCCTCCCTTGGGTTACCCTGATTTTTCAAAACCCTTTTTGCTCGACACAGACGCGAGCAACACGGGGATTGGGGGCGTGCTTTCGCAGGTGGTTGATGGCGTGGAACGTGTAGTAGCGTACGGTAGTCGGGTGTTGTCTCCAGCGGAGCAAAGATATTGTGTCACCCGTCGGGAACTGTTGGCAATTGTTAACTTCATCCAACAGTATCGCCCATAGCTGTACGGTCGGCATTTCACCGTCCGCACAGATCATACGGCACTACAGTACGCCCTGCGAGTTCAACAACCATCGGGACAATTGTCTCGATGGTTGGAGATTCTCCAGGACTTCGATTTCGAAACTACGTACCGTAAGGGCGTTCGCCACACCAATGCGGACGCTCTGTCACGGATGCCAACCACCTCCGAATGCGCATGCCTCCTGGGGTCAGGACGTTGCAGGCCTCCGAGTGAGATATCCGTTCCGGTCCTGGCGGCCGCCGCTGACGCAACGTCGATGACGGATTTGATTGCACAACAGGGAAAAGATTCCCTGTTGGGGTTGCCTGTTGCTGAATGGGGGCGCCTCCAGATGGAGGATACCTCCTTCCTCGCGTTGCGTCGTCGCGTCGGAAGTGCTGGGCGGGGGAGGGGTGATGTCGACTCATGGGAGATGGTCCAGGGTCTGTTAATGCATTGGGACGGGAGATCCCATCGACACCGGCTGGTGGTCCCTTCTGTTTTGCGGGGTAAGGTGGTGTGGGCCGCTCATGAGTGCCTCCTCCACCTGGGGACTCAAAAGACCCTCGCCATGCTCCAGCTAGATTTTGTTTGGCCGGGCATGACAAGGGATGTCGGGGATCTGTTGGGGTCATGTCCTCGGTGTGCGCAACGTAAACCACCAGCACGGGAGTCTAACCCGCCTTTGCAATCCATCAAAGTTTCCAGGGTCAACGAGCTTGTCGCGCTTGATATCCTGGGCCCATTCCCCGCTACCCCCAGGGGCAACAGATACCTGTTGACCGGGGTGGAATATTTTACGCGCTGGCCTATGGCCTGGCCCCTTGCCAACCAGTCGGCAGCAGCCATCGCGGAGGCCTTTGTCCAGGGATACGTCCTGGACAAAGGTGCTCCGGAGTGGCTGCTGACCGACCAGGGCAAACATTTTTCTGGTAAACTTCTCCAAGAGGTCTGTGAGCTCCTGGGCACGAAAAAAATTCGTACCTCCCCATATCATCCGCAAACTGACGGGATGGTGGAGCGTCTGCATCGAACCATCACGTCAATGCTGTCCCAACAGGTCTCGGACTCACAGACCGATTGGGACCTTCAAATTCAAGGGGTCTTGGCAGCATATAGAATGGCTCCCCATGCGGCAACGGGATTTTCCCCCTTCTTCTTGATGTACGGCCGCGAACCTGACCCACCTGTTCAGACCCAGCTGCAGATCTCCGCGCCGCGGGGTAAAACTAAATTGGCTGACCATGTTAAATTCAATATTGCTAAATTAACAGAGGCACGGGAGGCTGCTATGCAAAATTCCGACCTCCGCCAGAAGGCTAACGAGAGGCTCAGGCTGGGTCGGGCGCACGTGCTGCAGTGGAAACCGGGTGACAAGGCATGGTTACACTGTCCACAGGTACCACTTGCAACCTCCTCTAAACTGGTGCGGCCGTGGCGGGGCCCTGTGGAGGTGGTTCAGGTTTTGCGGCCTCAGTGTGTACGCATCAAATGGGGGAAGCGGCGGTGGTTTGTGCACCCCTCCAGATTGAAACCGTTCGTTGCGGCCCGAGTTCCCACTTCACACACGCGTGGCCAGACATGTGGGGGGTCCGCCGACTCACAGGGTCCGTCTCCGCTGCTCTCACCTAACGTGCTGCCGGCTGTCCCGCCCCCAGGTGCACCGGGAGTGACGGGCTCACGCCCGACAACCCCTCCTGGGGATGCCGAGGGTCGCGCGGCAACGGAAAGTGACTCACTCGGACACGGACGGTTGCCACCCAACAGTCCGCCATCCGGGGTTGCCCCATGTGACGGGCCTGCTGCAAGAACGCGCGCGAAAACGCGCAGACTTTTGTGATGCCCGGAGGATTGTACATATGTTGTGTTCACTGTGTGTTGTGTGTGTGGTGTGTTTTCCTGCAAATTGGATTGTATATATGTTGGGTTCATTGTGTGTTGTGTGTGTGGTGTGTTTTCCTGCAGATTGTATATAGGGTGCTCTTACGGAATTCGTATTTATTCGGGGGGGGGGTGCGTCGGGTTATTTCTCTTCTTGCTGTTGTGGTTCTTGTTGCAGTTCTGGTTGTTGTTATTGTTGAAAAAAATTGTGAGGCACACGCGGGTTCAAGAGCTGTACAGGGGGGTGGTGATGTAGGGGTGTTACGGAGGGGCTGTTATAGAATGGGATCAGATGGGAAAGAAACACAGTGGGCGTGGCTATGTCGGTGCACGGGAAGGTGCTCCCAGCGACGTCCGCATCGGGCAGCCTGGGGGGCTGACTTGGAGCTGGGATCCCCCGGGGCCCCACCCCTCAGCGGGGATTTTGGTATAAAAGGGGATGAGCCGGAGGGCTCAAGGAGAGATGTGGAAGCTAACCAGTGAAGACTGAAGATCTTCGTAGATAGAGCCCTGGACTCCCCTGGATCGCCGCCCTTATCAGGGCCGAACAGGATCGAGCCAGCGGCGTGGTCCCGAGAGCCAGAGCCGGTGCTCTTGTAAGAGCTGGTCTGGGACTCCGGGTACCGTGAGCCCGACTTACCAGTGTCGGGCTAGCTAGCCTCCCCTAGCCCGTTAGTGGAGGACCAGAGGTAGGCTAGGCGTAGCTAGAGAGTGTATCCCCAGTTAGACGGGTGACGGGGCCGATACCCCCTTCAGTGTTGTATGTCAGTGTTGTGCTGTACCGACACGGAATAAAAATACGTGTGCCTCCAAACCCCGGCGTCCAGTCTCCTGGAACATTATTACAATAGTGATGAATGAAGATGGCGTACAATGAATAAAATAATGAACTGTGAGAATGCCACAGTTTTCGCTACTTTCAGTTATTTCCAGTCGATGAAATTTACACAAAAACTATGAGGCACACAGCAATATATTATTACACTACACCACTGCACCTCAACATATAAGATAAGTTGCGTGGCAACTTATCACACTATCCACGATTATCATGGTTTATCATGCATCAGCGTGATTAAAAGTACTTCATTTGTAATGGGATGAATAACACCTCTTTATTAACACTTTTTTTTATGAAAGTCACCCACCCCTTCATTGTATATAAGAGGAGATTCACTGCTACACAAACATATGCATTCATATAATCTGGCAGCAGTAATTAACACTGTGATTGCATTGTCTACTTCGTGGGGAGCGGTGGTGTAGCAGTTATCGCGTCGTGCTATCAAGTAGACGACCCGAATTTGATTCCCGCTCACAGCCAACACCAGTGACGATTATCTGAACCGGTCCTGGGCCTGCACTAGTTCGACTCACCCTCAAATGAGTACCTGGTGCGGTGTGTCAACATCGTCACTCGAGAGACAAAGGCGGCCAGGAATGGTGCTGGCCACCGACCCCCCCTCGTGTGCCATGTCGGCCTTCGTAGGTGCTCATGAACAGCACTTGCCCCAAGTCTGTTAATGGTATACAGGGGCCTTTCTCTTTGTCTGTCTGCTTAAGACACATGCAGCACAGATTGTTAGAATACACATTGTATTTATACATTCTGAATATATGTGCAATACGAATGCCGTATGTTAATACATCTGTACAGTGATCAATATTCATCTGAAGTATGCTTCCAGGTTGTTGGGTAGCATGCCATCACCTTACTCAGATGTGCCCTTAGTTCCATATAGTAATGTCCATAATGAAAGAAATGTTACATCCAGCTGGATGTTATAATTTGTGGCTGATAACGTTGTGCAAATCAACATTGAAAGTTAATTGTATCTTTTAAAAAATAATGTTACGTGATATATATATACCTGCAGTTAAATACTTCTCTATTTTTTCTATTAAATACAGTATAAACAAATTGTAATTTAAATAAACACATCTCATTTATGATGTTCATTTCAAGCGCATTAAAAACAACAGTTTCTTTTCTTTTTTCTTGCTTTCATATGTGTGGGTTTTAAAAATATAAATAATTGCTGTCCCCTGTAGAGAACAGAAGTTCTTTATTTATGGCTGTCCTTGCTATTGTGATGTTGTGAGAAATTGCTGCAATAAGTCGGCAGGTTGGAAACTGCCACAGCAGCAAAATTCAGCCCTACGGTACATCTCCCCTAAATGAAACATCTAAATGAAGGAAAGGCTGCAAACTTTGATCTATATCTCACTTTACACATGTTTCAAAGCTTACCATTTAAGTGCATACTGTTTGCAATGAATTTCATGGTGTTTTTTTCCTTCATCTTCTTAAATGTAGGCAATTAATTGTGGTATTATTGCATGATTAAAAGGAGGCTGTATCTCATTCAGTGATACATTTACTTAATTAATTTGAATATCTTAAGGAACGATCAAGATTATCTTTACAAACGAGGTATATTCATTGTGCAGTATAATGGCAAGCGCACTGGGCTCGCAACCCAGAGGTCGCTGCCAATCCAGAAGTAATAAGTAATATTTAAAAATACTTTTTTTAAACACGCTTTAATGAAATGTACCGTACTCGTAATGGCAGAATTCCACAACTCCAGGAAGTGGCCGCAAAGCTTGCCATAACGTAAGGGGCCGTGGTGATTTACAGCCAACGTCAGTTGAGCGTGGGCAATTCGACCCAAGCCGAAACATAACAGAAAAACAAGATTGTTTAGAAATATATATATTAGAATATAGTATTGTCATCAGTATGACATAAGTATACCAAGTTTGCAGTCGATACCACATTGGGAAGTGGGTTAAAATGTAGTTACAATATTTGAGGATACGACAACAACAATAGAGTGAGTTAATAGAAAGCGTGTAAAAAGATCGGTAAAAATTTTTTATTTCATTTTTATGATAGAATATATTATCGACATCAATATGACATAAGTATACCAAGTTTGCAGTCGATATCACGTTGGGAAGTGGATAAAATTGAGTTACAATATTTGAGGATACGACGACAACAACAAAAACAGAGTGAGTTACATAAAAGCGTGTAATAATAATAAAAATGGGTGCACCACAGTTAATTGATTCTAGATTTGAAGCTTTCGTGACTGCAAGGATTCATATTCTTAGGTTTTTTCCGGTAAAGTCACGTAGGTAAAACATTTAAATTTATAAAAGTAAAATAAAATAAAAATCACGACGTTTCGGAGGCAACACAAGCTTCCGTCTTCAGGTGGAACCGTCACAGCCACGACAGCTGTTACAGCCACGACAGTATTAATTTTAATGTTTTACCTACGTGACTTTACCGAAACAACCTAAGAACACAGTTAATTGATTCGCTGATTCTGTGTGGCTGGGTAAAGTGTGAGTGCTCCACACATCTTACCATGCTCACGTCATGAGATTTTTGGACCAAAGTTGCTTTGAAAACACATCTCACTGAGTGTACCTTTTCATATACCCTGGAAAAGTTTTTGTTGCATGGAAAATTAAACATGTTAAGCCTCAACTTTGGAATTTTAGATTATTACATTAAACAAAATATCGTGGGATTTCCTTTGTGTGTGTAGGTAGTTGCAACTGTGCTGAGAATATCTACTTGCTACTCTTGAGATCCAAATTAAATAACAGGTGGCTGTGAGACCCAGATGTGAACCAGCGATCTTAATCAGAAGTACAGACTCAGTGTTCTGATATGGTATTAGCCCTCTAGCCACAAGGTTATTTTTTAAATTGTTATTTTAAGGGTTCTGACATAACACTTTACAGACATTACAGCTCAATCCACTGTCACTAACACCACAACGACCTTGAGTTTGTATGCGTTACCATTCATTGCCATGTCACTGATTATGCCATCTCTGAGTTACAAAAACCAGGCTGTCAGGGAAATAAGAATATCTCATTATCCTGGAAGAGAGTAGAACTACATGTATATGCATTGCCTTGTGTGGTGCATCATTACGCACCTGACAAATACGAGACTTTTAACTTATCGAGAAGACTTGTAGATTTCCCAGGACAGCTACCTCATAGAGATAGGACGATCTTGGGAAAATCAGAACAGGTGGCAACTCTAATTTCCATACCACTGCCTTCTGACCCTTGCCTGACCTCCTTTCCACTTACCTCCTCCTGTATTGCCGTTGTGGCACAGGGTCTCTCCCGTGGCCTGCCTCAATTACAATAACGGTGAATTTGGGTGTATGTATGGTGTATGCATTTTGAACTTCTTTCGCCACTGTATGTCGCCAAACGTGCTAATCAGAGGTGCCGGGAAAGGATAACAGAGGTGCGGGGGAAGGACAAAATTGGTGGTTGTTGGTAAACCTGAATTTTATGAACAAAATATTGATGGGATGGTGTGCATTTCTGGATTACTTATAAAACCAATGATACAAAAAGCTAAATGGATATAATATGTGAATTAAAAAGATCAAATGCTGAATTATGAATCTTTACAAAGCTTTTGTGAAAGCAGGAATTCATACTCTTTGGGTCTTTCGGTAAAGTCACGTAGATATAAAAAAAGAATCACGACGTTAAGATCGCAACACAAGAAATCGTCTTCAGGTGAAAAAAATACAGCAGGCGGACTGCTGAGGAAGGAAGAAATACAGTGAGAGAGTGACTGCAGCCAAAGGTTATATAGGTTTGAGATGGGTACAACCCAAGGGTAAGTGGGCGGGGCTAGAGATGGAATTTGCAAGTAAATGTAAGATCGCAGAGCTAGGTACACCTCGGCCATTGTGTTGCTAGAGATTAGCATGTCAATCTGTTAATGTAACCCCACGGCTACGGTGCTGAAGAAGCCAGTGCCAAAATATGTGTCGAAACAATATTTCCGCAAAACAACGCACCTACATTTATTTTTCTAAGTGTTTTGTTTTTGTCGTGGAATGGTTATCTCTGAAATCAGTAGAGTAGAAAGGTTTAAATATCGGCAGGGTTCCGGGATGATGGACCAGGCCAGCTATTTTTTTAAATATTGAGTTGCTGGACTCGTCTTTGGACTCGCTGATGCTCAGATTTTCAACGCCTGTTGCGGTGTGCGTGTTTTGATGAATTATTGTAGTGTCCCTTTCTCAGATGGTCTTCACATGTTTGTTGTTGTCCCTTTCTCTTTTTCCTTTATTTAGCCTCGGTGAGTGTGTGTGATCTGTGTGTTATTATGTAAAACACTTTTGTCAAGTAAAGCACTTACATTCCACAATATTTAAATTTTAATTAGAATCATGATCAGTTTTATACCGCGTCGTTCATTTAAACACCCAACAAATACAAAAATACATCTTATCCTTTAACTACCAATCACCTTACAAATTTTACACCACTAAAAATATATATCATTGCTAAATAATTGTGCTAAGAGGTGGTGGAGTTATGTTGTGAATGGTGTTTGGCAAATTTCAGGTTGAAAAAAATGGAAATGAATATTAGCAATCATTTTGTTATGTTAATGTTTGGAAAGTATGACTTAAACGTTTAAAAAATAATATCATGGAGAAGATAAATAATTTATATATATGAAAACAAACTTAATTACATCAGCCACCCACTAATATTTCCAAGCTAAGCCCAAAAGACAGTGCTGATCAAAGGCATCTCGTTGTGAAGTGCCAGAAAACAAGTTTCACGTGTGTGATTTAATTAATTAACCAGAAACTAGTCCAGCAAAGATGTCTGGAAATTACTTAATACAAGTAATAATTTGTATGGGTTTCTCATAGTTTAAAAAGACTCAAATGTATCTAAATGACGATGTAATGTCATGAATGTAAAAGCTTGCATATTGTCGCTATTACTCAAGATATTTGATTGTGTTGTCTGATATAGGATCTCACTGAGCAGACTTAGTGTTGGCACATTTCTTGCAAGACAAGACATGAATCTAACATCATACAAAATGTACTGTGCTCTAGAAGGTGCTAGCAATACCTTGAGACGTTACACCGGGGTGCTATCTATCTTTACAATATTAAAGATGCGGCATTGCTCAATAGAGACAGATAATGCTTGTCATTGATACAATTCCATTACATATCAATTATTTATTTCAGTGGTGAAATGACCCCGTTTGTGGTGAAAGTTATTTTAACACTGCTTCTCCACACGCATTACAGTAATTGAATTTCAGACTGGGCTTCATCATTAAATTATGAGTCATGGGGAAAAATGTGTGCATTAAAATTGAGTGATTGACTTTCGACATCATTCGCTGTGGAGCCGACATGCAAGCATGAACGATCATGTGAGAAAACAAATTGTAGGTGACATGTCGGACGTTAAGTTGGCTTTGGACAAATGGTAAGCTGACGCTCAATACCTCAGAAACCCAACACATAGGGACATCCAGTAATACCTACAAGCTGGTTACCAACATCAGGAGACACTTTACATACTGTATAGCGACTAGCAATGATGAGCAGCATTTGGAGAAGTATCAGTCTTGACAGTGTGACACATTGACCAATCCTTCTCACTGGTACCCTACAGGTATGGGGGTCTCCTTGTGACGACCATCGAGTACCCAAATGGAAAAAAATGCATCATCGTTGGAGGAATCAGGAGAGGCTGTTTTGAAATGGTACCTTGGCATAATAAGTTGTTGAAGACTTGGAGTGTTTAATGTCAGCCTTAGAAGATGCTGATAACAACAATAAATGTGAGTCGAGAGACTTCATGAATGCTTTAAAAAGTACTATATTGCCCAGGTAACTAACTGATGTAATGTTATTACCATAATTATCAAAATGACAATAATGTAAGTTCATTGTACAAAGTGAATTTTATATTGAAATAAACTAACATTGATGTCACTTGAGTTGAAGCCAGTCATAAACCAAGACAATAGATTGAAATGTATGTGCGGCCATTACCACAGCCCAAGCAATTTAATTACTACACAATGTATGCATTTAATGTACATGCAAGGATTATGATATCCTGATATGAGGGTCGTAGACAAGTTTAATAAACGACCAGAGCAGATTGCATATTATTAAGTCCATATGCTTTTTTTTCTGAATGGAGCATTTCCCATACTGCTAATCATCCCACTGCATAATACATTATAAAGACATGCCTTTAAAGTGTATAGATTGTTTGGTAAAGGAAGTTATTCTCGAGAGGTTTTTAAGGCTGGTATGCACACATTTAGGTGTTTATCTCTGTACCATATTTGCAACGGTTTTGTCTCTCCAGGGCTTAATTGGATTTAGTTAGAGGTCTCAGCCATTTTCAGATACCACTTCCCACTGAATTTGTATATGGTCATCTGAATTATGCACAGTTTAACAACTGCCTCATAACCATTCCAAATAAACACTCACCACACACACACGCACACAGTATATGTTTGTGATATATTACTTGGTCAACTATTCAGCGGTGGGCAGTGTGGTGCCACGACCTCAAAGCAACTCTGCAAGCGCCGCGACCGCCCCCCCCCCCGGCCTCCACACTGAGTGCAACACACTGCAGTTTGGTCGGGGTTGACGTGGGCCGCCAACGGGCTACACACCGCGTGCAGCACACTACGAGTGGAGCTGGGATGGGCTTGTTGGGGAGGGTCACCCGTGAGGTCCGCCTCGGACACCAGGTGTGTAACCAGAAGTTATATTTGTCGAGCATGTTATGCCACGAGTGTATTGTAGGGACCGACCTCCTGGAAAAGTTGGGGCTCAACGTGCAGCCTTGCCAGCGATGCGCCACCATGGAGGGCAGCTGGGAGCGGATTCCGTTCTTGGGAAAGGAGCCGGATCGCCCCCGCTTCAAGCCCGTGGCCGCTATCCTGGTGTCACCCTGGTTGACGCGCTATGGGTACTTTTGGCAGATTTAACTGAGGTGGAGGCCAGTCAGCTGCGAGGGTTACTACATGAGTACGCCAACGTGTTTAGTGAGCACGATTCGGATGTTTGCCGGACGGACCTCGTCAAGCACCAAATTGATACAGGTGCAGCCCGACCCATTAAACTCCCTGCCTACCAAGTGAGCGCACCCAAACGGGCCCAGATCAAGGAGGCAGTCACAGATATTCTCCGCAATAACATAATCCAGCCCTCATCGAGCCCCTGGTCTGCCCCGGTTGTGCTGGTGACAAAAAAAGATGGGTCGACACGATTCTGTGTTGATTTTCAGAAGCTGAACGCAGTTACCCTTGCATCGATGACACCTCTGACAGCCTCGAGGGGGCACGGTATTTCGCCACCCTAGATCTGGCATCCAGGTACTGGCAGGTGGAGATGATGGAGGAGGATCGGTCGAAGGCCGCATTTACCACCCCGATGGGACTGTTCGAGTTCCGAGTACTTCCGTTCGGACTCACTAACGCACCTGCGACGTTCCAGCGGTTGATGGAGTTGGTGATGCCGAGCTTGCAGTGGGAACAGTGCCTGATTTATCTGGATGACAAGATAGTATTCAGTAGGTCCCTGTCTGAACACTGGTCCAGGTTGCGGAAGGTGTTCCAATGACTGCGAGCAGCCCATCTCAAGCTCAAACCGTATAAGTGTGGTGGTGTACCTCGGACACCGTGTCAGTGAGGCAGGGGTGTGTACCGACCCAGAAAAGGTATGTGTCGTAGTGGAATGGCTGTGGCCGAGGAACCTGATGGAGATCCGGTCATTTCTGTGGCTATCCACTTATCACCGTTGATTTGTGAAGGGATTCAGTGAGATTGCACATCCCCTAACCCAACGCACTTCCCCAAAGAACCCTTATCATTGGACGGAGGCCTGCCAGACGGCCTTCACCACCCTCAAGGACCACCTCACCAATACCCCCACCCTGGCTTTTCCTGACTTTTCCGCAGATTTTATCTTGGACACCTACGCCTGCAGCAGTGGGTTGGGCGCCGTGTTGTCACAAGTGCAGGATGGGACGGAGCGGGTCATCGTATATGAATGCCGGACCTTGAGCGGGGCCGAACTAAACTATTGTGTGACCCATCAGGAACTGTATGCCGTGATTTTTGCGTGCAAGCAGTTCCGGCCATATCTGTATGGCCGGAGATGTGGCGTGCACACTGACCATTATGCTTTGCAGTAGCTTCTCACTTTCAAGGAACCACGGGGGCTAATTACCCATTGGTTGATGCAGCTGCAGGAAT